>NC_057388.1:31063452-31389002 GCF_019320065.1 Cervus canadensis | reverse complement strand
ATATGTACCACAGCTTCCTTATCCATTCGTCTGCTGATGGGCATCTAGGTTGCTTCCATGTCCTGGCTATTATAAACAGTGCTGTGATGAACATTGGGGTGCATGTGTCTCTTTCAGATCTGGTTTCCTCAGTGTGTATGCCCAGAAGTGGTATTGCTGGGTCATATGGCAGTTCTATTTCCAGTTTTTTAAGGAATCTCCACACTGTTTTCCATAGTGGCTGTACTAGTTTGCATTCCCCACCAACAGTGTAAGAGGGTTCCCTTTTCTCCACACCCTCTCCAGCATTTATTGCTTGTAGACTTTTGGATAGCAGCCATCCTGACTGGTGTGTAATGGTACCTCATTGTGGTTTTGATTTGCATTTCTCTAATAATGAGTGATGTTGAGCACCTTTTCACACACATACATATAATTTTTATATAGTTAGAGGAATAATCCTATTAATGCTATCTAATGTCACAACTCTATATGATGAAATGACCGTTATCAGAAGAGTAAAAATGTCTCTTGGCCAAGAGAGAGAGACTGCTAGAAAGCAAGGGGCGTGAAGGGAAGGTAGGAAGGAAGGAGCAAACATATCTACTTTCACAGCTAAATAATTCCCCAACACCTTTAGTTCAGGGTAAAAAATGTGAGCCATTTTTTATGTGAATCATTTTAGCTCAGGGGAAAAAATGTGACCATCCTTGTCAGAAGGTAGCCAGAGGCTGGAAGTTTAATTGTACAAAACACGGGCATAAGAAAGGGAATGTTAAATAGTCAATATAAGAAAACAGGAAGGGTAAGAACCCAAAGATAAAAATTCTGTGTTTTTTCAAAACAATTTAACCTTCCTCCAATATTGTCACAGGCAAAGCTATAATCTCCTATTAAAAAGGTGGAAATTAAGTAAAAGTGTTTCTACCTTAGGTGTTTAGCCCACTCTATGTAGCAGAAAGTCATCAAGTATATAAATGAAGCTTATACATTTTTCCTTTTCAAGGAAAATTTTAAAAATGGAAAATATTCATTAAAATTAGAGAAGAGTTTATAGAAATACTACAGGCTTTAATATAAATATATTAGAAAACTAAGTTGCTTTTCTAATACCTGTATTGCATTTTGCATACTATATATTATGTCCTAAGAGCAATTACTTTAACCTCATGAAAATTCAGCTACATTATTCATAAGGACTGTCTAAAAAATATGACTATTTGCAATTAGTTTACCTACAGTGCTTGCTTCAGCAGCACATATGCAGTTAGTTTACCTATAATCCCAATCAATACCAAGATTCTTTCTGGAAAAGAGCAACTACACCCTTTTCAAGGCTCCTTTGGATTCTTACTTGTTACAGCCCTCTGGCCTGCTATCAGAAGGGCCGACCACAGTGTCCATGAATGTTGCGACGTTGGAAAATCCAGCCGGCAATTCATCCCATTCGTCAAATTTGATGCCACTGCCCAAGGAGTAGGTGCCTTCACCACACTTACTGCATACCTGGTTCTTCATTTCTAGATACTCCCCAGAAGCACAGGAGAAAGCTGGAAGACAGAATACATAACCTGTTAGTCATCACACACCCCCCTTCAATTTCCTCCCTTCACACCTATCACTAGCATTGTTTTTATAAAGCTCTGATCATGTTACACCCTAATTAAAGTTTTCCAAAGTCTTCCTTATCACTACAGGGACATCACAGTTTGTCCCCACCCCATTTTACCAGGTTCATCACTTGACCCGTTCTCTTCCAACCATAACAAAATTATTATCACTCCCAAAATATTTCATCCTCTTTCTTGTCACTCTAGTCTTTCTTTGGAGTTGCTGACCAACCCATGTTCAGCTCACCCTGAAAACTCCTATTCCTAACTCAAAAGTGACTCTCTTTACAACAGAAGATGGGTTCCTGTCCCTCCAGGCAGTCAACTGGGGCTCCCTCTGTACCCCTACAATACTCTTTTTATAACAGCCCCCCTTAAAGATAGAAAAACAGATAGACAAATATTACTTATCAATTGATGTGAGACTTCGAGGTTCAAAAAAACAGGCATCATTATTTTTTAATATTAGCTAATTGATGCTTTTGAACTATGGTGTTGGAGAAGATTCTTCAGAGTCCCTTGGACTGTAAGGAGATCCAACCAGTCCATCCTAAAGGAGATCAGTACTGGGTGTTCATTGGAAGGACTGATGCTGAAGCTGAAACTTCAATACTTTGGCCACCTCATGCGAAGAGTTGATTCTTTGAAAAAGACCCTGATGCTTTGAGGGATTGGGGGCAGGAGGAGAAAGGGATGACAGAGGATAAGATGGCTGTATGGCATTACCGACTCGATGGGCATCAGTTTGAGCAAACTCTGGGAGTTTGTGATGGACAGGCAGGCCTGGCATGCTGCGATTCATGGGGTCGCAAAGAGTCGGACACGACTGAGCGACTGAACTGAACTGAACTGAATTGTACCTGATTAATACTAAGTGCAAATAAAAGGTTGATCCCAAAAGAGGAGATATATGTATACATGGGCTTCCCAGGTGGTGCTAGTGGTAAAGAACCCCCTTGTCAATGCAGGAGACTTAAGAAATGCAGGTTCAACCCCTGGGTCAGGAAGATCCCCTGAAAAAGGGCATGGCAACCCACACCAGTATTCTTGCCTGAAGAATCCCATGGAGAGAGGAGCCTGCCGGGCTACAGTCCATGCAGTTGCACAGAGTCAGACATGACTGAGTGATTCAGCATGCATGCACATATATGTATACATATAGCTAATTCACTTTGCTGTATAGCAGAAACTGACACATCAGTGTAAAGCAACTATATTCCAATAAAATATAAAATAAAAATGAAAGAAAAAGGTTGATCCAATGAGTAACATAAACACAAAGGGGATAACAAGAGGGTAGTGCTTCATGTGTATCAGCTAAACAAGCATCTCCACTCTGAAACCATGAGTCCACATTTTCATGACTCCATCCAATATTCATGACTCCCACCCAGTCATTTCCACAGCCTCCACATTTTTTTTTTTTTTTATTGATGCCAGGCTCTGTGCTGATCCTCAGATGGAACCAGAGACAGAAGCCACAGGCAAAGTGCAGAACAGATGATACAGAAAAGACAGCAATTCTTCTGTTAAGTTATTACTCATTCAGCGAATGCAAATCTAGTCCCCCAAGTGTGTGGTTCTGTGCTCAGGGCAGTATTAGTGACTCAAACATAGCAAAGAGCTTTCTAATCCTTTAATCAGGATATTAAAGAAACAAGAACAAAATAAAACCTCCAAATTGCCCAATGAAGAAAAACAAATCTCCCAGCAGACAGTGAGGCAGCAAAACCTCACATTTAGATAGTTTTCCCTTTTCAAATACATTTGGAAATGTGGCAAGAAATAAGAACAAGCTAATTTTGAGAAAAAAAAATAAAGGATTAGAGCTAAAACCTATATTCATCTACTTACTTATCCAATGAATAAATGCTTTCTTCAAAAGAGTTTAAGATACTGTACAATGAACTTCTAACCCCCAAATTAGCAGGATGTCAGAAAATAAGAAAAGATCAGGCAAAAAGTATACATGCTGGCTATAAGGTCAAAACTCTCTTGGATCAAGTTGTACCACTTCCAAACTGTGACCTTGAGTGAGCTACTTCAGGCCTCAGTTTCTATCTCTAAAAAATCAGATAATAATCATAGTACTGCCCTATAGGGATATACTGAGAAAATACAGTACAAAGTAGTCTATACAGCTTCTTGCATTTAATAAATGCTCACAACATATGGTTGTAATCAGTACTGACACTACCAAGAGAGAAATACAGTAATAGAAAAAATTTTATTTTACTTTGTATGGTTTATAGGTCTTCTAGTAAACTGATAAACAATATCATAAACCAAGAGCATACATTACACTAAAACAAGAGTCAGCAAGACCGGGAGCTGCCTGTGGCTCAGATCATGAACTCCTTTTTTTTTTCTTTCATTTATTTATATTGGTTGGAGGTTAATTACTTTACTATATTATGATGGTTTTTGCCATACATTGATATGAATCAGCCATGGATTTACATGTGTTCCCCATCCTGAACCCCCCTCCCACCTCCGTCCCCATCCCATCCCTCTGGGTCATCCCAGTGCACCAGCCCTTTTCTCATGCAGCAAATCTGTCTCACAATTGATAACATACATGTTTCAATGCTATTCTCTCAGATCATCCCACCCTTGCCTTCTCCCACAGAGTCCAAAAGTCTGTTCTATACATCTGTGTCTCTTTTTCTGTCTTGCATATAGGGTTATTGTTACCATCTTTCTAAATTCCATATATATGCATTAGTATACTGTATTGGTGTTTTTCTTTCTGGCTTACTTCACTCTGTATAATGGGCTCCAGTTTCATCCATCTTATTAGAACTGATTCAAATGTATTCTTTTTAATGGCTGAGTAATATTCTATTGTGTATATGTACCACAGCTTTCTTATCCATTTGCCTGCTGATGGGCATCTAGGTTGCTTCCATGTCCTGGCTATTAAAAACAGTGCTGCAATGAACACTGGGGTACACGTGTCTCTTTCCATTCTGGTTTCCTCGGTGTGTATGCCCAGCAGTGGGATTCCTGGGTCATATGGCAGTTCTATTTCCAGTTTTTTAAGGAATCTCCACACTGTTCTCCATAGTGGCTGTACTAGTTTGCATTCCCGCCAACAGTATAAGAGGGTTCCCTTTTCTCCACACCCTCTCCAGCATTTATTGCTTGTAGACTTTTGGAAAGCAGCCATCCTGACTGACGTGCAATGGTACCTCATTGTGGTTTTGATTTGCATTTCTCTGATAATGAGTGATGTTGAGCATCTTTTCATGTGTTTGTTAGCCATCTGTATGTCTTCTTGGGAGAAATGTCTGTTTGGTTCTTTGGCCCATTTTTTGATTGGGTTATTTATTTTTCTGGAATTGAGCTGCAGGAGTTGCTTGTATATTTTTGAGATTAATCCTTTGTCTGTTGCTTCATTTGCTATTATTTTCTCCCATTCTGAAGGCTGTCTTTTCACCTTGCTTATAGTTTCCTTTGTTGTGCAAAAGCTTTTAAGTTTCATTAGGTCCCATTTGTTTATTTTCGCTTTTATTTCCAATGTTCTGGGAAGTGGGTCATAGAGGATCCTGCTGTGATTTATGTCAGAGAGCATTTTGCCTATGTTCTCCTCTAGGAGTTTTATAGTTTCTGGTCTTACATTTATATCTTTAATCCATGTTGAGTTTATTTTTGTGTATGGTGTTAGAAAGTATTCTAGTTTCATTGTTTTACAAGTGGTTGTCCAGTTTTCCCAGCACCACTTGTTAAAGAGGTTGTCTTTTTTCCATTGTATATCCTTGCCTCCTTTGTCGAAGATAAGGTGTCCATAAGGTACATAGATTTATCTCTGGGCTTTCTATTTTGTTCCATTGATCTATATTTCTGTCTTTGTGCCAGTACCATACTGTCTTGATGACTGTGGCTTTGTAGTAGAGCCTGAAGTCAGGCAGGTTGATTCCTCCATTTCCATTCTTCTTTCTCAAGATTGCTTTGGGTATTCGAGGTTTTTTGTATTTCCATACAAACTGTGAAACTATTTGTTCTAGTTCTGTGAAGAATACCATTGGTAGCTTGATAGGGCTTGCACTGAATCTACAGATTACTTTGGGCACTATACTCATTTTCACTATATTGATTCTTCTGATCCATGAACACAGTATATTTTTCCATCTATTTGTGTCCTCTTTGATTTCTTTCATCAGTGTTTTATAGTTTTCTATGTATAGGTCTTTTGTTTCTTTAGGTAGATATATTCCTAAGTATTTTATTCTTTTTGTTGTAATGGTGAATGGTATTGTTTCCTTAATTTCTCTTTCTGTTTTCTCATTGTTAGTGTATAGGAATGCAAGGGATTTCTGTGTGTTAATTTTATATCCTGCAACTTTACTACATTCATTGATTAACTCTAGTAATTTTCTGGTAGGGTCTTTAGGGTTTTCTATGTAGAGGATCATGTCATCTGCAAACAGTGAGAGTTTTACTTCTTTTCCTATCTGGATTCCTTTTATTTCTTTTTCTGCTTTGATTGCTGTGGCCAAAACTTCCAAAACTATGTTGAATAGTAGTGGTGAGAGTGGGCACCCTTGCCTTGTTCCTGACTTTAGGGGAAGTGCTTTCAATTTTTCACCATTGAGGATAATGTTTGCTGTGGGTTTGTCATATATAGCTTTTATTATGTTGAGGTATGTTCCTTCTATGCCAGCTTTCTGGAGAGTTTTTATCATAAATGGATGTTGAATTCTGTCAAAGGCTTTCTTTGCATCTATTGAGATAATCATATGGTTTTTATCTTTCAATTTGTTAATGTGGTGTATTACATTGATTTGCAGATATTAAAGAATCCTTGCTTTCCCATTTGACTACCGCATTATCTCCTGATAGATTTTAGTGGCTATGCTTATGGGATAGATGAGAACTGCCATGATCTGAAGAGGGAGGATTGCTCGTGTCCTCCTCCTATATGAAATGGCTGAAAAAATAAAATAAAATAAAAAAAATAAAGAATCCTTGCATTCCTGGGATAAAGCCCACTTGGTCATGGTGTATGATCTTTTTAATATGTTGTTGGATTCTGTTTGCTAGAATTTTGTTAAGGATTTTTGCATCTCTGTTCATCAGTGATATTGGCCTGTAGTTTTCTTTTTTGTGTGGCATCTTTGTCTGCTTTTGGAATTAGGGTGATGGTGGCCTCATAGAATGAGTTTGGAAGTTTACCTTCTTCTGGAATTTTCTGGAAGAGTTTGAGTAAGATAGGTGTTAGCTCTCCTCTAAATTTTTAGTAGAATTCAGCTGTGAAGCCATTGGGTCCTGGGCTTTTGTTTGCTGGAAGATTTCTGATTACAGTTTCGATTTCCATGCTTTTGACGGGTCTGTTAAGATCTTCTATTTCTTCCTGGTTCAGTTTTGGAAAGTTATACTTTTCTAAGAATTTGTCCATTTCTTCTAAGTTGTCCAATTTATTGGCATAGAGCTACTGCTAGTAGTCTCTTATGATCATTTGTATTTCTGTGTTGTCTGTTGTGATCTCTCCATTTTCATTTCTAATTTTGTTAATTTGGTTCTTTTCCCTTTGTTTCTTAATGAGTCTGGCTAATGGTTTGTCAACTTTATTTATCTTCTCAAAAAAACAGCTTTTAGCTTTGTTGATTTCTGCTATGGTCTCTTTTGTTTCTTTTGCATTTATTTCTGCCCTAATTTTTAAGATTTCTTTCCTTCTGCTAACCCTGGGGTTCTTCATTTTTTCCTTCTCTAGTTGCTTTAGGTGTAGAGTTAGGTTATTTATTTGACTTTTTTCTTGTTTCTTGAGGTAAGCCTGTATTGCTATGAGCCTTCCCCTTAGCACTGTTTTTACAGTGTCCCATAGGTTTTGGGTAGTTGTGTTTTCATTTTCATTTGTTTCTATGCATATTTTGATTTCTTTTTTTATTTCTTCTATGATTTGTTGGTTATTCAGAAGCGTGTTATTTAGCCTCCATATGTTGGAATTTTTAATAGTTTTTTTCCTGTAATTGAGATCTAATCTTACTGCATTGTGGTCAGAAAAGATGACTGGAATGATTTCAATTTTTTTGAATTTACCAAGGCTAAATTTATGGCCCAGGATGTGATCTATTCTGGAGAAGGTTCCGTGTGCACTTGAGAAAAAGGTGAAATTGATTGTTTTGGGGTGAAATGTCCTATAGATATCAATTAGGTCTAGCTGGACCATTGTGTCATTTAAAATTTGTGTTTCCTTGTTAATTTTCTGTTTAGTTGATCTGTCCATAGGCGTGAGTGGGGTATTAAAGTCTCCCACTATTATTGTGTTATTGTTAATTTCCCCCTTCATTCTTGTTAGCATTTGCCTTACATATTGCAGTGCTCCTATGTTGGGTGCATATATATTTATAATTGTTATATCTTCTTCTTGGATTGATCCTTTGATCATTATGTAGTGTCCTTCTTTGTCTCTTTTCACATCCTTTATTTTAAAGTCTATTTTATCTGATATGAGTATTGCAACTCCTGCTTTCTTTTGGTCTCCGTTTGCATGAAATATTTTTTTCCAGCCCTTCACTTTTAGTCTGTATGTGTCTCTTGTTTTGAGGTGGGTCTCTTGTAGACAGCATATATAGGGGTCTTGTTTTGTATCCATTCAGCCAATCTTTGTCTTTTGGTTGGGGCATTCAACCCATTTACATTTAAGGTAATTATTGATAGGTGTGGTCCCGTTGCCATTTACTTTGTTGTTTTGGGTTCACGTTTATACAACCTTTCTGTGTTTCCTGTCTAGAGAAGATCCTTTAGCATTTGTTGAAGAGCTGGTTTGGTGGTGCTGAATTCTCTCAGCTTTTGCTTGTCTGTAAAGCTTTTGAATTCTCCTTCATATCTGAATGAGATCCTTGCTGGGTACAGTAATCTGGGTTGTAGGTTATTCTCTTTCATTACTTGAAGTATGTCCTGCCATTCCCTTCTGGCCTGAAGAGTTTCTATTGAAAGATCAGCTGTTATCCTTATGGGAATCCCTTTGTGTGTTATTTGTTGTTTCTCTCTTGCTGCTTTTAATATTTGTTCTTTGTGTTTGATCTTTGTTAATTTGATTAATATGTGTCTTGGGGTGTTTCGCCTTGGGTTTATCCTGTTTGGGACTCTCTGGGTTTCTTGGACTTGTGTGACTATTTCCTTCCCCATTTTAGGGACGTTTTCAGCTATTATCTCCTCGAGTATTTTCTCATGGCCTTTCTTTTTGTCTTCTTCTTCTGAGACTCCTATGATTCAAATGTTGGGGTGTTTCACATTGTCCCAGAGGTTGTACTCATTTCTTTTGATTCTTTTTTCTTTTTTCCTTTCTGCTTCATTTATTTCCACCATTCTATCTACCTCACTTATCCTATCTTCTGCCTCCGTTATTCTACTGTTGGTTCCCTCCAGAGTGTTTTTGATCTCATTTATTGCCTTATTCATTTTTAATTGATTCTTTTTCATTTCTTCTAGGTCCTTGTTAAACATTCTTTGCATCTACTCAATCCTTGTCTCCAGGTTATTTATCTGCAACTACATTTTGTTTTCAAGATTTTGGATCATTTTTATTATCATTATTCTAAATTCTTTTTCAGGTAGATTCCCTATCTCCTCCTCTTTTGTTTGGTTTGGTGGGCATTTTTCATTTACCTGCTGAGTATTTCTCTGCCTTTTCATCTTGTTTATATTGCTGTGTTTGGGGTGGCCTTTCTGTATTTTGGTAGTTTGTGGTTCTTCTTTATTGTGGAGGTTCCTCCCAGTGGGTGGGGTTGGACCATTGGTGTGTCAAGGTTTCCTGGTTGGGAAGCTTGAGTAGGTGTTCTCATGGGTGGAGCTGGATTTCTTCTCTCTGGAGTGCAATGGAGTGTCCAGTAGTGAGTTCTGAGATGTCTATGGGTTTGGTGTGACTTTGGGCAGCCTGTATATCAATGCTCTGGGCTATGTTCCTGTGTTGCTGGAGAATTTGTGTGGTATGTCTTGCTCTGGAACTTATTGGCTCTTGGTTGGTGGTTGGTTTCCATGTAGGTATGGAAGCTTTTAGATGATCTCTTATTAATTAATGTTCCCTGGAGTCAGGAGTTCTCTGGTGTTCTCAGGTTTTGGGCTTAAGCCTCTTGCCTCTGGTTTTCAGTCTTATTCTTCCTTTAGCCTCAAGACTTCTCCATCCATACAGCACTGATAGTAAAACTTCTAGGTTAATGGTGAAAATATTCTCCACAGTGAGGGACACCCAGAGAGGTTCACAGAGTTACATGAAGAAGAGGAGAGGGAGGAAGGAGACAGGGGTGAGCAGGTGGAGAAAAAGGGGGAATCAAGAGGAAAGAGACAGATCTAGGTAGTACTCTGTTCCCTAAGTGTTCTCCACAGCCCAGAACACCCACAGAGATTCACAGAATTGGGTTGAGAAGAGAAGGGGGAGGGAGGAAATAGAGGTGACCTTGGGGAGAAAAAGGAGAATCAAAAGGGGCAGAGAGTAATCAAGCCAGTAATCACACTCCTGAGTAAAAATGGGTACTGAAGATTGGATTCTTAAAAGTACAGAATTGATATCAAATACTAAAAAACAAAGATTAAAAATCCAGAGTAGAGGTTAGACTCTTAAAAATACAATATTAAAAAAAACAAAAACACAAAAAGTGTAAGAAATACATATGAAGTTCACTTTAAAAATAGGGTCTTTTTTTTTTTTTTTTGCAAGGTAATAGTGGGTTATAAAAATGAAAATTAAAGGAGTAATAGAGGACTTAAAAAAAAGAAGAAAAAAAATTTAATAAAAAAATTAATAATAGTAAAAATATATCTAGGAATTTCTCTGGAGCTGTTGCGGGCAGTGTGGGTTCGGTTCAGTTTCAGATAGCTCCTTGTTCCAGCTTACACTTCTCAATATCTATAGGCCCCTTCCAGTGTAGTCAGTGTTACCTACAGGGATTTTAATCTGTTGCACCGGTCACTTCTGAAGCGGTTCCCTTTCTTTATTTGGCTTCTGTTTGCAGGTCTCTTCAGGGTCTAATTTCCACCCTGCCCCAAGGGGGCGGAGGTGGTCTCTTGTTTAGGTTCGCTTGTTCAGTTGTGCTGTGGGGAGGGAGGGGCGCTGCAGACAAATGTCACTGGCCTGTGTGAGGAGCACTCGCAGTGTTCCGGCCGCACTGGGCTTGCCACCGCTCACGGGTGTGTGCTTTCATGGTCCACACTGCTCAGGCTTCAGGTTGCTCTACAGGGAGTGGGCCCTGAGTTGTGTGCCCTTCCCAGGTCTAAGCCGCTCAGGTTCAGGTTCTCGGGTACTCCACAAAGGCGCAGACTCAGTTGGGCCTGCGTTTTGTGCCATTCCGGTCCGAGCAGCTCAGGCAACCAGGAGCTTGACGAGCGCACCCTCTTCAGCTGCAGCGCGACTCCTCCCCTCCCCATCCCGCCTCAGGTTCCGGGCGCGCCCCATGCGGTGCGCCTTGTGTCTCTTCTGGGGAGCCGATCTCTGGCTGCGACCCTCCCAGCGGATGTCAACCATCCAGAAGCTCAGAAAGTCTTTGGTTAGAAACTGGAAGCCTGTTTGCAGTTTGTTAGGGCATGCCCTCCCTGGGGGCGAGTTTGCCTTTTTCCGGCTCTGTCTGGTGCCTGCCTCCCCACTGCCTCTGGCGGGGGATGGACTGGTCCGCAGCCAGCTGGCTCATCTCTGGTGTTGCTCAGTCCTTTGTTCTGTGAATGGGCCGGCAGTGCCTTAGGTCAGGGCTTTTCACAGGTTAATTCTCTCTCTCTCTCTCTCTCTCTCTGGCTATCCCACAGTTTAGGTTGCTATCTCACATTAGCTCCCTCAGTTTGCCCGCAGGGCATTCGGGCCCGCTCCTCTCCGTTCAGCCCCCACTTGCTGGTGGCGGATGCGAGCATGTGGGGTACTTTTTTGCTGGGAGTTGCCTTTAGGTATGTAATCTGTGGGTTTTATTTATTTTTCCTCCTGGTTAGGTTGCCATCCGAGATTTGAAAACTTTCCCCAGACCCGCCTGTGAAGAGGGTTTCCTGGTGTTTGGAAACTTCCTCTATTAAGACTCCCTTCCTGGGGCAGATCTCCATCCCTAACTCTTTTGTCTCTCTTTTTACTTTTATATTTTGTCCTACCTCCTTTTGAAGACAATGGGCTGCTTTTCTGGGTGCCTGATGTCCTCTGCCAGCGTTCAGAAGTTGTTTTATGGAGTTTGCTCAGCGTTCAAATGTTCTTTTGATGAATTTGTGAGAAAGTGGTCTCCCCGTCCTATTCCTCTGCCATCTTAGCTCAACCTCAAATCATCAACTCCTTATTTCCAAATTCAGACTGAAATTGAAGAAAGTAGAGAAAACCACTAGACCATTCAGGTATGACCTAAATCAAATCCTTAACAACTATACAGTGCAAGTGAGAAATAGATTTAAGGGACTAGATCTGACAGAGTGCCTGATGAACTATGGACATAGGTCTGTAACATTGTACAGGAGACAGTGATCAAGACCATCCCCAAGAAAAAGAAATGCAAAAAAGCAAAATGGCTGTCTGAAGAAGCCTTACAAATAGCTGTGAAAAGAAGAGAAGCAAAAAGCAAAGGAGAAAAGGAAAGATATACCCATTTGAATGCAGAGTTCCAAAGAATAGCAAGGAGAGATAAGAAAGCCTTCCTCAGCAATCAATGCAAAGAAATAGAGGAAAACAATAGAATGGGAAAGACTAGAGATCTCTTCAAGAAAATTAGAGATACCAAGGGAACATTTCATCCAAAGATGGGCTCGATAAAGAACAGAAATGGTATGGACCTAACAGAAGCAGAAGATATTAAGAAGAGGTGGCAAGAATACACCGAAGAACTATAAAAAAGATCTTCATGACCCAGATAATCATGATGGTGTGATCACTCACCTAGAGCCAGACATCCTGGAATGTGAAGTCAAGTGGGCCTTATTAAGTACCACTACAAATAAAGCTAGTGGAGCTAATAGAATTCCAGTTGAGCTATTTCAAATCCTAAAAGATGATGCTGTGAAAGTGCTGCACTCAATATGCCAGCAAATTTGGAAAACTCATCAGTGGCCACAGGCCTGGAAAAGGTCAGTTTTCATTCCAATCCCAAAGAAAGGCAATGCGAAAGAATGCTCAAACTACCGCACAATTGCACTCATTTCACACGCTACCAAAGTAATGTTCAAAATTCTACAAGCCAGGCTTCAGCAATACGGGAATAGTGAAGTCCCAGATGTTCAAGCTGGTTTTAGAAAAGGCAGAGGAATCAGAGGTCAAATTGCCAACATCCTCTGGATCATCAAAAAAGCAACAGAGTTCCAGAAAAACATTTATTTCTGCTTTATTCACTATGCCAAAGCCTTTGACTGAGTGGATCACAATAAACTGTGGAAAATTCTTCAAGAGATGGGAATACCAGATCACCTGACCTATATGAGGTCAGGTTTCTCTTCTTGAGAAACCTATATGCAGGTCAAGAAGCAACAGTTAGAACCGGACATGGAATAACTGACTGGTTCCAAATAGGAAAAGGAGTACGTCAAGGCTGTATATTGTCACCCTGCTTATTTAACTTACATGCAGAGTACATCATGAGAAACTCTGGGCTGGAGGAAGCACAAGCTGGAATCAAGATTGCCGGAAGAAATATCAATAACCTCAGATATGCAGATGACACCACCCTTATGGCAGAAAGTGAAGAAGAACTAAAGAGACTCTTGATGAAAGTGAAAGAGAAGAGTGAAAAAGTTGGCTTAAAGCTTAACATTCAGAAAACTAAGATCATGGCATCTGGTCCCATCACTTCATTTCAAATAGATGGGGAAACAGTGGCTGACTTCAGTTTTGGGGGGGCTCCAAAATCACTGCAGATGGTGATTGCAGCCATGAAATTAAAAGATACTTACTCCTTGGAAGGAAAGTTATGACCAGCAGAGACATTACTTTGTCAACAAAGGTCCATCTAGTCAAGGCTATGGTTTTTCTAGTAGTCATGTATGGATGTGAGACTTGGACTATAAAGCTGAGCACCGAAGAATTGATGCTTTTGAACTGTGGTGTTGGAGAAGATTCTTGAGAGTCCCTTGGACTGCAAGGAGATCCAACCAGTCCATCCTAAAGGATATAAGTGCTGAATATTCATTGGAAGGACTGATGCTGAAGCTGAAACTCCAATACTATGGCCACCTGATGTGAAGAGTTGACTCATTGGAAAAGACCCTGATGCTAGGAAAGATTGAAGGCAGGAGGGGATGGCGACAACAGAGGATGAGATGGTTGGATGGCATTACCGACTCAATGGACGTGAGTTTGAGTAAACTCTGGGAGTTGGTGATGAACAGGGAGGCCTGGTGTGCTGCAGTCCATGGGGGTGCAAAGAGTTGGACACAACTGAGTGACTGAACTGAACTGAAGAGTCAGCAATCTAGAGCTCACAGGCCAAACCTGGCCTGCTGCCTGTATTCATAAAGTTTTATTGAAACATAGTCACAACAATTCATTTATATATTATCTATAGCTACTTTCACACCACAGTGTCAGAGATGAATAGCTGTGAGAGAGACTGCACTGCATGTCAAGCTGAAAATATGCACTTTCTGATAAAACAAAGCTATCTTTGAAGACAGTTTAGTCTAGTGTCCAAAACTGAACTTTTAACTTAATTAGTAAGAAGCAATTTTTTGATAAGTTGCTAAAAGGACCCTAGGATCTAAAAAGGAGGTGACTGTGTTATTCCAAAGAGAACTCATTATCCTTTAAAGTCATTAAGAACATCTTCAACTCTTTCAGAGGTATTTCCTTGTCTAAGGTAAGAAGAAAAACTGAGAGAAAATGTTACTGGTGAATGTATTGACTGTTTATAACATAGTCAGTTCTTTTTACTAATAATAGTCATATAGAGTTATCGTGAAAACTAACCTGGTGAATAATGAAACACTGCCCCTGGGGAAATACAGGGTTAGACAACTAGGATTCTCTGGTCACAGTATCTTCATCAACAAATCAATATAGAACCTGTTTTACACATTTTTCAGCTGAAAAACATCTTATTTAAAATATATTGCTGCTTTGTTAACATTTAACTTATGGCCAAACAGCACTTCTACTTATACTTGAATTAAGCTTATTTAACATATAAATTTTCTCCAAAAGGCAAAGGACAGCCTTCTTGTACTTAGGACCACTGGCCAGCACTTCAGCACTATCTTAAATAGTAAATTCAGCAATAAAAAGCACAAAAAAGTGGAAAACATGGCATTAAATAGACTGTTAAAAGGACGTTGTTGGGCAGTATGTGAAATAAGATGGCAGTGTCACCTTCTTTGACCTCAGCTGGGACCACGTGATCAGGAGATCCAGTTTTACTGCTTTCCACATGTCAGAGAATGACAGCACATGTATCACATGGATTGATTTCATATAAATAAATTATTTAAGGTAGGTAAATTTACAAATACATAATCCATGAATAATAAAGACTTTCAACAGACCTGTGAAGGAGGAAGAAAGATATCATGCCCATTTGCCAGAAGAGGAAACTGAGGCACAGTACATTTAAATAACCTGATTAGAAAGTTATCCAGTTAACAAGTGGCTAAGATGATATTCAGATTTATCTCTCTGATTCTAAAGCTCAAGTCCCAAGAAAATTCAATTCAAGCAGCAACTATTGTAATCAATGCAAAAGGGCAAGTAATTTAAAATTAATTCATTATTATACTTCATATTTCTCTTCATTTGCTGTTTTGAACTGTTCAACAATATTCATGTGCATTACAAAGCAATAACAATTCCCTGCACACACATCTTATGAAAATTTTAATATAAATAACATACACATATTCACAAAATATTTTAGCAAGTTACTAACTTCCATAAGTCTCAGTGCCCACACTTAAAAAAGGAAGATAGTAATTATATATCTAAGAGTTTTCAGAATAAATGAGATATTCAATATAAAACATTTAGCAGCATGCCTGACATAAAGCATGTAATAAATGTTTGCTACAATTATTAGTAATATAATTCAGGGGTCTGGGACAATAAGAATTCTGCCACTGAACTGATGATTTTACCTCTCTTTAGAATAATTACATGGTCAAAGTTAGTCTAACAGATATAAGGCCTTTAACAATACAGAAGAGCTGAAGAGTCTATAGCTTTTGTATTTTAATTACTTGTTCCTGCTCAATCTTTTTTTCCATCCTGGAAGCCAGCTCTAGAGTCACATGTCAAAGAAAAGGACAAGCCACACATTCTTATTAAACTCTATTTACTCCATGAAATGATGTCAACACAACCATACTGACCTCCTCTGGCAGGCACCGATGAGAACTAGCTTTTCCTTTTTTTGTATCTTCTAACTACATCTACTTTCTACTTTTTAACTCTGCTTTCTTGGTCTTTGGATTTCAGTCAGATTATAAGTATTTTTATAATCTAAAGGACTAAACTTTTCATTCAAATTTATATGCAGTACAACATAAGACTCTTTTTTTAAAAATAAAGTAGCTAATTTACAAAGTTGTGCTAGTTTCTGATATTTTCTCCCAGTCCACAGCTTGTCTTTTCATTTTGTTTATGCTTTCCTTTGCTGTGCAAAAGTTTATATGGTTGATTAGGTCCCTTTATTTATTTTTGCCTTTATTTCTATTGCTTTGGGAGACTGACCTAAGAAAATATTGCTATAATTTATGTCAGAAAATGTTTTGCTTATGTTCTTTTTTAGGAGTTTTATGGTGGCATGTATTATATTTAAGTCTTTATTTTTTGTGTGAGTCTTTATTATTATGGTGTGAGGGTATACTCCAATTTCATAGATTAATATAAGACTCTTTCAACAAAAACTATATGACAGTTACTGTGTGTAGCTGTTTTCATTCCTGTGAATGTGAGTTTGACTCTATTTCATTTAAACAATTAATCATTTCTCAAATAAATATGATTTTTTCTTCAACAACCTTGAATCCTAGAGTAACTGAATGGAAGATAAGCAAACTCTAAAGTTCTGGTATGAGACGAGAAAGCTCTTATTTGAATATGGTCACACACTACTTAACAGTGAGATCAGCCTGGAATTTCATACTTTACCTAAGCATCCAGTAAAAGAGTGATGTTAAAAATCCAACCTCCTTATATATATATATACACCCTATAAATACATTACATATATACATCATACACACACACACCACACACACACACACACACTCAGCCATAAAAAGAACAAAGTTTTGCCATATGCAACAACATGGATGGACTTGGAGTGCATTTTGCTAAGTGAAATGAGTAATACAGAGACAAACGCTATATGATATCACTTATATGTGGAATATAAAACAATACAATAAACTAGTGGATAAAACCAAAAAGAAGCAGACTAACTGCTATAGAGTCACCAAGTGGTACCAATGAGGAGAGGGAAAGCCGGAGTGGTAGGGGCTGGGCGGGGGGCGGGGGGGGGGGGTAGGGGGGCAGGGCAAGCAACATAGGGGTATGGGATAATTTTAAAAGGGGCTTTATGGGATTATATAAAATCATGTGTGTGAAACTTACAAAAATTGTAAAGCATTATAGAATACAAAGAATCTTTCATTCAATAAAAAAGTAAAAAATAAAAACTCAACCTCTTAAAATCAAAACCGTAACCAAGAAGTCATGTGTTAAATTCAGTATTCTTTTTCTCAGCTTTATACTTCTTTTCTATACTTCTTTTCTGACATCTATTTCCACTACTATAAAAACTGAAAGATGCAGGTGTAAAAAAATCAGGTGACCAACCAGCAAATGGCTGGGTAATTTACTTAACCCTCCTTGACTCCATTCATTCACATTTCAAGGAGGTCACCACTTTCCCCTCCTCTCTCACAAAACTGCTTGTGGTCCTATGAAAGACTGAAAACTACTCTGAGAATAAAAATATGACATGAAAATTTAAGGCTTTATCATCTTCAAGCAACTGCCTTATCAGTGCAGTTCTGTTCAGCTCAGTTCAGTTGCTCAGTCATGTCCGACTCTTCGTGACCCCATGAATCACAGCACGCCAGGCTTCCCTGTCCATCACCAACTTCCAGAGTCTACCCAAACCCATGTTCATTGAGTCGGTGATGCCATCCAACCATCTCATCCTCTGTCGTCCCCTTCTCCTCCTGCCCCCAGTCCCTCCCAGCATCAGGGTCTTTTCCAATGAGTCAACTCTTCGCATGAGGTGGCCAAAGTATTGGAGTTTCAGCTTCAGCATCAGTCCTTCCAATGAACACCCAGGACTGATCTCCTTTAGGATGGACTGGTTGGACCTCCTTGCAGTCCAAGGGACTCTCAAGAGTCTTCTCCAACACCATAGTTCAAAAGCATCAATTCTTCGGCGCTCAGCTTTCTTCACAGTTCAACTCTCACATCTATACATGACCACTGGAAAAACCATAGTCTTGACTAGATGGACCTTTGCTGACAAAGTAATGTCTCTGCTTTTTAATATGCTGTCTAGGTTGGTCATAACTTTCCTTCCAAGGAGGAAGCGTCTTTTAATTTCATGGCAGCAATCACCATCTGCAATGATTTTGGAGCCCAAAAAAATAAAGTCAGCCACTGTTTCCACTGTTTCCCCATCTATACAATGTACCAAATAATGGTTTCTAAATTGAATCATTCATATGCTGATTATCATCTATGCTTTATGCCTAACAATAAAAAAGAAATTATTTTTAATCTTTTCACCACAAGGGCCTCTTAGTGGTGCTTTTCTTCCTTCAGAGACCTCATGCTGAAAGATAATGGCTATCAATTACATTTATTCATAATTCATCCATTTTTCCTATTTTAACTCAAAGTTATGTTACTAAAAGTTGTTTTCTGAACAGTAAACAGTAATAGGAAGAAGTAATAAAAGAATTTTCAACTTACTTGTTCAATGAAATATTGATGATATACAGTGCCTATGCACTCTCATTACAGGTAAGTACATGGGAATCACACTGTATTATTTCATTCAGTGGATATCTCTTGAGGATTCAGGACTGAGTAGGCAAACACTAGTCACCAAGGGTATTCAGTGAACAAGATGAGAAGAGTCCCTACTCTCATGAGGCAACTAATCTAGTCTAGACTTACCTTCCTCAAAATAGATGGAATTCACATTTCACTAAGCTAAATTCACTGTAAAAATATATAATATCTAATCAGTTAACATAAGTTAATAACTAACTAAATAAATTGCATATGTTTATGGGGAAATGATTAATTAAATCAATTTCAGAATTAAAATGAGCCAATACATTTATTTTCTTCAATTGTCTCATTTTATTTACAGAAGCTCAAGAAAACAAGGTTAAAGCTGTATGCACTGTCTTTACTGACTACAAAAGAAGAACTCTCTTCCAACTATTATTATTCATGGCCATTAAGGAAAGTACAAACAGGAAAAATAATGCATAGATTGTGAGTCTCTAAAATTATATATTTTACCTTTTTACTTATGCAGGTCAAGAAGCAACAGTTGGAATCGGACATGAAACAATGGACTGGTTCCAAATTGGGGAAGGAGTATATCAAGACTGTATATTGTCACTCTGCTTATTTAACTTCTATGCAGAGTACATCATGCAAAATGCCAGGCTGAATGAAGCACAAGCTGGAATCCAGATTGCTGGGAGAAATATCAATAACCTCAGATATGCAGATGACACCACCCTTATGGCAGAATGCGAAGAACTAAAGAGTCTCTTGATGAAAGTGAAAGAGGAGAGTGAAAAGGTTGGCTTAAAACTCAACATTCAAAAAACTAAGATCATGGCATCTGGCCCCATCACGTCATGGCAAATAGATGAGGAAACAATGGAAACAGTAACAGACTTTATTTTGGGGGGCTCCAAAATCACTGCAGATGGTGACTGCAGCCATAAAATTAAAAGATGCTTGCTCCTTGGAAGAAAAGTTATGACCAACCTAGACAGTATATTAAACAGCAGAGACATTACTTTGCCAACAAAGGCCCATCTAGTGAAAACTATGGTTTTTCCAATAGCCATGTATGGATGTGAGAGTTGGACTATAAAGAAAGCTAAGTGCTGAAGAACTGATGCTTTTGAACTGTGGTGTTGGAGAAGATTCTTGAGAGTCCCTTGGACTGCAAGGAGAGCCAACCAGTCCATCCTAAAGGAAATCAGTCCTGAATATTCATTGGAAGGACTGATGCTGAAGCTGAAACTCTAATACTTTGGTGACCCAATGCAAAAATCTGACTCATTGGAAAAGACCGGTATGCTGGGAAAGATTGAGGACAGGAGGAAAAGGGTATGACAGAGGATGAGATGGTTGGATGGCATCACCGACTCAATGGACATGAGTTTGAGCAACCTCCAGGAGTTGGTGGTGGACAGGGAAGCCTGGCATGCTGCCATCCATGGTGTCACAAAGAGTTGGACATGACTGATTGACTGAACTGACTGATTGGCTGATCTTTATTAATCATTTAGACAGTCAATTATCATTATCAGATAATTAAAGCTACAACTGCCTGCCAGGTTTATAAGTCTTCCCACAGAAAACAAAAAGGAAGTAGGAAATGGCATCTAAAAGATGCTGAGGGAATTCCCTGGCAGCCCAGTGATTAAGAATCCACACTTCCACTGCAAGGAGCTTGGGTCTGATCCTTAGTCAGGGAATTAATATCCCACATGCCATGCTTGTGGCCAAAAAATATAAAGAAAATAAAAGAAGTTGAACAACAGACTCAATCCAGCAAATCTTGGCTGCTCTTCCTCCCTCCATGCCTGTGACAAGAAGAATGCTTGGATACTCTCTTTTTTAGGTTCTTAATTGTGAAATTCTTACAGAAGAAAAATAATTTATCTCATTTTACAAAAATTAAAGTGAGACAGGAAGATACCAAAACAGTGCATTAAAACAGGCCATTTCTTGTTGATGTTCTTATTTACATGTAGGCATTTTTCTTTCCCCTTGGCTAAAAGGATTCCTTGTTCTCTTTCATTGTATTTTACCTACTGTATTTGTTATTTATTTATTTTCCTGGTCAAAATTCACAAGGCAGCAATGCAGGCTTGTTGTGAACACATCACCTGTTTGCCATGTTCAAGATAAGGCTGGAAGAGAATAGAAGACGGTAACACCATGCAAATTCTAATTAATGCAGACATTGCAGTGTTCTGTGAGGAGTGTTGAGAAGAGATATAATATTTCCACTCTGATTCACAAGGCATGGAAGATGAGACATGATCTGATCACAGAATGAATAAATTATGGTATGTAATAACACTTAAAACTACCAGAATGACCAAAAGGGACTTTTAAGATCACCTGGTACAAACCCTCCTGGTAGGGATGCCGAGTTTCCTCATCTGTGTCACCTGGAGTATCTTAGTTCAACTTCTCTACAGTCACCACGGGCAGACTCACAATCTATGAGTCTCATAACTCCTATGACTCTCTACTTAATAAACATACTTCCCTGCAGTACCATGAAGCCAAAAGTCTTTATTACAGCTAAGCTAAAAAAAAAACCCACTGTTTCTGAAGTAAAGAATAGCATCCAAAAAAACACATCTCTGCCCTAGAAGTAAAAGACATGAATTCTACTTCCAGCAGGGCTGCTTAGCCACATGGAGTAACATATAAGCTGCAATGCAAAGTCTGAAGTGGTGCAATTAAATTATCAGAACCAAATTCTTAAATAACCTACAATAAACATGTTTAACTTTCCATTAAGATTCAGTGATGAAGATGGAGGCCACAGGGATATGTTTGTAAGTTCAGATTTGTGCAATTCTTCTACAGAGAAGGGAGAAAATTTTCACCTCTCATTTTGCAAAAATGAAAGGAAGACAAGAGTTATACAAAAGATTACATTCATACAAACCAGTTCTGGCTGATGTGCTCTAATTAACTGTTTTATGAAAAGAATATTCAGTCAAAGGATTGCCTCTCCATCTCTGAAAATGCATCCTCACCTTAACATTCTTTCCAGTGAACGAGTCCTCACAGAACCCTACCAGGTAGGATGGTGTGACTGTCACTGCACTTCATGGAAAAGGCTGATCAGCAAGAATAATCTGTCCCCCACTCCCACCCTCAAAATCACCAGCTCCTGGGAGGAAAATTGATTCCAAGTAACAGCACAGCTACAATACCCATTAAGTTAAGAGAGCCTAGATTAAAACTTCCTATTATTAAAACACACACACAAATATATTTTATTGTGGCTTCTTGACTTCAGTGTTTGATAGGGAATAGGGAAGGAGACAAATTCCAGTTCACTGAGCACAGGATGACACAAGGTTTATGAAAAAAAAGTCTTAACAGCGAAGGTCAGGGGAAGGAAAATGTTAAGAGTATTTAATGAGGTCACCAAAGAGGGCAGAGAAATGCATCTGTGAAATCAGTTTTCTCAACTTTCAATTATGTCCCAACACTTTGATTCTTATCACCCTGAATTTTTCCTCTTCCTCACAAAGTGCTGGTCACCATGTACTTCCCGATGGCTCCTCTGCCCTTAATTTTGCAGTTTTGAGGGCTGGGTCCTCTCATCTCCTTTTAAAACACTTTTTTCAAAGAAGTTTCCTCAACCATAGCTCCCATCAAACACTTCAACTGATGTAAAGCCTGTTTTTGATGTTATCTTAACAATCTCATGCATTCCTGCCTTTCACCAAGCACTTGCGTGTTGCTCAGCAGATTTAACTCCAGTCTTCTTCCCACCTGAAATTTGATGCATCAACACCCAAAACTAAGTCTACTGAGGACAAAAAGTTTCTATCCTTTCATATGTAGAACAGATTTTCACTAGTCTGGTTAGACCTCTGTGTTTAACCTACAGAAATGAAACACTGAAGGCAGACTCTAATTTGGTGACACCAATGTTATTCAATCAACAGACATCCCAGTGTTTGGAGCTGTCTTAGGGTCCAGGAGAGGAATACAGCTCCTCTCCTGTTGGGAAGAAGGAAACAAGAATCAGAAATTCTTAGTTTTCTAGTTGGAAGCTAGACTAGATTCTAGTCTCTACTGTTGAAAAAATATCAATATTTTTCTAATATTACTACATGCTAAATAATGAATGTACACTATAGGCATCAAGCACCAACAGTTTTCTAGGCACAGGAAAAAAAAAACCCTAAGCAATCCATTGCATTTGAGGATATAACTAAAAATGTGCCTTAAATTCAAAATGTTTTTCCCCTCCCTTTCAGAAAAATAGACATGATTAAGGATAAAATTTACAATAAGGTCAATCAATCAATTAAAATAACCCACCACACAATATATTTGAGCCTTTAGATGCTACCTTGTTAAAAAAAAAAAAATCCATTTACCTATAGGAGATCTCATAACATTTTTATCAAGAGGTAACATAAGATGAGAACAATGCCTCAAGAAGGGGCCTAACACTTGTTCAACAAACACTGGAATGCTGTTCAAAGAGATGGGACACCACACAGGTTAAGAACATGGACCCAGGAGCTAAACTGCTCTGTTTCAAATCCCGGTTCTGCCTTTAACGTATCTTTGGGAGATGATCCAAGTACCTACTTGACAAGGTTGTTAGGATACCTGGATTTGAGAGAATACAAGTAAACCATTTCCAATCATGCTGACATATAGCAAGTAAAGATTGGCTATTATAATTTCTATTATTACTTTCAGTAAGCTACATTATTATATAATTATGATTCTGGATACTATAGATTATATTTATTATTTCATTTAAGGCCCTCAAATACCTGCAAACAGCTGTCTCCAGATTCAAGTCCTTGGTATAACACACTGGAGCCTGTAAGACTGGCCAGCATTATTATCTGTCCCTGCTCACTTCCCCACTGAGCACCATCCACGCACACCTGCCAGGGCCCCCAGGAATCCCAGCGCTCCCTCTAAGCTGCACCTCCACCCATGCCCCCTCTGCCTCAAATGCCACTCTGCTTCATCAAGTGCATGAAGGTCATCCTTGAGGGTTCGCCTCAGAGATCATCAGAAAATTAACACGTACGGCCCATTAAGTAAGGCATTTAATCCCTGTCTCAACTCTAAGTCAGGACACAATTTTTCACGTGAACCTGCCAAGGGTCAGATAAATTTCCAAGGTTATTCCGTCTGCATTTCAAACTCACACCTGCTTTGCTGTGAGGTCTTTTGAGTCCCTCTGAGCATAAGTCAGCCCCCCTTCTTGGCAAGATCACCCTAGGTATTTGTATCTATCTTTCACTTTGCCCCTATACTCGAAATAATTTATTTCCCCACCTGCTCCCTTATTAGAATGAAAAGTCCTGGAAAATAGGAATCTAGTGTTCATTTATGGAATATTTTTGGATCCTTATTGTCAAGAATATAGGAAATACTCACTCAACAAATGTTTTAGTGAATGAATTAAAACTCGATAAATAGCTGTGAACTAAATATTTTGCTCAAGACATACATCTGTTGCAGATCTGGGGTTTCATCCCAGGTATATATCACGCCTGCCCATGATCGGTAGGAAGTCTGGGACTGGACACCCATTTGGCAGTGCTTCCACTGAGCCTTACAGAGCAATGAAATTAGCTAAAACATAGCATAAGGAACAACATATAAAAATTTCCTAAATTAGCCTGGCATTTGTGTTTAAATCTGTGTTTCCCCAAAAACATTATCTGCAGAAGTTAGCCAAAAGGGTGCAACTACACATTGGATAAAAGAGTCCTATAATCAAATACACTTAGGAAACTCTGGGTAAAACAGAATGCAGTTAAAACACAGTAAATGTTCTAAAAATCATTACTGTGTTTCTCAGAGATTTTATTACGAAAATGTGCACTGAAGCCCTTCATCAAGGGGATATCGCAGTAGCCATTTAAAAAAAATACTGGCATTTCTTGACAAAAAAAAACCTCAACACCCTTTAATTGTTTACATGAAATATTGCAGAACAGAATGCAATCACCATTCAATACCAATGTACTCAATTTTCCCAAATGTTCTGGTTGCCATATCAATAACAACTCCATACAACTGAAACAGGCTATGTATGGAATCCTGGGGAAGAGCCTACATTTCAAAGAGCTATGATCCCCTAAAATGAGATTTTTAAATATCCCACCCAGGAAGCTAAAACCAACTCCCCTTTCCATGACAATCCTTCCTCTTCTTTTAGTCCAACTGGAATCAAAAACTATTGATTCAAACTGTCACCTCTGCTTACTTACACCTTAAGGCCTATGAAATGTAGGTTACAACAACAGCTCTGAGAGACACAGTGAAAAAAGGAAAACAATTGTATTCAAGGGTTTTTTTAATATCTAAATATAACATTTTAAAATCTAAGAGCCAAATATCAGTTTATACAAATAATGAACTATAAGACTAAACAATGCCCACAATACTTTGACTTGATGCTAACATAACAAATAAGATTATAAATACCTTAGTCATCCCCAATTAGAAAGCAATGTGTTAAGGTTATACTTGAAGTCACAGGCTGAGAAATATGTGAAGTAGTAGACAACAGAAATACACACTCCCCAAAGGAAGAGATATCTTGTTATGTTTTTTCCCTTTGGTGTTCCAGACATGTCTGAAAATATGTATGGCAATAGGTAAATAAGTAATAGGTAAATAAGTAAATAGGTAAAGGAGCTCTTCCCTCACTCCTAGTAGCCAGGCTTTTATTTCTAAAGTTTGGTTTGAAACAAAAAGTCCCTTTTTTCCAATGTTGGTGAGAGTAAGAGAGGGGAGAAGGAGAGAAGGTACTCCACCCAGGAAACCATTCCAGATGACTATTGCTTTTTATAATCTAAGGAAGTCAAGCAAACACCCAGAGAGTCAAGGGAAGAGTTTTAAAACTCTTGCACAGGATGGAAGTGATCCAACAGTAAAGAAGAGATGGAGTCAGGACACGGGTTATATCCCCTCATTTTGGGAGGAAGTAACGAGTGCTATATTCAGGAATGACATGCTACTGTGTCTGAATGACACCAGCACCTCCAATGGTGGATGATGTCCACAGACATGAGACTCGGCATCAGAGCTTAGAAATAGCAGCAAAGTTCTCTGGAGCTAAGCCTGGAGCCAGCAGAGAAAGAAAGAGAAATGAAGTCATCTCGGGGGCCTGCCCAGGGCAGCACTGCCTAAGACACTGAGGACTTCACAGCAGAGGGGTCAGGAGGACAATGGGAAGCTGTGTCAGTTAATAACAGAGGTCTCTCCCTCCCATTTCCTGAGCACAGCAAGCCTCAAGCTCACATACAGTCTAGGGATCTAGCACAACAAAAACTGAAGCCTGACTTCTCATTAACTTCACTCAGAGCCATGCAACCAGATTTTACAGGAGTTATTAAAGATAAAGATATAATACAGCTTGCCCATCAATTTTATTTTTAAAAATGTATGGTTGCTACATAAACATTTCTATAATCCCTTTCCTAAGGAGAAGCCTCATCTACTGTTTGTTTCTGAGAAAGGGGGAAAGATCTAGCCAATTACATTTTGAAGATTCTATAGGAATTTCAATTGAGGCCACATTCTGGGTTTTGTCTCACTGAGAACAGTGGGATCTGGGGAAGTTATGTCTTGCATAAGCACTGCCCTAAATATTTTTCACTTACGTGAGGCAGACACGTTATTTTTAAATTTTATTTTAGATGGCCCAGCTGCTGGGCCATATCATCACAACATAGCTGCTGAGTCTAGTGCCTGTGGGCATCACCCATCATTTCAGGTTTGGGCATCATTCACATACAGCTTGCAGATAGCAAGCTACGCCTGAACCCCAACATTTTTATCCTCTTTTATCCTGAAGTACACGTTTCTAATATCTTCCCTTGAAGATGGCCAGTGATAGAGCTATATGTACCCCCATGCCAGCTTATATGTCCAGACAGGCTCTGGAATCAGACATGTCTGTATTTGACCACACATCTGCCACATCCTGCCTATATGACCCAAGCTGAAGTAATTTATTTCACCATCTTAACTCCCGAGTTTTCTCATCAGCAGAAACATTGACATTATCTATCAGAGAGGGTTGTTGTGAAGATACAACGGAAAATGATATGAAGCTCCAAGCACGGTGGTTAGCCTATCATCCATGTATGAAAAATGGTAGCTATTATTAGCAGTAGAACATCTAAGCCACTGAAGGAATATTCAGTTATTATCATAACTGCCTTCAGCAGTGCTTTGATGGCCAGTAATGTGGTAAGCATCACGCTTAATGTTAGGAATTGACTGAGCTTCTAAGGTAATTGCCTCTATTAAGTTTTTTATGAGTTTCAAAATAACTTGCCTTTATCATACAAAGAACAGTCACAATCAGAGGCCAGACTAATAACCTCCAGAGCAGATATAACTATAGTACACAGAAATATATGTAAATTCAGATTTCCTACAAACCAAGATAAAAAATGTCCCAGCCATCTCATAAATAGTATCATTTTAGGCTATCATTTTAAAAGTAAGTACTATCATCATTTAAAGTGATTTACAATTAATAATGACTTTACTAGATTGAGTTTTTAGAGTAGTTCTAGCTGGCATGTCAAATTCATAACATTATCTGTGAAAGATAATAATAAATAATGAACAAAAGACATCCTTGGCAACAAACAGAAATAATTCCTAGTCAGACATCAATTCTGAAACATATTTTTGAAATTTTGGCCAATGAATTTAATCAGCGGTATGCTGGTAAGCTGATTTATAGTATTTATCAATTTCCATCATGTAAATACTTCAACTTAGCCCATTTCAAAGGAACAATCAGTTCTCAAAAGCCAGTGCCAGTCAACAGCAGCACAGCTGCTGAAAACAGTTGAGACAAGTTCAGTCCTTCAGTCTTGTTGGACTCTTAATGACCTCATAGACTGTAGCATCACCAGGCTTCCCTGTCCATCACCAGCTCCTGGAGCTTGCTCATACTCATGTCCATTGAGTTGGTGATGCCATCCAACCATCTCATCCTCTGTCGTCCCCTTTCTCCCGCCTTCAATCTTTCCCAGCATCAGGGGTTTTTCCAATGAGTCAGTTCTTTGCATCAAGTGCCAAAGTATTGGAGTTTCAGCTTCAGCATCAGTCCTTCCAATGAATATTCAGGCCTGATTTTCTTTAGGATGGACTGGTTGGATCTCCTTGCAGTCCAAGGGACTCTCAAGAGTCTTCTCCAACACCACAGTTCAAAAGCATCAATTCTTTGGAGTTTAGTTTTCTTTATAGTCCAACCATAACATCCATATATGACTACTGGAAAAACCATAGCTTTGACTAGTCAGATCTTTGTTGGCAAAGTAATGTCTCTGCTTTTTAAAATGCTGTCTAGGATTGTCATAGCTTTTCTTCCAAGGAGAAAGCATCTTTTAATTCCATGGCTTCAGTCACCATCTGCCATGATTTTGGAGCCCAAGAAAATAAAGTCTGTCACTGTTTCCATTGTTTCCCCATCTATTTGCCATGAAGTGACAGGACCAAATGCCATGATCTTAGTTTTTTTAATGTTGGATTTTAAGCCAACTTTTTCTCTCTCCTCTTTCACTTTCACTAAGAGACTCTTTAGTTCTTCTTCACATTCTGCCATGAGGGTGGTGTCATCTGCATATCTGAGGTGACTGATATTTCTCCTGGCAATCTTGATTCCAGCTTATGCTTCATCCAGTCCAGCATTTTGCATGATGTGCTCTGCATGGTCATTTGAAAAAACCCTGATGATGGGAAAGACTGAAGGCAGGAGGAGAAGAGGACGAGAGAGGATAAGACGGTTGGATGGCATCACCTACTCAATGGACATGAGGCTGAGTAAACTCGGAGAGTTGGTGATGGACAGGGAAGCCTGGTGTGCTGCAGTCCATGGGGTCTCAAAGAGTTGGACACGACTGAGCGACTGAACTGAACTGAATTCTGCACAGAAGTTAAAAAAGCAGGGTGACAATATACAGTCTTGACATACTCCTTTCCCAGTTTGGAACCAGTCTGTTGTTCCATGTTCAGTTCTAACTATTACTTCTTGACCTGCATACAGATTTCTCAGGAGGCAGGTACGGTGGTCTGGTATTCCCATCTCTTGAAGAAATTTCCACAGTTTGTTGTGATCCACACAGTCAGAGGCTTTGGTGTAGTCAATAAAGCAGAAGTAGATATTTCTCTGGAACACTCCTGCTTTTTCAATGATCCAACAGATGTTGGCAATTTGATCTTTGGTTCCTCTGTCTTTTCTAAATCTAGCTTGAACATCTGGAAGTTCTTGGTTCATGTACTGTTGAACCCTTGCTTGGAGAATTTTGAGCATTACTTTGCTAGCGTGTGAGATGAGTGCAATTGTGCAGAAGTATGAACATTCTTTGCCACTGCCTTTCTTTGGGATTGGAATAAAAACTGACCTTTTCCAGTCCTGTGGCCACTGCTGAGTTTTCCAAATTTGCTGGCATATTAAGTGCAGCACTTTTACAGCATCATCTTTTAGGATTTGAAATAGCTCAACTGGAATTCCATCACCACCATTAGCTTTGTTAGCAATGATGCTTCCTAAGGCCCACTTGACTTTGCATTCCAGGTAGTCTGGCTCTAGGTGAGTGATCACACCATTGTGGTTATCTGGGTCATGAAGATCTTTTTTGTATAGTTCTTGTGTGTATTCTTGCCACCTCTTCTTAATATCTTCTGCTTCTGTTAGGTCCATACCATTTCTGTCCTTTATTGAGCCCATCTTTGCATGAAATGTTCCCTTGGTATCTCTAATTTTCTTGAAGAGATCTGATACATTCAAAAACTTTGACACACTCCACCTCAGTAGGGTTGTTTATAAGGGAAACAAGGAATTAGTCCATAAGGAAAATATAAATATAGATAAAGGGTATACAGATTTTCCAGTGAAGTGACAGAAGCAATTTTGCAATGAGTTAATTCCACAGGCAATACTCAAGCTGTTTCCCTTTTAACTGGGATACTCCCTAAGAGCTGGTCCTCTCTCTGCACAGGTAGCCTCATATACCCCAGCCATGGATCATCTTCTCCACTGGCCCCACTATCCTCTCAAGATTCTTGCTGGACACAAGCCTTTCCCTGGCTAACATGGATTTCTCAGGTTCTCTTTATATTCATTTAATATCATTCACCAAGAAATAATGGCTCTCTTCTCTGATTTTCCTAAGATATACCATCTTCCTGTCTCTCTTTTATTACGAAATCCACACCTATGCTAAAACTCCTCTAACCAATCATGGAGATAGAGTTTTCCCATGAAGAGGAAGGAATTAGCTATCTGTTTAATCAATTTGCTTATCTGCTTTTCATTTGGGAACAAAAGAACTCAGCTTTTAGAAATACCATTTGGAAGACTGTAGAAAAACCAAAATAATCTTTGTCTTACTTCTGGCTTTGAACTCTAGAATACCACAAGACAACTTTACTGCAGGATCTTATGACTCACCAAATTCGAGGGTTTTTAAAAGTATAGTCTATAAATGAAAATTAATTTAATGACATATTTCTGTTAATTCATATTATACTTCAAACCTGCTTAATTGCTACAAGACAAGCTGTTGAATATGATAGACAAATTCTCTAATTTCTCTGTACAATAAAAAGACAAATTATAATATTTCTATGGCTAAAAAAAAAAAAAAATCATTGCCAGGTGAGAGAGTTCTATAGATGTGTGTTGGGGAGGAAAGCACAACAATGTAACTGTCCTTAATGTCACCGAACCTACAAATGACTAAAGTGGTACATTTACACAATGAGCTTAACAATATTGTGTGTACCCAATGCTACTTATGTGCACCAAAACTCTCTGAAAAGTCCCTTAAAATTTAAAGAAAAAAATCTATTAAAGAGAAATTCTTCCACTCTGCCCTTTAGAATTTCAAGTAAGATAGTAAACCAGATTTTGTAACACAAATAAAAATAACACCCTTTAATACAGCATGCATCTCCTTTCAGACTTCAGACCTAAGGGCACTAGGTGTTGAGAAAAGATGCTTGTGCTCTGCTGGACAATAATGCTCCCTTTTTCCAAGGTCTTTTATAGGCATCACAGTTAACTCCTCGGGCTCATGTGAAGGACTCATGGTTCAGTTGGGAAAACAGTGAGTCAGAACGTACTGCATTCTTTGCCTCTCACTGGGTCAGGCAGGCCAGAGCAGCCCTCTGCGGCATTCGGAACGGCGACTCTCCACCTGGAGCCAGTGCTGTCACATTCTGTGTACTCAAAGTGGTAATCTTCCTGCAAACAATCACAAAGACAAGCCTCTGTTAGAGCCCGTTTTAATGGGACAGCTGAGCTTTCTCAGTCACTCTCAGACCTGCCTGGAAGCCTCGTTCCGAACTGTTCTCTCTGGTTGATCCTCATTCTTCCAAGACTCTATCCGTACCATGTAGTTTTTTGATTAAAAAAAAAAAATATATATATATATATATATATTTCATGCCACAAATGAACTGACTTGCAAAACAGAAAAGGACTCAGAAAAGACTTAGAAAACAAACTTACAGTTGCCAGGGGCACAGAGGGACAGTTAGGGAGTTTGTGAAGGTCATGTGTACACTGCTATATTCAAAACAGATAACCAACAAGGACCTACTGTATAGCACATGGAACTTTACTCAGTGTGATGTGCCAGCCTAGATGGGAGGGAGGTTTGTGGGAGAATGGATACATGTATATATATGGTTGGGTCCCTTCGCTGCTCACCTGAAACTACCACAACATTGTTAATTAGCTATGTGTGTTTAGGTCGCTCGGTCGTGTCTGACTCTTTGTGACCCCGTGGACTATAGCCCTCCAGGTTCCTCTGTCTATGAAGTTCTCCGGTCAAGAATATTGGAGTGGGTTGACATTTTCTTCTCCAGGGGATCTTCCCAACCCAGGGACTGCGCCCAGGTCTCCTGCACTACAGGCAGATTCTTTGCCGTCTGAGCCACCAGGGTATACCCCAATACAAATGAAAAGCTTAAAGTTTGGGGAAAAAATGTATCATACAAGGCACTGCGGCCCTGAAGAGGAACACGACAGCCACACACTTAACGGTGTGACCAGGAAGCTATAATCTCACCCACCCAAAAGGCAACAGCACGTGTCCCTATTTTTGCAGGCTCCTTACAATCTGAATAATTGATAGCTTTTAATACATGAGCAAAAGAACCCTAAGAAATTGAAGGCTGTCACTGTCCTAAGTTTTTCAAAGCAAGAAAAAGAGAACTGTTCCTACTGACCTAATTTTTCACTCTGTTTAAAATTTAGCAGAAGGCATAATAATTAATCATCCAAATACTAACTAAAAGACTACCACATTTTATTTATTTTTTAATTTTTTATTAGTTGGAGGCTAATTACTTCACAACATTTCAGTGGGTTTTGTCATACATTGACATGAATCAGCCATGGAGTTACATGACTACCAGATTTTAAAGCAGCTCTTCCAGGCTCAATATACCCCCACCACAGCAGACTATCTTCAATCACTGACCGTAAAATAGACCATTTACTATAGTCACCAAGTAAGACCAACCCACTTGTCTCTGGCCCTTGGTTGCTCTGAACTCTGTCTTCACGCTGACCACCCCTGCTCAGAGCACATCACTGAGATCTTGAGCTGACAGGAATGAGGACAACATGTCATTGCAGAATTTCAAGAATAAGAGAAGTTATAAATCTAGCCCAAAATATTTTCAGCTCAATATTTTAGAAGTTGCTAGATGGTTTCATCTACTCTGTTTGCCTCCCTTACTATATTAATAACAGGAGTGAATAGAAATATTGTAACATAATCACCAGAAAACCAGGTGTGGGAGGTAGGGAAGTTTGTGTGCATGTGTGTGTGTGTTTGTGCATGTGTGTATGTGTACACAGAGAAAGAATACCAGTTAAGAGGCAGGTCCTGGAATCAGGTCTGAGTTTGAATTGGCATCCTATTCCTCCACGTACCATCAATGTGCTATACTGGGCAAGCCACTTTAGCTCTCAAAGCATCCATTTTTTTAATTGGTAAAATAAGAATAATAGTATTTCCTATTTTGCACGGCTTTGCAGCAGTAAAATGTTAGCCAGGTTAAGCTACACTGAGTTATTAGCACTTATTAGTGGTAGAATTCTTCTTCTTAAAGGCAATGTGGGTACAGAGGATGATATGCAGGAAGGAACTAACTAGTGGTAATAAGGTAAGGCACAAACTACCTGCATCTCTGTTCCCCCTGCTTCAATATCTGCACACTCTTAAAGACAAAACGAAAAGGGGCTGAGAGTTAGAGAAGGTATAACCACTGAACGGGGAGCCAAGGGCTTTATGCTGCATTCAGCAGACTCTACCCCAGAAAGAAGATTCATTATATCCTTCAGGCAATCATCTCTAAATAGGATTTTTTTCAAATAGAATTTTTTTTTTTTTTACAAAGTTTGGTAACACAATTTGAGATTGTTATTTGACAAGAATCTGGATTTCTAATAAGTTTTATGGCCAATTAAGAGCAAATCTACACATGTTAAAAAAAATCAATAAAAGCCGACAAATGGGAAAGGCTTTCCAGAAGGAAAGATAGGAGGAAGGAGGGAAGAAGGGAGGAAAGAAGAGAGAGAGGGAGGGAGGAAAACACAATGAGGTTCACTAAATTTGACAGCATACAAATGTTAAACACTATACATCAGAAGTCATCCTAAACAAAAGTAAAAAGTAAACAACAAAACGAACTGCCAAAGAAACATACAGCAAAGGTTAATTAACGTAAGAATACCAGGTTTCTGAGTTCTGCAAATGAATGGTGGTGATGGATGTACAACAATATGAATGTACTCAGTGCCACTGAACTGTACACTTAAAATTATTAAGGTGCTAAATTTGATTTATATATATTCACCATAATCTTTAAAGTATAAAATACCGGGTTTCTAAAAATCAGTAAGAAAAAGGACAAATAATTATTGGAAATATGGTCAAAGAACACAAGCCATTCATTAAAGAACAATACAAATAGCCAAGTATATGCAACGCAGGAGACCTGGGTTTGATCCCTGGGTTGGGAAGATCCCCTGGAGAAGGGAATGGCAACCCACTTCAGTATTCGTGCCTGGAGAGTTCCACAGACAGGGAAGTCTGGAGGGCTACAGCCTATGGGGTCACAAAGAACTGGACACCACTGAGCAACTAACAAAAAATATATATACAAAATAAGTTGAACATTGCCAAAGAAATACAAATAATGATTTTCATCAAGTTGGCATGGCATTTAAATTTATTTTAAAACTCTCTAATGTAACAGTGCAGTAAGATGAGCACTCAGATGTGCTTCCAAAGAGAAAATGAAGTAGTATAGGATTTCTGAGGAGAAATAATTCATTCTGTACCAAGAGCTTTAATGTGTTAAAAAAAATTTGACTCCAAAATTCCACTTCTAGCATCTTATCTAAGGTGGGGGGAGTGTTTCATGTATTCAGTGATTTGTGTACAAAATAGCTCATGAAAACTTTCCTATAGGTCAAGGGAGCATAATAAAGAGTTTATTATAGAGCCTTACATGCACTTTATCTGGTATTTTTCACACATATCTATGTCATTAAGTACTCATAATAATTATGTGGATTAGGAAAGACAGTTAACATTATTCCCATTACTCAAGTAAAACTCAGAAGTGACTTACTCATACACACCCACCTAGTAAGCAACATAGCTGAGAGCAGAACTCAAGCCTTCCATTTATCTACTACTGTTTTCAGTTTATATAATGCAATTGTGCTTAAAATAGAAGGCTACTGTTTTAAACTAGAAGTGGTCAAAGTTTTGAATATAAGAGCCTAATAGTTACAAGTCTAATAAGAATCATAAGGATGTCTCATACTCAGAATATAAAAAGACACAGGTAAGCAGAAACCACTGGATTCTCCTTCTATTTCTATATTAGTTTCCTGCAGATGCTGCCAAAAATTACCCCACACGCAACTTGAGACAACAGAACTTTATCCTTTCACAGTTCTGGAGGCAAAAAATCCAAACTTGGTATCACTGGGCCAAAATCAAAATATCAACCAGGCTGCCCTCCCCCCGGAGGTTGTGGGGAGAATGCCTCTTCCAGTCTCTGGTGGCTGCTGCCTTTCATTGGTTTGTGACTGACTGAATCACTCCAATCTCTACCTCTGTGGTCACACTGCTTTCTCCTCTTCTGTCTGATCTCCTTTTATCTCATTCTGATAAGACTCTTGTGATTGCATTTAGGGTCCACTGAGATCATAAAAAAAAAAAAAAAAAAAAATCCCCCATCTCAAGATCTATAACCTATTCACACCTTCAACATTTTTATCCACAAGAGATAACAACTGATAGGTTCCAGGGGAGAGGATATGAATATCTTTTGAAGAGGAGGGCATTATTCAGCCAACCATAGCCCACCCTCTGGTTTCAAAGTTTCATGTCCTTCCCACATGCAAAATACACTCACCACATACCAACATTCCCTAAAAAGTCTCAACCCATTACAGTATTAATTCAAAGGCCAAAACCTCATCTACATCTCATCAGCTCAAAGGTCCCAAAACCAATCATTTAAATTAAGTATCAAGGAGACTCTGGTTATGATCTATAAGGGGGCAAGATTCCTCTCCATCTGCGCACCTGTGTTACCTGCTTCCAAAGTACAATGGTTTCTGACATTAACAACAGTTATAGACATTCCCACTAAGAACGAGATAAAATGAAAGAAAGGGAAGGATGATGTCAACCATCTCAAGACATTTCAAAATTCAGCAGGGCAAATTACATAAGGTTTCAAGGTCTGGGCACAATCCACTGTAGTTCGTGGCTCCAATCTCTGGGCCCAAGACTTCAGTCTCAGAGTCATTCTTCTGAATTTTTTTTTAAATAAAAACATATTTGCAGTTGAGTAGTTTTACTAGACTCCTTGCCTGTAAAGTTTTGGGAATCCAACAGCCCTCCTCCATTTCATCCATCTCCGTCATTTTCTTGATGCTGGAGTATTTCCCCTTTTATCAAAAAGTTTGTGGGTCTCCTGTGCATCTCATAGGACTCATGCCATGAGACAGAAGATCTTCCTAAAATCTTTCCTGGATAATCCCGTCTCTGTTCCTGGTTTCTGCTAAGACAGTTGAGATCCATGAATCACACACCTAATTTTTTTGACACTAGCAAAAGGTTTTCCAGCCACACTCTGGGCCTTGTCTCCACAGCATACTCGCCTAACAGTGAATCCCCAAATTAAGCATCTTTTGCAGTTTGCACAGGCTGAGAATTTTCCAAATAATCAAGTCTGGATTTCTTTTTAACAATTCTCCCTTCGATTGTTCTTTCCTCTAACATTTTACTGTAAGCTGCGAAACTTTGCTCAGAAATCTCCCCTGTTTATATTCAAGTTCATCACTTATAAGTGTTACTTACCTTCCACACAACAGGATGAAATTGTTAAACTTTCTGCCACTATATAACAAAAATCACCTGTCCTCCAATTTCCAACGACGCATTCCTCATGTTCTTTTTAGCCTTAACCAGTGGCACATTTAAAATTTCTACCAACCTTCTGCTAAGGACAATTTAATATTCCCTTTTACTACTGTGTTTCTCACTTCTTCCTGAATCATCACTGGAGAAATCTTTAACATTCATATTTTTGTCAACAGTCTGTTCTAGGCAATCTAGGTTTTTTCTATCATGTAGTTTAAATTCTTCCAGCTTCTGTTCATTACCCAATTCTAAAGCCACCTGCTCATTTTTAGTTATCTGTTACAGCAACTCCCTACTTTCAGGTAGTAAAATCTGTATTAGTTTTCCTTTGACTGCTATAACAAATTACCAAAAATTTATCAGCTTAAAGCAACAGAAATTTGTTCTGTTACAATTCTGGAGGCCAGAAGTCCAAAGCCAGCATCACTGAAGTGCCACCCAGGCCACATTCCCTCTGGAGGCCCTCAGGCAAAATCCACTCCTTGATTCTTCCAGTTTCTGGCGTCTGCCAGCTTCATTGGCTGGCAGCTGCCATCACACCAATCTCTGCCTCTGTGGACACACTGCCTTCTTCTTCCTCCCCCTTGTGACTGCATTTAAGACCCATTCAGATAACCATCTTCATCTCAAGATTCTTACTCACATCTTCACAGTCTTTTTTTAAGCCCTTTTCTCCCCCTGTCATATAAGGTAACCTACACAAATTCCAGGGATTAGGACATGGGCACCTTTCTTTGCTGGGGGGAGTAGTATTCGGCCTACCACAATCTCCTACTGCAGAATAGCCTAGACCAGCCATGCAGTTGCATAATGGTTTTCCTGTTCCTCTTGTTCCCATTATTTGTATTAGGAAGTCTTTCTCATCTGCATATCCCACTGTAAAGATCCTGGCCCTCATTTGAAATTTGATATCATCCTTGCAAAATAATGATGCTGAAAAGTATGGCATGAATTTCAAATGAAGCAAGACCTCTGAATAAAATAGGTAAGCTCAAGAAAACTCTGTCACCATGGCCTCTGTGTTATTCAGGTTGCCAGTTATGAGATGAGAATAGCAGTAAGTACACGGAAAAGTTATGTTGTGTTTTCTGGCTGCAGTGGTAGATGTAATATGCCAATTAATCTTCCTATGATTCTTTATTCTACCTGCCTCCTCTAGAATACCCTTGAAATCTAAAGAGGCACAGCTATTGTTAAGTAACAAAATTCTTAGCACTCCAGCAGGAAACTATAATGTGTTTATTTATAATTTAAAAATACTAAATGCAAACCTACTTCATGCAGAGGGCAGCACTTGGGGTCAGAAATTTAGACTGCAGTCCCTGCCTGATGGGTTTTATTTTTTAAATTATTTAATAGGCTATTTCATCTAGGCCAGTAACAATTTTTTAAATCTACTTCTCAAGTCAACCCTTAAACCCATCGCAGAGATCTAAGAAATAGTATGATGCAGTAAAGTCACTCAAGATACAATACACACTCCCCAAATATTTTGAATGGTATTCAAGGTACTGAATAAAGAGAGCTACAGCACATTCATTTTCAGATTTATAGATAATACCTCATAACTCTGGCCACAGACCTAAATAGATAGTGAGCTAAACTGATCCCTTGGAAATGGGAGTTTTTTGGGTATCAAAGAGAAATTAAAAAGAAAATATAAAATTTTTCTAATATAAATATAAAATTAATATGTCAAATATTTTATTTAAGTCATTAACTAACATAGTCAATCCAGAAATAAGCCAATGTCACCAATTCAAAGGAGAACTCAAAGAACACGTATCAACCGCCAACCAGGAAAGTGAAATGAACTAAGAGATACAGAACTGGGAAATCTCCTGAGGGCAATAATCAATTACATTCCAAAAAATAAAGTGGATTTTCATTTCTATGGACAGGAATCATTTGTATTCTTATCAATTTCCTACATCTAACAGTATTGCAAAATAGTTCAAAGTCAGGGAAAGATGCAGGCTTCTACAGAAACTGATCATTCAGAAAGGTGCTCTAAACAGGACAGTCAGTCATCTTTTCTGCCTATTTCAACATGTTTCACAATTTTCCTGACAACAGGAAAAATTCCTGTCAATTTTTGCAACATTACAGGGCTCCTGACACTTTATCACCAAACATAATGATGTGAGTCAGAGCACACTCTAGACAGCAGAACATCCGCTCACAAGCCACACTCTAAATTATAAACTGGAGGAAGGGCTTGTCATGACCCCACTCAGGGGATGGCAGTTATTTAGACAAGTCTGCAAATCACAAAACACTGGGGAATGAAAACACTGCCTCAAATAACAAAATGATGGGACACTCTGAAAATCTAACATTGTAAATATGTGGGAACCAAGGAAACAGCCCAAAAAGAAATAGAGCATGGAATTACTCCTGATAAGAGTGGATGAAAAATTGTGGCTCGCCATCTGCACGAACAAAGTCACCAGCTACTGCAGACACTGACCTTCAACACCTCTGAAAGCAGTTCAGGATGGCGATCAGAAATGAGGCACTCTGCACTCTGGGAAAAAAATCGGAAGGACAAGCCTGCAGATATACATTTTCAGGAGAAGATTTTATGATTCTAATTTCCTGCATCTTCTCATATCTAGAAAAGCACTCAAATCATTACTAGCAGCCACCTTTTCTCAAAATGTGTTCTTAACTGCACGTACCCTCTTCATCAAAATCACATACATCCTGCCCTTTTCTCTTACCCCTTCGGAGCAGTCCCTCAGAGCTCTGAGAGGCTGGCTCCCAGGGTATAGCCTTTATTTTGCCCAAACAAAACTTAACTCACAACTCTCATGTTGTGCTTTTTTTTTTTTTTCAGTAGACATCAGCAAATGCTTAAGAGAAGATTACTCCTCAATACAAATCATGATAACACACACACACACACATTCACTCACCAATCAAGTATAGGCACAAACTCCCAAATTGTGTTTTCTTACACCTAAACAGAAAAGGTCAGGATACACCTAAATAAATATCAGATACTTAAAGTAGCCCCTACAAAAGACTGTTTCCTTGACCAATCATCAGTCAGCCTCCTCTGAACTCTCTTCCCAATGAAGCCTTGACCTCTGGGCTTCTGTGTTCATCTCTGCATCACCCAGTTTTATCAAGAATCCTGTCAAGTCAGTTTAGATAGAATCCCCCTTTACCCTTGATGTTTCCTCTGAGTAATTTTTCATCCACTTACCCTCACCCTGCTCCTTGGATATAAATCCCCACTTGCTCATGCTATATTTGAACCTGAGGCCTCTTAAACCCCATTGCAATAGTTCTTGAATAAAATCTGTTTTTACCATTTTAACTACTGACCACTGGCTTTCTCTGACACCCTTAATGCAAAAATCATTTATACTACAAAAGCCTTCTAGTTCCCACAGAAAATCTGGGGTATCATCTCTTAATTATGATGACAGTTGCTATAGTTTAACTACACATAGGCTAGACAATGTTTTGAATATATCTCACATATGAAAATAATATGCATATATGTATATATGTTCTTGACATTATATTAACAATAGTGAAAGTCACTCAGTCGTGTCTGACTCTTTGCAACCCAATGGACTGTACAATCCATGGAATTCTCCAGGCCAGAATACTGGAGTGGGAAGCCTTTGCCTTCTCCAGGGGATCTTCCCAACCCAGGAATCGAACCCAGGTCTCCTTCATTGTAAGAGGATTCTTTACCAGCTGAGCCACAGGGGAAGCCCATATTGACAATAAATATATAGTATTTATATATTGATATTAACATTTATCATTTATCATGCCTTATACATATATTAGGGCTTCCCAGGTGGCTCAGTGGGTAACGAATCCGCCTGCAAAGCAGGAGATGCAGGTTCAATCCCTGGGTCGGGAAGATCCCCAGGAGTAGGGCATGACAACCCACTTCATTATTCTTGCCTGGAGAATCTCATAAACAGAGGAGCCTGGTGGGCTATGGTCCACAGGGTCACAAAGAGTTGGACATGACTGAAGTGACTGAGCACACAAACCTATATTAATATATTTCATTTTCATATATGAACATTAATTTATATCATTCTGGCTCAACCAGTAAAGAATCAGTCTGCAATGCAGGCTACCTGGGTTTGACCCCTGGGTTGGGAAGATGCCCTGGAGAAGGGAAAGGCTACCCACTCCAGTATTCTGGCCTGGAGAATTCCATGCATCCATGGGGTTGCAAAGATTCAGACAAGACTGAGTGACTTTCACTTGATCACTTACTACATGACACTTTAGTTATTAAGTAAGTACTATGGCCTAAATGCCATGGGGGAGATTTAAAATAAATATAGCACACAGTCCCTGTACTCAATAAGTTTATGTTTTTGTTGGAGCACCAGGACAGACAGACACACACACACATACCCTACATAATTTTATAAGAAAGCAGAAAGATTGAGGGCTCCATGTTGAACAGTGGCATTACAAGACGATAGACAAATAAAAACTGTATAAGGTAAAAAAAAAAAAATTACCAGTAAAAATCTCTCAACTCTACCAGAAAATAAAACAGGTACCACTTTCAATAAACTCGTCACAGTCAATTTTTCCTTAAGCCCTTATCAGTTACCCATTTCTTAGCCATCAAATGGCTTGCACTTTAGGGATCATATTCTAGAAAAATAGGGTAGAATGTGCATGATGTGACCTCATTATATCATGACTTCAGAGTCAGAAGAAATTCCTGTGATCTTGAACCACTTGAAAATGCTTTGAGGAGAAAGCCCAGGAAGACAGGTGGGGTTTATAACTGCTCTAGTGCTTATCAGTTCCTTCGTAACTGGCAAGTCTAACAGGGTGTGATAAATAGTGAGGCCAAGTCTGAAGATAAGCTGCCTAAAGACATGCAGTAAAATACATTAGCCTAAGCAGGATGGATAGACAGGTGAGTAAGTGAACTAAGGAAAGAACAAACAAACCAACAAAATGAACCAATGAGATGTACTCATGTCAGTGACTCTCCTATGAGCAAATCAGTTCCCTGATGCTCCCTTGCCTCCCCTCTGCAGTCAATTCAGAGTTGACCACAGTTAATTATACTGATCCAGTAGATGAGCACATATTCGAGTTCATAGAGTCAAAAGCAATAGAGACAGAAGAAGATATCTGTGCTGATATCTAAAAGAACATACACAGAGGGAAGAGACCAAAACAAGCAAACATAATTCATTTTCTTCAAATGAGGCTCCTTCTCTATGAGTATTTTTATGTGAAATGCTGACAACAGCATAGTCTTGTATTTGATGAGACTGCAACTCCTCTTGGAGCAAGGCCCTCAAATTTAAGTCTCAGCAAAGTGTGTGACACCCTATTTGAGAAAGCGAGACAACAGGAAGGAAAAAGAGAAAGCATGAGACTGTAGTGCTCAGCACAAATATTCCAACTCCAGTTGCCATGGGTGAGGGCATACATCCTACTATGTGGGAAGGTCAAAAACGGGAGGATAGTCAGTGCAGACACACATGTGACATAATAAAAACTTCCTTAGCCTACATTATCAAGTACATGAGCACACAGCATTGTGCAAAAACATTCATACCCAGATTTTTTTATAGAAGGAACATGAAGTTAGTTACCATGGGAACCTAAGGCTAAGTAAAGCAATATGTATCTGATCTATTTATGACACATCCTCTTCTCTGCATTTGCAGACATGATGGCTTTTAGAAACTATTTTGAAAATGTTCATGTTTTGAACCTGAGTTCAATAGCTGTCTTTGTAAACAAGGCCTTATAGGTACTCAACTTATTTTGTCATTCAATAAATATTCACTGCACGTCTCCCCAGTGACACTGTGGAGATGCTGCGGATACCATGAGAAATGAAGCAGCTAAGTCCCTGCTCTCATGGGACTTACACTTTAGTATGAATAGAAGTGCCCAGGTCAATGGACATCTAGGCTGCTTCCATGCCTCAGCTGTTGTAAACAGTGCTAAAGTGAAAACTGGGGTGCAGGTATCTTTTTGAATTATGGTTTTCTTCAGATATATGCTCAGCAATGGGATTGCTGGAGCAAATGACAGCTTCTTTTTTTAGTTTTTTAAGGACACAGAAGCAAACCTAAATGTTCACTGATGGAGAAATGGATAAAGAAGATGTGGTACATACATACAATGGAATATTACTCAGCTATAAAAAAAAAGACAAAATAATATCACTTGTAGCAACATGGATGGACCTAGAGATTGTCATACAGAGTGAAGTAAGTCAGACAGAGAAAAACAAATATAGTATGATATTGCTTAAATAAGTTATCTTTTTAAAATGGTACAATGAACCTATTCACAAAGAGAGTCACAGATGTAGAGAACAAACCTATGGTCACCAAAGGGGAAAGGAAGGAGGGATAAATTGGAAGATTGAGACAGGCTTACATTTACACACTGCTATATATAAATCAGATAACTACTAAGGACCTACTATAAAGCACAGGGAACTTTACTCACTACTTCATAATGACCTATATAGGAATAAGATTGAAAAAAGAGTTGATATATATAGATATATTAAATATTATATTATATATAGCTGATTCACTTTGCTGTACAGCAGAAACTACTATAACACTGTAAATAAACTGTACTCCAATAAAAAATTTTTTACAAAGAAGCGCCCAGGGTTTCTTGGCAGGATCCAGCTTAGACCATTTTCTTTCTCTGGCTCTCAGGCCAAAAGACATACAACGGGCTAGTCCTTGTTTCCACTCTGTCTGTGCCAAACCTAAGACCACAAGCAACTCAGGTGCCTCCTAAGTTATGTTTGTAGTCTTATATCCCATTTCTGATATTTTCATTGTTCCGGATAAAGGGGGATCAGCCATCTCCTGCACTGTCATGGAACATTAGGAAAAGTTGCAAAGAACATTCTAAAACAAGTTTGGAAAAACAGACAGACTTTATTTTCTTGGGCTCCAAGATCACTGAGGACGGTGACTGCAGCCATGAAATTAAAAAAAGCTTACTCCTTGGAAGAAAAGCTATGACAAACCTAGACAGCAGACACATTACTTGGCTGACAAAGGTCCGTATAGTCAAAACTATGGTTTTTCCAGTAGTCATGTATGGATGTGAGAGTTGGACCATAAAGAAGGCTGAGCACCGAAGGCTGATACTTTTGAACTGTGGTGCTAGAGAAGAGTCTTGAGAGTCCCTTGGACTGCAAGGAGATCAAACCAGTCAATCCTAAAGGCAATCAACTCTGAATATTCATTGGAAGGACTGATGCTGAAGCTGAAGTTCCAGTACTTTGGCCACCTGATGTGAAGAACTGACTCATTAGAAAAGACCCTGATGCTGGGAAAGATTGAAGGCAAAACAAGGGGACAACAGAGGATGAGACGGTTGGATGGCATCACCAAGTCAATGGACGTGAGTTTGAACAAACTCCAGGAGATGGTGATGGACAAGGAAGCTTGGTGTGCTGCAGTCCATAGGGTCACAAAGAGTTGGACATGACTGAGTGACTGAACAACAATACAACAAAAAAAGTCTACCCAAAAAGAAATGAAGGAAAATGTCAATGTTCTTAAGACTGCAGCCAGATAATGTCTATTATCGATGTTAGATATATTAGTTTAAAAAAAACTTCATAGAAAATGCTGAGGAAAATGTTATATCCTTGAACTAAAGGTCTTTAAACACATGCCATTATTATTTTACACATCTAATTATATTTAAGCTTGCTGAATTATCCCTATTCCCCAAAACCTGTAAAAAAATGGAGATTCTCAAAAAAGTAGAGAGAAAAGGAATAAAAATAATATACATGACAAAAATAAAGAGACTAGAAGTGAAAAGCACGATGTAGGTGTCAATAATTTGTTTGGAAGATAGGACACCTAGGTGAACTCTAGTAGACTTATCACAGCAAAACAGCTAAGGACTGCACATCCAGACAATAACAAGAAGAAAACTGACATGAGCCACAGAAAGACTTAGAATTGAAGGCACCAAACATCTCAAAGCAAACAAAGTTGACCAACAGAAAGACTGAAAATCTGTTTTAAAATGTAGACTCTTCCATTCCTTTTCAATCACAACAAGAGAAAAAAATTATTTGCTCCAGTAAAGTTGAACTAGAAAGGTTACAGATTCAGGGGCATCAAGTGAAGCAGATGGAAGAAAAGACAACTTATCAAAAACAAGGGACTGCGTGTACACCTGCATACTGAATGACAAGACCCACCCCAAAACCCTCCCACTGAAACACAAGCCCAGCACCACAGTCCTTCCACCTGAACCACCTCCCCCAAACTAGTGGCCACCTTTCTCCTTCCTAAAAGGTGCCCTTGATGGATGGTATGCCTCACATCAGGACCCCTACCCCTGCATTTCAACTGATTTTCACATCTGCTTATCCTAGAAATGAGACTTGCTGGAACCTAACTTTTATCCACAATATCATTATTGTTATTCATAAAAACACTAATGACATTTGCAGACTCCTATAAGCTCTCCAAAATAGTTTTCATTACATTATCCTAATTTAATGAGTCTGAAACACAACCCTACATAGTAAGCAAGTGTCCTGTCTCCATCCTCACGGCCGCTGCCAAATTTCAATCACCATCTTCTGCCATCTGAATGACTACCAACAACCTAACTGGCCTCCTGCTTCTGCTCTTATGTACATCCATGACACTCTGCAGCCAGTTTTCATTATGTCATCCCTGCTCAAAATCCTGCAACAACTTCAAATTAGCCAGAGGACAAAGTCCATAATCTTAGCATAGCATGAAAAGCCTTTCTTGATTCATGTTCTCTCTGCTTCTCCAAGTTTTATTTCTCAATCTTCTGCATATGTGAAACACTGAAACACGGAATAAAATATACTATGTTCTTCCTTCCCTCCATGCCCTAAACATGACTTATTCTCAGCCTGGAAGGCTTCCTCTTTGCCCAGACCCTGTAACAGCGTAAAGGAATCTCCATCATCACAAAGCACTGTGTAGCAGGCTCTCCTTCAGGCCATACCTAACATTGGCAGGACCAGGGGCAGCAGTATAAACCAAGACGCCCTTCATCCTCTACATTCACCACACACCTTGAACAGCCTCCTCATATACAAGCGGTGACACCAACCAGCACATTCAAGCTCTGGCAGTGCCCCTCCCACAATAACACCATCTACAGTCAGGAGTATGGACCTGGAAAAAGCCACTGAACACCCTGGAAGCAGACCTGGGACTTATAAGCATGCAATTGCAAAGTCATGTTAGCCAGAGTATGGTATAAGAGGGCGGGGAAAGAAGGAAACGTGACATCTAGGTGGGCACATCGCCTTGGCACATAGATTACAAGGCAGGTGGGGGAACACAGCCACAGGAAGCCCAGAGGGGGGCCCTCTGCAGCAGAGACAAGGTAGGGGCCCCTCTTGCCTTGTCTAAAGGTTGATACTGATCTCTCTTATGGGCTTCCCTGGTAGCTCAGATGGTAAAGACTCTGCCTGCAATGTGGGAGACCTGGGTTTGATCCCTGGGTTGGGAAGATCCCTGGAGAAGGGAACGGCTACCCACTCCAGGATTCTAGCCTGGAGAATTCCAAGGACAGAAAAGCAGATCTCTCTTTACATAACAAGATCCAAAGAAAAGAGCAGCAGAAAAGCTACTGTAGTAGCTACAGCTACTACTTCAATAGACAGAATTTCCAGGGACAGCAGGAAAATTGGCCTACATCTTTAAGGGTTCTTGGGTAGAGGTAATTTTTTCTTATTTTTTTACTCTTTCCTTTTTTTTTTTTTCTGGCCTCACCCAAAATAAAAATGTAAAAGTCCAATGTTCCAAAAAAATAATAATAAATCTCAGAAATCGATTTTTATGTCTAACAACATATGGTTGTGAGCTTATATGCATATAAAATCCAAATTCTTCTACATTAATCAGGCTGAAACCAAAAAGGTGCCTTTGCTTCTGCAAAATTTGAGCAACAACTTACTGTTTAACAAGCACCAAGAGAAACTGCATCAAAAGTTTTAGAAATGTATTAAACATAACCCATGACACATCAATTCCACTTCTACTCCTGGACACATAACCCGAGAAAAGCATAATAGGTTTACATTATAGCATTATTTAAAATCATAAAAAACTTGAAAACCCTCTAAATGTGCAACAATAAGGGACTGGTTAATATACTATTGTGCATACATGATGGATTTCATATAGCCCATTCTAAAATGATAAAGTCATTGTCATATTTAATGATAAAATTATGACATATTTAAGTATAATATAAAAATTATATAAAATAATATGTCTGAACTTATAGGCATGAATATGTAATAACACAAAGAAAAAATTACTGTGGGTATGTATACCAAAAAATTGACAGCAGTAAACTGAGTATAGCATATAGCGATTTTTTAAAATTCAAGTACAGTTAATTTACAATGTTGTGTCAGTTTCTGGTATACAGCAAAATGATTCAGTTATGTTCTTTTTCATATTCTTTTCCATTCTTATTACAGGAGATGTGTTTCCCTGTGCTATACAGTAGGACCTTATTGTTTTGGAACATAGTGATTTTCATTGTCTCTTTTGTGATTCTGTATTTTAAATTTTTCTACAGTTCTTAATAAAAATGTACTTCTTCCCCTAAATTTGGGTAGCTGCTTTGCCAAGCAAGACATAAAAAAAAAAAGAAAAAGCTCCTGCTTCTTCTGACTTTAAGCTAGGTATCCAATGGGACTTGTAAAAATTCAAAGGACACCACTGAAAGATTATTCTATTACCATGCATTAGCCTCTCTAATGGGCATCAATCATTAGCAAAGCTTTAAGGGCAAAGGTCACAAGACATTGGTTGTAAGTTCTGTAGAAGGTAGCATGGAAAAGAAGACCCAGACCTGAAATACTGTACAAGCAGGCACAAACAAAGATTTTAAGTAGATATAACGAAGATAAAGAAAAGCAGGAAGAGTTGGCTGGGAGAAAAAGAGAATAAGACAGTAGAGAAATTCTGACTACACAATTTGCTGATCTCACAATTTGGTTCAGGAAAGGGAAAACTCCACACTTTAATTCACCTAAGCCACTGGCAGAGTTCAGAGAGAAAAGATTTATAAAAACAATTTAAATTCAAAAGTTAATTCTTGTCAGTGCTGCCACTTGAAATTGAGCTTTACTTGTAAAGAGTCTACAGAAATAGCATAGGTGATAAAAGGCTCTGAGAATTTTGACATCCAAATCATGTTTTTGCTTACAAACTGTGTGAGCCTAATAAAAACAAACTAGTTATTTAAGTTCTTTTGAACTCAATTGACCCTGGAAGAATCTCTCAAATTAACATAATTTTTTTTTAATAGTATAATCCTAATACCTATTATCGGCTTTTCTGCTGGCTCAGTGGTAAAGAACTGCCTGCCAGTGCAGGACATAGGTTGGATCCCTGGGTCGGGAAGATCCCCTTGAGAAGGAAACAGCAACTGACTCTGGTATTCTTGCCTGGGAAATCCCACGGACAGAGGAGCCTGGTGGGCTATAGTCTATGGGGTCGCAAAGAGTCAGACATGACTTAGTGATTGAACAACAACAATGCCTATTATAACCACACTCCTAAAAAACAAACTTTTAAAATCTGTTAAGAGATTTTTTTATAAAAATGAGAAAGAGTAGATAACTGCTGATCTATCTGGCTAGCATCCTTTTCCCATTTCTCCATATAGCAGCATGCCTCATGAGTTCAATACCCTCTGAGGACCTCTTCCAAGACTCCAGGCAGTTCTGATTAGGCAACCAATCACAGGAATCCTAGCCCTGGCCAGGCTATGCTATGGACATGTTACCTGGTCAGTTTTAATAAACTAGTCTGGGTGCCAGACAGGATGCAGACATCTAATACAGCTTCTTTTTCCCAGTCTACACAAAATGCAAGACTCTGCAAAAAAAGACCCAGAGGGATGGGATGGAGGAGGCGGGAGTGGGGATCGGGATGGGGAACACATGTAAATCCATGGCTGATTCATGTCAATGTATGACAAAAAACACTACAATATTGTAAAGTAATTAGCCTTCAACTAATAAAAATAAACGGAAAAAAAATAAAAAAATAAATAGCAAGTGACCTGGGGAACAATGTCAAAATTTGAATAACAACTAGTATAACCGTAGTGAGTTTGCTGGTTTCATTTCTTCTTCTATCTCCTGGCTTTGAGCTGAAGGTGGGCCCAATCAGGGAACTGTCTAACAGATGTGACTCAATATCTTCCAACTTTCCAGGCAGATCAAGAAAACGGATCCCTGTGAGCTGAATAAGAGTAGGGGGACGGGGGGCGGTGGGGGGAAAGTGTGCTTGTTTATTCCTTTTTTTCTCTGCCAGCCTTACCCCAAGGCCAGCACCACTTACACAACTACACAGATGCCACTGCAGTGACACAAGGACCTGATGCCCCAAGAGAAAATCATCTCCCTGGATAAAGAAACTACAGCAAGGACCTCCTGCCGCATAAAGAGCTGGGAGCAGTGGAAGAGATGGGTGTTCTTATTATCCTTTTTATCCCTTTTTTTCTCTTACCACTTCACCCCAATCAAGTGAATTGAAGAAAAGCATGGAGGCTAAAATTATGGAGGAATCCATCTTTCTGGCCAGACGAAATATAAAAAGGAGTCCTTCGGAAAATATCCCAGAGTCATGGAAAAGAGGACCTCCTAGCTGTGTGTATAAACAAATCACACAATTCCCAGACTCACCCTCAAGCTAGGTATGTATGGAATACAACTAAAGCAGCATCTCAAAATCACAGAGAACTCAAGTACAGCATAAACCACCACTCCAGCTCAAGAGAGGGTAGGTAACTCCTCCTGTCCCTCCCCCCACAAATAGCAAAAGCTTTGAAACCTGAATAAACACTGGAATCACCGCATACAGAAGGTGATCTATGCTGTGAACCTAACCAGCTCAGCTGCCTGCTAAAACAAACAGACAAAAAAAAAATTTCTATAGAAGACTTTAAAAGGACCCAGCGTTTCACAACATAATATTTAAAATATTCAGAATACAATATTTTGTATTCTGAAGAACTAAGAAAATCTGATTGATACTCAAGAGAAAGACAATCACCATGTGATAAGCCCAAATGAACATATTAGAATTATCAAAGCAAGAATTTAAAAGCAGCTATTTTAACTGTCTTCCATGAGACATTTATTTTCAAAATCTAGATATCATTTATATTACCAAGTTTGTAATTATGCAAATAACAATAGTAATTTACTATAGAAAAATTAGAAAACACAGATAAGGATGGCTCCCCTCAATTTTTCTTGTCTACCTGTAATAAAACTGTAGGATCCTCTCTCCTTCTTTGGTAGGACTCTGAGCATAAGCAAACTAAATGAAATCATTGTAAAACATGAGATGATTATTCATATACAAGATACAGTATTACTAAGTAATACTTAGGTTTACATGCCAGAGAACTCTTGCTCAATTATTATATTTCAGGCCACCCACCATAGTAGACACTAGAAAATAAAGGCTGGAACCACTTTAGTTCACTGCAGTTGATAAAGGTGTTTCGCGCATATTTTCTGATTTTTTTCTCCTGGCAATAATGTGAGGGAGATAGCACATTTCCTCAGTTTTAAGATGCAAATTTGAAGACTTCCGAAATCCATATCAAAAGACTCATCACTAGCTATACACAATGACAAGACTGTCACAGCCTGTGCCTGGGTAAACTGAACACTAGGTCAACTATCCATTCCTGACATTATGACTTCAGTTGAGCTGTTTGCATCCCAGGAGTTGGATTTTGCCTTTGTTACCTATAAGGTCTGAACAAAAAAATGACACAATAATGTGGCACAGAAACCAAAAATGAGTAAGTGCTGAAGGCCACCTCGCCCTGAAAATGGAATGCAGCCAGGCAGAAGTGGCCCATCTCCTAAACATAGGCCACCAAAGCTTAAAAGCTAGGACAGGACCCCTTCATCAAACACTTGTGAAGAACTCCAAAGAGACAATGTTTAACTACACATGACAAAACCATAAATGTAACTTGGTAGAAAAAAAGAAGCTTAAAAAAAAAATCCTTAAGATGTTTCCAAACCAGTGCCCGAATCATTTATGTAAGGAAATACAATTTTTTTAAAAAAACAGAAACAATAGGAAATGTGAGGCCATAGTCCAGCCTTAATTATGTAATAGCTTAAGAGTTAAGAATATAAATTGGCCAATTCCTAAACTCAGTTGAGTCAGGGCATGGACCAACAAAACAGAAGAATCTTGAGGGTGATTAAAGCCAGAATGTGGAGAGAATGCAAGAGAGTGGGTAGAATACGAAAAGAGGAAAATTAGAGACAATGTCATGGAAGGCAAGACAGAGGTTGTATCAGGTCAAGCCAATACAAACCAGGATACTGAGTAAAGGTTTAGAAAAGGAAAACATCACCCCATCTCAGGGGCTGCTGATAGCAGTTATTCAGAAGAATTTAAATATTTCAGGTGAAGACAGAGACTCGGTCTTTGACAGAGATATTAAAGAAGAATGATACATAATTAAGTTATTGTTAAGTGGCTCAGTTGTGTCCGATTCTTTAGTGACTCCAGGGACTGTAGCCCTCCAGGCTACCCTGTCCATGGGATTTTCCAGTCAAGAATACTGGAGTTGGTTGCCATTTCTTTTTCCAGGAGATCTTCCCAAACCAGGGATTGAACCTGTGTCTCCTGAATTGGCAGGTGGATTCTTCACCACTCAGCCACCAGGGAAGTCCATGTAACCAAGTAGATATATTTACTCTATTAATTGGGGGGAAATATTGCACACTTAACACAATGGAGATTTCTCCAAGCCTTCAAGTTGTTAATAAAATTCTGGTGCCTTTTAAAACAAATGATTTAGAATTGAGGAAATGGAGTATTGTGAGAAATCTGAGATTCAAGATTACCGAGATCCAGCAGCATGCATAAGGCAGAGCTGAGTCAAAAATAGCACAAGTAAAATTATCTTCAGCACATCGCAGCTCCTAACATGAGCAATTTACTTATTACTATGTATTATGGGTACTTGGCTCTCTCATTACCGGCTTTTACTACTGAGCACTTTTTCAGCTGGACTCCCAGCCTACTTAATGGTCTTTCTCTATTCCTCCTCTAATCAGCTCACTTTTTCTCTTCCCAATTTGAAATTTAACACTAATATTTTCAAGCCATATACTAAAACTCAGTCCCTTCCTTCTCAACAAATAACCTCACATCTGACCTCAAAAAGAAAATCCCTCCAGGCACAAATTTCCCCAAATTGTCTTTTTTCTCCTGTGAGTGTCTGTGCATGCGCAAACTTACTTAACCAGCTTGCCTTCTTCCCTCGTGTCGCATGCAACAGTGCATCCTTACCATTTTATAAAATTTATCTCTGTTCTCTAAGCCTCATTCTCTCAAGAATGTTCCATTCATTACTCTGCCTCTCTCTCTCTCTCCCTCTCCCTCCAATGCATAAATTATTCATGTCTCTCCCATCAATTAAAAAAATCTCCACTGACCCCATGTGTTGGTGATTCATCATTCGTTCCTCAAATCCAGTCTCCAGCCTCATTGCCCCAGGTTAGGCCCAGAGAGGCTGACCTCTGTAGACTCCATCACTCACAGGCCTTTGAAAGCTAGATTCTGATTATCTTTGCCCAATGGGAGGAGGCTCCAGCAAGACATGAGAGTGAAGTGCTTATCTCCCTTTCACCGTCCACAGCCATGGAGCTTCCCTAAACACTACTGCCTCCCTCTCTGTCAGGTCTGTGAGTACTAACAGCTTTCTGATCTATTCCTGCTAGTCCCTGGGGCCTCTGTGGTTGTTTCTCTTAAAATCAGTCCACAGCTCCAAAGTTTCTTTATTAAACGCTATTCAGGTAAATGTTTTGTGTGAGCTGTTTTCCTGCTAGGATTCTGATCGCTAGAGCTCTGCAGCTCCTTTCCATCTCTTTCCAGCCAGGCTTCCTGAAAGGGTGCTCTGAATTCACCGCTGTTTTTCATTTATCCATCAACTCACTATGATCTAGCTTCTGCTGCCCATGAATCCACTAAACTCATCTTCCCAGTAGGGATATTTAATATCACTTATGACCTGGCTCTACCTTCCAGCTCTATCGCCCACCATCTGCCATGAGACCATGTGCTCCATCCAGCAAATGACCCTAGAGTTGTCTTTGGCCTCTTATAGAATTCTCTCCACCTGAAATGTCCTTCTCTGCTTCAGGTGTCTAGTGAACCGCTAGTCATCCTGCAAGTGTCAACTCAGGAAGCTCTTCCTTCTGGGAGTCCTTCTCTCACCCACCCTACATTAGCCAGAATTAAAGTGGCTTAAACCCTGTGAACAACTTGCACCCCCAGATCCTGTAAGTAACTCTTGCACTCATCATATTTATCTTGTAATCCCACCAAATGATTATCTCTCTCAGAGCAGAATAACTCCAGAGTCCTCAGAAAACAGAGCTTATGTGGAAACACTGTCCTGAGAAGTGCAACTCCAGGGAAAGAAGAGGCAGGAAAGGAAAATGAACATGAGAGAGAGGGTCACCGAGCTTCCTTATAAACTGGTTGCTCAGATTGGCAGAATGTCTTCAGAGAGGCAGGATGAAGCTATTGGATCTCCAGCCAGTCCAGAAGCAGGAAAAGAAAGAGTTGATCCACTGACTCCTTCTCTCATTGGTCAAAGTTCTGCCCCATAGGATAACTCCCACCACTTTCAGGTTGCCCATATATGAGTTCCAAGTGGGTCCCATTGTATCACCTGATACATATATATTAACTAAATTATTAGAAAAGGAAAAATGTATACCTTTGCCCAAGTGATAAATCTCAATTGAGTAGTCTAAATCTCTCAATGTGTAAATCCATTAAGGCATTAATACCATAAACTGTAAAAAGTTGCTGCTAATGCTGAGGTTAATGAGTAGAATTAACTCTTGAAGAACTAGACAGCCAGAATCCAAAGTGTTGCAAATAAATTTGACTTTTTCTTGTGATTTCTTCTCTTTCAGAGTAATGTTTAATACCCAAAGGGAAGATGTTTTATTTGTCAATCAATGTCTGAATTAACTGGGAGGGACAATCTTCACTGTGCAGGACTATTTCACTCATCTGATCTAGATTAATTTGACAGTTTAAAAATAAGAAATACTGCCATCTGACTGAACCTATTATTTCTAATAGTAATATAATGTTATAGAACTTGTAACAGAAAATGGATCTTCCACTGGATCCAAATTCTCTACTACATTAATAAAGAGCAACTAATCAAATGTTCACTCTTAAAATCATAGTAACCATTCTCTGAAGAAGCAGTGTAGCTCTCCAACATTACAACAGTGTTTGCATTTTCCCCTCACTACTTTTATATCCCTCACTAATACCTGGGTAAGCCCCAAATTATAGAACCTAGATAAGAGAGGAAAAAAGAAATTCCTTTTTTGATGAGAAGGCATCTAAATCATCTGTGATCACAGTTATCCAGATGCATGCTGAAACTAAGCCAAAGAGGTAGGTTTAACCATTAGCCATTTCAACCATAAAGCAGAAACATTAGCCTGTGATCACACTCAGGTCTGTCAGAGTCCTTGGTAATCATGAGTGAAAATCTGGGTCCAAGCCACATTCACACCTTTTGCTTAAGCCAGACTCTGCCAGAAACTATGGCTAGAAGGCATCTTGAAATGTCATTTAATCCACCTCTTCCCTGCAGGCAAATGGTAACAGACTTTCCTTCCAAATTTCCAGAACCACCTTCAGAACTAGAAGAATTAAGTCTTTTCCTCCTGATGCCAGAGAGCAATGCCTGCTGCTGGACAGTCTCCATACCAAAAAGAGCTGGACAGGCAGTAATTCCCCAAAGGCTCATGGCTGGGTTCTAGAGAACCCAAATCTCATCAAAATGAACTAAAAGGGGTATTCAACATTCTTCTCTACCGTCATACCAATGAATTATATACTGCTTTAATAACAGCAGTATAATCTTTCAATTATGGCCTATCTTTACATATATCGTTAAGCATTTGACAGAGAAATAATACTGTGGAAACCATCATCCTTTCAAAATTTAATTTTAAACATGAAGTTCTCCTTTAACATTTTTATTAAAATGCTTCCACCTAAAGGTTTGCTTTGATTGCTTTTGCAATAAATTTTAAGATTTTCGTTAAAAAAAAAATCAGATATTTACAACTATGTTCTTGGCTACAATAATTTATCTTTCTACCAAGAGGCAGAATTACATAGTTGGTAAAAGTTCAGGACCCTAAAACTAGATAGTTTGATTACTGAAGAGTTTGCTTAACTTCTTGTCATCTGTGAAGTAGGGGTCACAGTTGTACCTTCTTCACAGAATTGTTGTAAAAATTAAGTGAGATGATAAATTATTTAGGATAGCATCTGGGTCATAGTAACCACTATGGAAGTATTGCTATAGTAACCACTATTGGTAATATTACTACAGAAACAGTTTAAGCGTGGTTTTCAAAAACCATGTCTGCCTCAAAATCACAGTAACATATTCTTGCTGCATGTCTGTGTGTGCATTATGTCCCTTGCTCTAAAGAATCTAACCAACCCAAGGGGAAGGATGATGGCGTCTCTTTTCATAAATCTTAGAGTCTATCATTGAGCCTAAAACTGTACACAACTGAGCCACAGTACATGCTGGGTTACATGAAATAATGAACTAAAATATTTCCCACTTATACAAAAACAAAATTCTCTTCGAAGTTTAAGGAAAACAAAGAAAGCCTAGGTGAGTAAATATACTTTTCTCTGGTGCAAACTGACAATTTAAGTGAAAAAAGGAACCAATTTAACACAGAGTATTATAAAACCACAAATAATTATAAATTAAAATCACAAAGTCCTTGATAATACTGAGATGTTCTCGTGCAATTAAAACAAACTTAATACATGAAGGCGAACCAATCACCTAGTTTTGTCAGAGTCTCATAATTTGTGAAACAGCAGATTGTAGATATTTTTTAAATGCGCAATTTTAATCAATTTGGCTTTGTTTCCTTTTTAAATAATGCAGGCTATATGTTTGGGGTCCAAATATCTTTCTGTTTAGCCATAATGAAGACAGTAAAACAGCACATACAAACATGTGCCTATTTTGAGATGGGAGATTTCTCACATGGTGGCTTTTGGCTACCTTGGCTCACAATTCCGAAGAGTTTGAGGCAGATGGGCTGTAAGCCAGCATGATGCACAACGAGGTTCAGTGGCTACAGGCTGCTATTTTGTTTTTCAAAGTCTTTGGAACAACTGCAAATGTAAACAAGCACATTAGGATACATAGCTCATTTTAAAAGCAACATTTGATGGACGGAGGTGGGAGTGGGGTTCAGGATGGGGAACACATGTACACCCATGGCTGATTCATGTCAATGTAAGGCAAAAACCACTACAATATTGTAAAGTAATTAGCCTCCAATTAAATAAATTAATTTAAAAATAAATAAATAAAAGCAACATTTGCACATATTTTTGTCTTTTATATTTAAAGAAGACAAATGGCCATGCCATTGCCAATGTTACTACCATGTAGGCAGAAGTGACTGAAAATAAATTTCTGAGGCAGAGTTGATTCTTTCTAACTCACCCTATATCCCCATATGCAGCTCAGACCACCATTCTGATGCTTACTGTTTGTATCTCAATTCTAGGCTTCAAGTTTGAAGTGGAATGCCCTGAGTTCTACTCTCTAAACTGAGATTCCAAGGAACAGAAATTTATATATTTTAAATATAAAGAAAACAGTACCTCCTTATTACTGTAAATAAGACAATAAGCTCTCCAAACCTTGATTTTACCTTGGATAAAATTAAAAGAGAAAATACAGGTCAAAATATTATTTTAAGAGATGCCACACAAAGAAAGAATCTTGCAAATCTTAGATCCTTAAGATTTCAAACTATTGAGCTAGCTGTTATTCTTCCCAGATTAAAAAAAGAAGTCTAGAAATTATTTATTTTCTCTGGACCACTAAGGCACACTGAACAAACAGCCAAGTTAAAGAACTAGCTAAGTGAGTGAAAGGTCTTATTTCAATTTAAATCTATATAGTCTGTGACCTTTATCATAAAACAATCCTTTCTTCAGTGCTTACAGAAAAAGAAATAAGGCCCCCAGCTGCTAACTACAAAAAATTAATATAATCTCCCTGAAATATAACCTTTAACTATACAGAATGTTATGACCAGAAAGCTTGGGAACCCTCTCTATCAAAGGAAACAATGCTTGTTGCCTTCATCTATAGGATATATTCATGATTACAAATTGGAATTTATTCATCTGAGCTGTAATAAACTCCCCAGCATTGTGTGATCCATATATGTAATCACAGCCTTATTTATGAATGTATCACATTTAGATCTGCCATATATCATAATAGAAGGTAAGATGATGATGAAGCACTAATGGAAGTCCCAAGGACTGCAAAGTGCCCACACATAGCTGGTACAGAGCAAACTCGAGGTAAGTGACAGTATCTGGTGACTGAAAGCAATGATGACTCCTTTCATATGGAAGAAACAAGGGGTCAATGCTATTAAATACCTATATTATTGACTAGCTAGTCAGTGACAGAACCAGGGCAAACTATCCAAGGCATCATACTCCCAGTCTGATGTTTTATCTAGTTCACCACACCGCCTCTCTTTCCAGGAAAAGAGCTTCTCACCTCTAAACCTCCTTATTACTTAGTGAGTATCATCACATGTGTGGTCAATGAGAAAATTTTACAGGCTTCTCTCAAAACACAAGCATGATGTTCCTGATTATAAATATAATTACAAAATTATCCTTGACAGTTGGGAAAATGTACCCTAGCTCTGCTATGCCAGGGTTTGTTCTCTTAGGGAAAAGGAAGTAAAAAGCAAGCAATTCAGAGCATGTTTGGAGGTTCCATAAAGTCAGGAGGCTCCTCCTGTCTTTCTGTTTCATCCCTCTGACTTTCAGCCTCAACGCCACCTTATGACCAAAGATGGTTGCTGAAGCTCCTGCCATTCTACACATGTGACAGCAAGGCAAAAAGAACTGAAGAGAAAGAGGAGAGGACGTGTGCCCTCCTCTTTTTAAAAAGCCTTCCAGAAAATCTCATCTGACACAATTGTTTATATCTCATTTGCCAAAACTTGGTCCATGGCCACAAGCTGCAAAGAAGCCTGGGAAAGTAACTAAGCATGCTGCCCAGGTTTCTATCATTAAAAAAGAGGAGATAATAAATATTGGAAGGGTACTACTTCCAGTGTGTAAATAAGAAGTGTGTCATCAACAAAGGAAAACAAACTATTGCTACAACAGAAAGCTGACTAAAAATATATAGTTCCTAATGAAAGATATTTCTAAAATCTAGTGTTTCTAGATTTAGTCCAAGAAGCTTTAACCAGGATGAAATTTTTTTAAAATGGAGATTTACTATAAGCTTATCCTAAAGAAATCAGACCCACATATTTTTTTAGTTAAATTCATGTGGAAAAATTAGGAAAAGCAATTTCAACTGAGCCCTCATAAAGCCTCTTTGTCTCTCTCAGCACAGACAGTCTTATTACATTAAATGAAGAGGCAAAATTCTTTTCATTTATGCTGTTATGGGAACAGAACTTTATCATTCTAGTGTTGAAATTTGTCTAATGTCTTCACTGATGTTCTGATTTGAAAACACCAACTGAAATCCTTTTTTATACAACTTTTAAGGACTACTTTCCATTTTCAGCAATTATAAAATATTGACTATATTCCCCATGTTGTACAATACATTCTTGTAGCCTATCTTACACCCAGTAGTTTGTACCTCCCACTTCTCAACCCCTATATTGTCCCACTTCCACCTGTACCCCCACCCCCCATTAATCATTTGTTTGTTCTCTATATCTGGAAGTCTGCTATTTTTACATTCACTAGTTTGTCTGTTTTTTAGGTTCCACATATAAGAAATATATCTCTACCTGAAATCTTTGTAATCAAAGAATGTTATGATCCCTATCATGTTAAAAATGCTACAACTGTAAAATATACAGAGACTCCCTGCGAACAGAACTGAAATCCTATGAAATGAAATGAAGAACTCAGAACCTGAGATCACTTCGACCACCACACAGTAATCCCCTCCCATGAAATAAGCCCTGCAAACATAACACTGAATGAGACATGGCCATTCCTCCAGAACAAATGGATGAATTCAAGAAATGATGAGTTATGTCAATAAAATGCCATAACTACTGTGTGTAGAACCGCGAAAGAGAGAAGGAAATTATCCATTTTGGGGATGAAAATGAGAGAAAGCCTATAGATATTTGGAAGACAGCTAATCAGTTCTAAAAATGAGTGAAAGTGAAAGTGTTAGTTGCTCAATCGTGTCTGACTCTGCAACCCCATGGTCTGTAGCCCGCCAGGTTCCACTGTACATGGAACTCTCCAGGGAATCTTCCAGATTCAGGGATCAAACCTGGGTCTCCTGCATACCAGGCAGATTCTTCACCATCTGAGTCACCAAGGAAGTCCTAATAAATCTCTTAATTTAATAACTGTATTTTTATATTAAATTAGGAGAGAGAGTGGCAGCTGCACGGCACAGGAGCGGCCAAGAGGAGCGACCCCACGTCCAAGGCCAGGAGCAGCGGCTGTGAGGAGACACCCACGTTCAAGGTCGGGAGCAGCGGCTGTGAGGAGACACCCACGTTCAAGGTCGGGAGCAGCGGCTGTGAGGAGACACCCCACGTCCAAGGTCGGGAGCAGCGGCTGTGAGGAGACACCCACGTTCAGGGTCGGGAGCAGCGGCTGTGAGGAGACACCCCACGTCCAAGGTCGGGAGCAGCGGCTGTGAGGAGACACCCACGTTCAAGGTAAGAGAAACCCAAGTAAGATGGTAGGCACTGAGAGAGGGCAGACGGACTGACACCACAATCACAGACAACTAGCCAATCTGATCACAGGACCACAGCCTTGTCTAACTCAATGAAACTAAGCCATGCCGTGTGGGGCCACCCAAGATGGTCGGGTCATGGTGGAGAGGTTTGACAGAATGTGGTCCACTGGAGAAGGGACTGGCAAACCACTTCAATATTCTTGCCTTGAGAACCCCATGAACAGTATGAAAAGGCAAAAGGAAGACAGTAAAACAGCACATACAAACATGTGCCTATTTTGAGATGGGAGATGAAAGATGATCTCCCCAGATCAGCAGGTGCCCAATATGCTACTGGAGATCAGTGGAGAAAATAACTCCAGAAAGAATGAAGGGATGGAGCCAAAGCAAAAACAACATCCAGTTGCGGATGTAACTGGTAATAGAAGCAAGGTCCGATGCTGCAAAGAGCAATATTGCATAGGAACCTGGAGTGTTAGGTCCATGAATCGAGGCAAATTGGAAGTGGTCAAACAGGAGCCAGCAAGACTGAATTCGAGGAACATTCTAGGAATCAGCAAACTAAAATAGACTGGAATGGAAGAATTTAACTCAGATGACCATTATATACACTACTGTGGGTAAGAATCCCGTAGAAGAAATGCACTAGCATCAGTCATCACAGTCAACAAAAGAGTCCGAAATGCAGTACTTGGATGCAATCTCAAAAATGACAGAATGATCTCTGTTCGTTTCCAAGGCAAACCATTCAATATCACAGTAATCCAAGTCTATGCCCCGACCAGTAACGCTGAAGAAGCTGAAGTTGAACGGTTCTATGAAGACCTACAAGAACTTTTAGAACTAACAACCAAAAAAGATGTCATTTTCATTACAGTGGACTGGAATGCAAAAGTGGGAAATCAAGAACCACCTGGAGTAACAGGCAAATTTGGCCTTAGAGAACAGAATGAATCAGCAAAAAGGCTAATAGAATTTTGCCAAGAGAACTTACTAGTCATAGCAAACACCCTCTTCCAACAACACAGGAGAACACTCTACACATGGGCATCACCAGATGGCCAACACCGAAATCAGATTGATTATATTCTCTGCAGCCAAAGATGGAGAAGCTCTATACAGTCAGCAAAAACAAGACCGGAAGCTGACTGTGGCTCAGATCATCAGCTCCTTATTGCCAAATTCAGACTTAAATTGAAGAAAGTAAGGAAAACCACTAGACCATTCAGGTCTGACCTAAATCAAATCCCTTAAGATTAAACAGTGGAAGTGAGAAATAGATATAAGGGACTAGATCTGATAGACAGAGTGCCTGATGAACTATAGACGAAGGTTTGTGACATTGTACAGGAGACAGGGATAAACACCAACCCCAAGAAAAAGAAATACAAAAAAGCAAAATGGCTGTCTGAGGAGGCCTTACAAATAGCTGCGATAAGAAGAGAAGCAAAAAGCAAAGGAGAAAAGGAAAGATATACCCATTTGAATGCAGAGTGCCAAAGAATAGCAAGGAGAGATAAGAAAGCCTTCCTCAGAGATCAGTGCAAAGAAATAGAGGAAAACAATAGAATGGGAAAGACTAAAGATCTCTTCAAGAAAATTAGAGATACCATGGAAACATTTCATGCAAAGATGGGCTCAATAAAGAACAGAAATGGTATGGACCTAACAAAAGCAGAAGATATTAAGAAGAGCTGGCAAGAATACACAGAAGAACTGTACAAAAAAGATCTTCATGACCCAGATAATCACAGTGGTATGATCACTCACCTAGAGCCAGACATCCTGGAGTGTGAAGTCAAGTGGGCCTTAGGAAGCATCACTACAAACAAAGCTAGTGGAGGTGATGGAATTCCAGTTGAGCTATTTCAAATCCTGATAGATGATGCTGTGAAAGTGCTGCACTCAATATGCCAGCAAATTTGGAAAACTCATCAGTGGCCACAGGACTGGAAAAGGTCAGTTTTCATTCCAATCCCAAAGAAAGGCAATGCCAAAGAATGCTCGAACTACTGCACAACTGCACTCATCTCACACACTCGTAAAATAATGCTCAAAATTCTCTAAGCCAGGCTTCAGCAATACATGAATCGTGAACTTCCAGATGTTCATGCTGGTTTTAGAAAAGGCAGAGGAACCAGAGATCAAATTGCCAACATCTGCTGGATCCTCAAAATCCTCAAAAAATCAAGAGAGTTCCAGAAAAACATCTATTTCTGCTTTATTCACTATGCCAAAGCCTTTGACTGTGTGGGTCACAATAAACTGTGGAAAATTCTTCAAGAGATGGGAATACAAGACCACCTGACCTGCCTCTTGAGAAACCTGTATGCAGGTCAGGAAGCAACAGTTAGAACTGGACATGGAACAACAGACTGGTTCCAAATAGGAAAAGAAGTATGTCAAGGCTGTATATGGTCACCCTGCTTATTTAACTTATATGCAGAGTACATCATGAGAAACACTGGGCTGGATGAAGCACAAGCTGGAATCAAGGTTGCCAGGAGAAATATCAATAACCTCAGATATGCAGATGACACCACCTTCATGGCAAAAAGTGAAGAAGAACTAAAAAGCCTCTTGATGAAAGTGAAAGCAGAGAGTGAAAAAGTTGGCTTAAATCTCAACATTCAGAAAACTAAGATCATGGCATCTGGCCCCATCACTTCATTGCAAATAGATGGGAAAACAGTGGCTGACTTTATTTTTCTTGGCTCCAAAATCACTACAAATGGTGACTGCAGCCACGAAATTAAAAGACGCTTACTCCTTGGAAGGAAAGTTATGACCAACCTAGATAGCATATTAAAAAGCCAGAGATATTACCGTGTCAACAAAGGTCCATCTAGTCAAGGCTATGATTTTTCCAGTGGTCATGTATGGATGTGAGAGTTGGACTATAAAGAAAGCTGAGCATCAAAGAATTGATGCTTTTGAACTATGGTGTTGGAGAAGACTCTTGAAAATCCCTTGGACTGCAAGGAGATCCAACCAGTCCATCCTAAAATAGATCAGTACTGGCTGTTCTTTGGTAGGACTGATGTTGAAGCTGAAACTCTAATACTTTGGCCACCTGATGGGAAGAGCTAATTCATTTGAAAAGACCCTGATGCTGGGAAAGATTGAGGGCGGGAGGAGAAGGGGATGACAGAGGATGAGATGGCTGGATGGCCTCACCGACTCTTTGGGCATGAGTTTTGGGTAAACTCCAGGAGTTGACGATTGACAGGGAGGTCTGGCGTGCTGTGGCTCATGGGGTCACAAAGAGTCGGACACGACTGAGTGACTGAACTGAACTGAGGAGTATACTATGATCTCATTTTCTTTTACGAATCATTCTTATTTAGAAAAGCAATCATGGATTTCAAATTGTTTTACTGTCCAAACCACTTGCCCATCACTTCAACTCCTCCATAATCTAGTGCTCCACGTTGCTGATGATGTGCACGTGTGCTCAGTCGTGTCCAATTCTTTGTGACCTCCTGGACTGTAGCCCACTAGGCTCCTCTGTCCATGGAATTTTCCAAGCAAGAATAGTGGAGTGGGTTGCTATTTCTTCTCCAGAGGATCTTCCTGACCCAGGGATCAAACCTGCATCTCTTCTATCTCCTGCATGGCAGGCAGATTCCTTACCACTGCACCACCTGGAAGCGTATCATCACATCAACAGCATGCCACCAAAATTAGTCTAATCATGTACCTCTAAAGGTACTATGTGCTCATCTGCCCCCTCTGTTATGACTTCACCTCACATATAATGCCTCATGTGCACACATGCATACACACCCTCCACTCGGCTAAATTCTTCTCTTCTTACAAACCCACTTAACACTCTTCTCAGTGAAATTTATTCCAAATCAAAATCTCTCTTTGATCTCCATTAGCTGTTTCATCTGCACTATTAATATGATCTCTCAGATTTCCTTTCTTACTACAAATCTTAGATTCCTGGCCAAATTTTAATCTCTTGTGAATGCAGGAATTAAGTCTTATATCCCTTTATATTATCTGACGCTAGAGTAACACAAATGTTCAGCAGATTCTGAATTCATAGTATTGGCAGTTTTTCAATCATATCCCTTTACTCTAAACACAGAAGGAAGGGTAGAAGAATAACCTTAGAAAGGAGATGCCCACTTGGGAACTGAGGAAACCACATTAGACTTCCCTTTCTTTCAAACACACACAGAGATCCAATGATAAGCATGAAACATTCTCTTGAATTAAGAGGTATAACAATGAGTAAATTGAAGTCATTTATCAGGTGTTTTGAAATTCCAAGATAAAAGCTGTCAAATTAATATAAGGTCCTCATCAATCATCTTACATGCTTAAGTGATGTAGCAAAGCAGGAATAAAATGCACATCCCTGAGAAACAGCTCCACTAACACATATTTTTTAATAACTGAACTGGTTGAGCAATTCCTATCTAAAATATGACATGTTTAGGGCCTCCCTAAAAACACAAAAGCCATTTATAAGGAATTTTCCAATCACTGAACTTGGGTAATGGGAGTGGTGGGGATTGAAGGGTGCAGGGTGTGAGGCAGTTTCAATGGTAATACAGAAAAAAATGTTTTAAAAAAACCTATCGGTGTCTCAGGAATTGAATGGGAGAATGGTGATAAGAAAAAGTTGACTTTTCAGCTGGTACTTAAAAAAAAAAAGAAATCTAAGTCTTATAGACATACTTTAGCATTCCCCCATAAATCAATGCCTCTATAGCCCAGAGTAAAAGAGACAGGGCTACATTTCCTGCCCCCACTTTATTACTCATTCATTCATCTCAACATGTTAAGTACTAATATATCTATTAGAATACCCTGGACTACAAGTGAACACCGTTTCAAACTAGTTTTAACAAGAAAGCTGAATTTTGTCATATAACATGAAGTCACCAAGATGTGAGACTTTCTAAAGTTGACTTCAGTGGCTCAAGGATGTCCTGAAAGATTCAGGTTTGAACTGCAGTTGGCCCTTGAACAATGTGGGGGCTTGGGGTGCTGACCCCCAATGTGGTTGAAAATCACTGTATAACTTCTGATTCTCCAAACACTTGACTACTACTAATAGCCTACCACTAACTGGAAGCCTTCCTAAAGGAGATCAGTCCTGGGTGTTCATTGGAAGGACTGATGCTGAAGCTGAAACTCCAATACTTGGGCCACCTCATGCAAAGAGTTGACTCATTGGAAAAGACCCTGATGCTGGGAGGGATTGGGGGCAGGAGGAGAAGGGGACGACAGAGGATGAGATGGCTGGATGGCAACACCGACTCGATGGACATGAGTTTGAGTAAACTCCAGGAGTTGGTGATGGACAGGGAGGCCTGGCATGCTGCGATTCATGGAGTCACAAAGAGTCAGACACGACTGAGCGACTGAACTGAACTGAACTGAACTGGAAGCCTTACCAATAACACAACCAACCTATTAACACATTAACATATACTTGGTATGTAATATGTGAATGAGTGAAGTCGCTCAGTCGTGTCTGACTCTGCGACCCCATGGACTGTAGCCTACCATGCTCCTCCATCCATGGGATTCTCCAGGCAAGAATACTGGAGTGGGTTGCCATTTCCTTCTCCAGGGGATCTTCCTGACTCAGGGATCGAACCCGGGTCTCCTGCATTGCAGGCAGACGCTTTAACCTCTGAGCCACCAGGGAAGCATGTAATCTTACAATAAATGTATTTTTACAATAAATTCTTGCAATAAAGTAGGCTACAGAAAAGACACTGTTATTAAGAAAATTATAAGAAAGAAGAATATTATACTGTACTTATTAATATGTTTTCTGTTACACTGTTTACAAGATGAATTGCCTTCAGCACCTACACCAATATTGTCTCATATGATACAAAACGCTGTAGGTGTTATCATATTACTAACACTGCTGCTGTTGCTGCTGCTGCTAAGTCACTTCAGTCGTGTCCGACTCTGTGCGACCCCATAGGCGGCAGCCCACCAGGCTCCCCCGTCCCTGGGATTCTCCAGGCAAGAACACTGGAGTGGGTTGCCATGTCCTTCTCCAATGCGTGAAAGTGAAGTCGCTCAGTCGTGTCCAACTCTTCGAGACCCCATGGACTGTAGCCTACCAGGCTCCTCCATCCACGGGATTTTCCAGGCAAGAGTACTGGAGTGGGTTGCCATTTCCTGCTCCAATTACTAACACTAGATATCAAAAATGTAAAATGCAAAAAAATTCACATTTATGTACAAGAATAGTGATTCATAAATTGATTATGAAGATGCAACATGTGATTACTTTATATAGCCTAGTAGGATCAGTAGAATTGCTTTGAGGAAGCCTAGCCTATACCTAATGAATGAATCGTTGTAAAACTTTTATGGTATAGAGTATTACAGCCATACTCATAATATAGTGTTAGAAACAGCGTTACTTTTTTTTAATGCACTTACCTGTGAAAATAGGCTGATACATATTTCCTCCAATTACAAGAGAGAGGCATCCTATATGGTATTATAATTCTTTAAAGCAAAGTTATAAAACAGTAAGAAATACACTACTAATTTTATATTAAATATCATTCACTTTATGCCTATGTAAGGATAGGCTGGTATCTGTATATACCTCACGCATTCATGACATACTTACTTTTTTCTTAATTTTTTCAATATTTCTAAGCTATGTGATTCATCTGTCAGGTTTTTTTTTTTTCAAATGATCACAAGCCTCAAAAAAATTTTCCATATATTTTTGAAAAAATCTGCATATAAGTGGACCTGTGCAATTCAAACCCATGTTGTTTGCAGGTTAACTGTGTTTTTCCTTTCTATCAGGGTTCGCTTCATTCTTAAAGTGGTCACAAGATGGTTATAGTAGTCCCAGTTATCACCTTCACAAAACACAATACCCAGAAACAGAATAAATAATCATCTCTGTCAGTTTTTCTATGGTTAAGGATATTTTCCCTCATTTCTCACAGGCCAGGACAGGATCACATGCCCACTTTTAACTACTAGCAAGGGAAAGACCTTGACAATTGGTTTAGACCATTCATCAGAAAACTATTCAACTGCCACTGTAGCAGGAATAGACAACACATAAATGAGTAAAAGTTGTGTTACAACCATATTGACAAAAACTGGTGGAGGGCTGGATTTGGATTCAGGTATTGACTGACTCCTAGTTTATACTAACAGAAAGTATTCCTGGAGTTGTATGCATAGTTATTTGCCCAGAAGCACGTGGTAGACTTATAAACAAAACCACGGTGGAAGGAAGGAAGATGAAAGTGAGCAAGAGTGGAGCAACCAACTGGGCCACCGCAACCCACTTTATGTTCCATCCCAAGGCCAGGCTGCCTGTTAACCTTTTGTGATTTCTTCCCTTTTCTCAAGCACATAATAGAGTCATAAAGTGACTTTCCTCCCAGAACTGGGAATAGGGTCAAGGGAAAGAGCGAAAAATAAACTCAAGATTAAAGAATGTATCTAGTAAATAAAGCCCAAAAACAGGAGAGGAGTCATTAAAAGACACTTTCCTGGGGAGTCAACCATTGTGGATTAATTCACAACAATTCTATCAGTTAGATTCCCTATGTTACAGAAGAAGACATAAGCAACGTGGTCACAATGATACTGTAGGGAAATCAGGCTATGTGTATTCCTGAGTCAAAACTTCAATTGCAATGAAACCCACCACTGAGCTAAATGCAAGAGAAGTGAAGAATAAGACAAACAAGATTCTCACCTTTGGGAAACATGTTCCAGTTAGACAAATTAACAACTAAAATAACAGATTATTAAGTTTATGATAAAAGTTGGAAATATTCACAGAAGGGTCAGCCTTCTTGTTCTATGCAGACTTTCCACTGACTTGATATGGGCCACTCAATGAAAGGGAAATCTGCTTTACTTTCTCTACTGATTCAGATGTTAATTTCATCCATAAACACTCTCACAGACACCCAGAATATCATCTGGCTGAAAGTCTGGGCACTCCCTAACCCATCATATTTTTATACTTTCTCCTAGATATATATTCTGAATGTAGTACAGACCAGGCCTGAGACCAGCTCAGAAGTTTTGGTTGACCATTTCCTGAAACAATTTTAAGCATGATACTGCTATGCTTAGTCACTCAGTCGTGTCTGACTTTTTGCAACCCCATGGACTGTAGCCCGCCAGGATCCTATGTCCATGGGGATTCTCCAAGGGATCTTCCCAACCCAGGAATCAAACCCACGTCTCCCACACTGCAGGCAGATTCTTTACTGACTGAGCCACCAAGGAAGCTCAAGAATACTGGAGTGAGTAGCCTATCCCTTCTCCAGGGGATTTTCTCAACCCAGGAATGGAACCGGGGTCTCACACATTGCAGACGAATTCTTTACTAGCTGAGCTACCAAGGAGGCCCCAAGTATATTAACCACATTCATATTCAAGCAAATTCACAAATTTAGCTATTTCAGCATTTACATTTTCTATATTTCAGCCTTTACTTTTATATATTTCAGCATTTACATCTATATACTTTACAAATTTTTCTCTCTGAGCTTGGTACTAGTTTTTCCAAGGATGATCTATTCCTACAACTGAATCAATACACAAAAGGGAAAAAATAAAACTTGGATTTTTCTGCATATCCCATGCTTTCCACGGGTATTTAAGCTTTAGAATAAAGCATCTAGAGGGAAGGATACTGGATAAATTTTTCAAAAAGTCTGGCCCAATGAAAGGAGCTAGAAAGTAACCTAAATACACTGTTTTCCTGAGTAGGTGGTATTCATATATAAATTTAAATAAAAGCAGATGACTATCACAAAAAGAAGCCAGGGGAGTACTGCAGGGATTTATCATATTGCTTCCCTGGTGGCTTAGATGGTAAAGTGTCTGCCTGCAATGTGGGAGACCCAGGTTCGATCCCTGGGTCAGGAAGATCCCCTCAAGAAGGAAATGGCAATCCACTCCAGTACTGCTGCCTGGAAAATTCCATGGACGGAGGAGCCTGGTGAGCTACAGTCCACTGGGTCGCAAAGAGTCGGACACGACTGAGCGAGTTCATTTTCACTTTTGACTACAACTAAGAAAGAAGAGATGAGAAGCTGCCGGTCCCCTTCTGCTCATCCTTCATGTTCAAATTAACTATTGCACTATCTCCCACAAGGAAGTGCCAGACAAATGATTCCAGGAATGATCTGAATTTTCAGGATTAAAAATTCCAACCTTACTTATATACCTATTTTTCCATACATTTAGAAAATTTATTTTATTTTTTTTTTTTTTTATTAAACTTTTTAGGAGTTTATTTGAGCAAATATAATTCCAGTTGGGCACATTAAACCAGGAGTAGCTAGAGGGGTTCTATTAATAGAAGTTAGGGAAAAGACTTAAACAGAGAGGAGAAGAGGAGGAAGCAAAGCCAGGAAATTATTGGGCTGGCTGTAGCTTAAGTAATTGCCTTATTTTGTTGTTGTTTTAGTTGCTAAGCTGTGTCCTACTCTTTGCCACCCCATGGACTGCAGCACATCAGGTGATTAGATAGCATCACCAGTTCAATGGACATTAGTTTTACCTAATTTAGAAAATTTAGAAAATTTAGAAAATTTAGGCAGAAATAGTTCAACTGGAATGAGAAGACACGGAATCATCAACAACACCCTCAATTAACAGCCTATGAAGGTGACGGGCTTTTGTAACAAGTCAAGAAATTCAGATCTCTTCAAAACTGATCACAATCCTTGAATGTCCTTCAAGGACATATCATGAATGTCCCTTCTGACCAAGGTCACTTGACCTAAGGTATCTGTGGGTTCCTTCTGGATCACATGTGGACCCAAATCCCCAATAGGTCGCAGAAGGAGCTCTCAGTCAAATGTTCATTCAGTCAGTTACACCACACAGATTTTCTCTAGACATCCTCACCTAATTGTACAGTTTGGGTATCTGAATACTGAATTGCTGTTTATGAAAAAGCCTATAGTATAGATTTATATAGGAATCATATGGAATGTGGCTAACATCTCCTAGCAAATCAGAGAGTGGCTAGACTCACTATTTAGGAGCTGACAATTAAACAGCACTACGCAAGGGTGGACAAACAAAAGACCACATTTTCATTAATGGAAGGTCTAAAGTATACATGTATGTAATTAAAAATATATACTGCTCTGTTTTATATTTGGAATTATACTTGAGGATATAAGAGAAATAAAAGTGTAAACCTTTCTTTGAGAGACAATCACATGAAAAATTCTGAATTCATGGAGAAAGTGTTCTGTTAAACAATGATACTATAAGGATACTCAAATTTGCTTTATTCTAAAAAAAATTATCATACAAGTTGTACGTATCTTTAGTTTATAAAGCATTTTAACATCTATTAGCTCACAGTGATCTGTACTGTGAGACTCAAAAATTGGTGGATAATGAAGCATTATCCATATTGCTACAAAGAAGAAACAAGAGGTTCACAGAAGTCAAGCAGTTTTGCCTAATGTTTGATGGTTCTTGCTGGTGGAACCAAACTACAGATCAAAGGCTTCCTACCTCTGGGTCAAGCCAAGGGTTTCCCAATATTAGCACTTCCGATATTGGGACCCAGGTAATTCTTTGTGAAGCCAGACAGTTCTTTGTTGTGGGGAGCTGCCTGGTAAACTTCAGGGTTTCAGCAGCATCCCTCACCTCTAAACACCAAATGCCAGTGGCAAGGTCTCCCCTCATCAAGTCATGACAATCAAAAATATTTCAGAGATGGCCAAATGACCCTGCTGGGGCCAAATTCACACATCCACCATTGACAGTCATTCATCAAGTCTACTTTTTAGGATTCTGTTTAAGTTAATAGCAACTATATTTACAGTATATGGCAATTCTGATTCATTGGATCATCAATTTTTCATAAGCCAAGTGTAAAATATGTATATATAACAACTATATATATAATACTTATGTTATATATATGTTCTAAAACAATCTATCTTACCCAATGTTTTTTAATATTCCATAGTTTGATTTTTTTCAAAGAAACTAAGAAAACTATACTGTCTCATAACTAACAGGAACAGCAAGCAACAGGTATAGGAAAGGGATACTTAATGAAGAGTGATGGTTAATGGAGAGTTCTGGAGCATTCATGGCAAAAAAAAAAAAGAAAGAAAGAAAGAAATTCTTATATGTATTTGCATACTAGCGAGGTTAACAAAAAATAAAAATACCGAACTGGTACTCCCATTTCCACTTCCTCTCTTCCTAATTCTGGTATTATCCATATTTGACACTGTGAAAAAGAGATTAAAAAAAGACACCTTGTAAATTACACAGTCTATATCAGCCAAAGGGGAAAAAAAAAACAGCTGACAAAGCCCCTAATTTGGCACCAACAGCCTTTTCTTGGCATTCCCCAGTGAGACCACTTAAGAACATCAAATATGTAATCCTACTTGATTTATGCAGAATATTCAGTACTTTGATGTTTTAGCATTTTTTGGAAACAGAATTTGTTTCAATCACTGTGTCATGTACTTTACTTTGCCATAGAAATAAAGAAACCTCTCTAACAAAAGACCTAGATGGGAAACAATTAAAGTGAAAAATGTGTACCCCCATCAGAAAACTCTGTAGGTAACCCTTAACTAACTTTAGAAAATGATATATTCTATCAGTTACCAGCTCGACTATTCAACAATAAAAATCAATGGAGTATATATAATGCAGGGTAAAGAATATATATGCTTTGAAATGATAGCCTGGAGTAGAAAACTAGGTCAGTTCCCATAATCATGTGTGCTGGGTCGCCTCTCTGCTCTGTTCATCAGAATTATGCTGCAATTTCTGGAGACAGCATACCCAGATTTATCAACAACACCTACTAAAGCCCAAGCCTCCCCAGGGAAGACGGAGACATAACAAGCTCTGCCTACGAAAACAACATTCATACGGTTTTAGCACCATATTTCGCCTGTGTTTTAAGAGACTGAATCTAAATCACACTGAACAGTCTGTTCTCCCACGTGAACTCCTGTGGTTGAGAATGATTTCATGGCCTAAAACACTGAGGATAAACTCTTTGCATTTTCGTAACAAAGATCCATGCACATGATATGATCTTCTTTCACACTACATTTGTTTTCAGAACAGACTGTTTACATGTTTAAAGGTCAATACCTAACAAAGATGATGCAAGAATAAAAACAGTGCCATATGGAACTCCCTGAATTTGACTGAAAAACACAACCACAAGAGCCAGATTACCCTTGCAGAGAACACATTACTGTCCATATGCAAGGCAAAAGTGCCGTGTGAACTATCAAAGGCTCCAAGGGACACTGTATGCCCCTCCCTGCAAGCTGCCACATCACCCCTTGTGAAACTGTAATGGGAAATACTCGTCAACAAAGGTTGGGCTTCCTTCCTCTCAGGACACTGCACTTTTTCTTTTTAAAGGAAGAGAAAGGGAAGAATTTCTGTGCTTTTTTAATTTCTTATTTTATATTGGAGTGCAATTGATTTACAATGTTGTGGTGGTCTCAGGTATACAGCAAAGTGATTCAGTTATATATATATATATATATTCTTTTTCAGATTCTTTTCCCATATAGGTTATTAGAGAATATAGCTCCCCGTGTTATATACTAGGTCCCTGTTGATTATCTATTTTAAATACAGTAGTGTGTATGTGTTAATCCCAAACTCCTAATTTATCCACCTACCTCCCCAAAGGGATGCATTTGTAAAGGAAGCTGTGAGATTCAAGTGGCACACCCTGGGTAACTGCAGACTTCAGAGGTGACTAAGGAAACCCCCTTCTTGTCCCCACGCCATAATCTGAAGCTTGGTTTTCTAAGCCAGAGAGAAAAAGCTCCTGAACCTCTGTCCCAGTCAACACCAAGGTGTCCTGTAAATTCAGCTCATGCCAGAGAAACCTGAAGAAGTCTAAAAAAAAAAAAGCAGCCTGAATTCATTCACTGGCCCAGACTCAGCGTCTGACTCAGCCCTGCAGTGTCCCCGACTTACTGGGGCTCCTGAGCCAGCCGTCTACGGTGCTCACTCCTCTGCCTCTGTTAGTAATCTAAGCAAGTGCCAGCCACATTCTACATACTGTACAAAATATCCAAGAGGGAATGAACCCCACTCGTCAGATTCACGTCACAGGCTTCAGCTTGGCTAAGTAAAAACCTAGGAAAAGCACTATCATTTTAGTGGTTTCAATCAAGAGAACAAAGCATCATCCAGTGACCCATGTCAAAAAGTAGCAGCACTGCTGAGTAACTGGCCAAGTTTGCTACTCTGTCGAGAGAGCTATCTACAATAGCAGCATGTGCTGGAGAGAACAGGGGAACACAATGGAGTGAGAAGTTCACATTTCCGTTCTGCCTCTTACTAGATGAGTGGCCTTGACTTCTCTGAGCTCCATTCAGAAAAGACTCTTTATTATCAGAAATTTTGTCACGCAGAACCGGGAGAGGATTAAATGAGATAATGTGTACCAGGAATAACAGTGCCTTGTGTATTGTTTTTCTCCATAAATGAGGTTCCCCGGAAATCATCCTGCCAAGAAATGAAAAAAAATAAATCTTGGTCCAGCTGGAAGAAGGAAGCCCACCACATCAGGCTCCCAAATTGTTGTGAGGAAGAAAAGGAAGCTGTGCAAGCAAATGGTGAGACAGGTGTGTCTAACGCCCCCTCGATGAAGCTCAAGTCCCAGGAGGGATAGATGTGTCATTAGACAGATTGCAGAAACTCTGGTATGAGAAATGGAGCAGCTTTATTTTCCATGCACATCTGAACTTAATGGAGTAAACTGTGATCCACCAGAGTTACAAGTCAATGCAGATCCATTCTGGCAGATTTGGCTGAAGTCAAAACAGTGCTGGGTTTTTTTCATGAAATGTTACCAGTGCCAAAGTCAAGGTTCTCAACCAGTTAGGCAAAAGTCAAACTAACTTGCCAATTAGGAATATCTCAGTCCAATCCTATGTCTCCAGTCACTTCTAGTCTAAAATTAGTCCAACCCAGTGTAGAGCCAGGGTGCCCCAGCCTTCTAACACCGACTGTGCCTGCGCACAGGTATTAGTCCTTGCTGGGTAGGGCGGGGCCTGCTCTCCCCTCCCTCCCCACAGGCCAGCTCTATTGAGGATGACAAGGAAGAAGCATGGCAGGTGGGGTCAGCTTGTGCAGCAGCAGTCCTCATCCTGCTGGCCACTGCTACTTCTCCATCCTACGCCAGTGACAAGCAATTGTTATTGCCATCAGCATGACCTCGCCCCTTAAGTGAAAGTGCTCAGTCACTCAGGTGTTTCTAGCTCTTTGCGACCCCATGGACTGCAGCCTGCCAGGTTCCTCCATCCACTGAAGTCCCCAGGCAAGAATACTGGAGTAGGTTGCCATGCCCTTCTCCAGGGGATCTTCCTGACCTAGGGATTGAACCTGGGTCTCCTGCACTGCAGGAAAATTCTTCACCATCTGAGCCACCAGGGAAGCCCAATATGAATGTCAAATCATGAAGCCTTCTACCTCCCAAGTACTCTTGGGATAGAAAGCATACCACCGAGTATTGTTCCCTCCACAGAGGCACACAAGATGGTGCGAGGGGAGTTTTTGCATCTCCTCGAGAACCCAGCAGTGGTAAGAACTATGCTTCCTCATCAGACATGTGCATCCTCACTTAGTTGGGGCACATCAACTAGAGAAGCCCAACAATGCCTCCCACTCAGCTAACTGTCCCATCCGTAACACAAAGGTCCTCAGGAAATGCCAGTTCCCCTACCCTTCAGTTTGGGAGACTGTTGTAAAGTTTTGGCATGTGGGGCTGGATGCTTCCACCTTCTCCACACCCAAGTACCCCATCCCCCAGCTCTTTTTGTCAAGAAAACATGGGGCACTTCTGTGAGTTGCCAACCAAGAGGAATTCCAGGTGAAATGTGAACCAACTTCTTTCAAAACCTCCAGTGCTACATGCTGCATGTTCTCTCTGGCTTTGGGGCTTGGTTTTAGAGAAGAAACATGATGAGTAACCCTCCAAAGAGGAGGGAAATGGGTAATTACTACATCACAGTCTCACTCCCTATAGAGGCTTTCTGTCCCCACATAGATGAGAGAATAGGGAATAACAGAAGTTCTACAGGTCTGCCCTCTCTTCATAGACCCTGCTTTGTGGAACTGTAACACAGGCCTTCCTCTGATCTAACATATAAGGAATGCATCTCCTTACGCTCTCAACTGTGAGTTGACTCCAGAGTAAAAGGAAACCTGGAAAATTATCTGTGTTATTATACATCACCCAGTGGCACCCTTAATATCAGAGGTTAGAAACTGAGATGCTCACCTCCAGCCTTAGCATGTACCACAAGGGTGACGAAGGTGGGGCAGTCACCTGACCTCTCAGAGGCTTGGTCTGTGCTCCTCAGAAGAGAACACTATCCTCCCAGGAAACTACACAGTGTGACATAGACTAATGAAGGCATTTGAAAACTATTATGTTTTAAAAATGCATGTTAATATACCAGCTGAGAAGCACCATCCTGATTAATTTTAAAGTAAGGAAGAAGCAAGGTATTTTAAGTTGCAGCCCTACATTTGCATAAAGGCAAAGACAGACCAGTGCTTCAGGGACTAGCTGAACCCACCCTTTCCCAAGGCCACACATGCATGGTACCAGCCATGGTACCTGAGTACTAGTACCTGAGTACTTGAGTCCTGAGTACCTGAGTACTTGGGTCCTGAATTTCTGATGTTATGGCTTAAGAATCTCCAGAACCTCAACATTCACTGAGGATTCTAGACCTCAGAGTTCAAAAGTACTTGAAAGCTCTTTGTGGTTCAAATGCCTTGTTTTAAAATAAAGGAGCTGGACTCCTGGGCATATATCTGGAAAAGATGAAAATTCTAATTTGGAAAGATACCTGCACACCAATGTTCACAGCAGCACTATTTACAATAGCCAAGACATGAAAACAGCCTAAGTTGAGCATCAACAGAGGAATGGATAAAGAAGACGTGGCACGTATATACAGTGGAATATTACTCAGCCATAAAAAGGATAAAATAATGCCACTTGCAGCAACATGGATGGACCTAGAGACTATCACACTAAATGAAGTCAGACAGAGAAAGACAAACATCACATGATACCACTTATATGTGGAATCTAAAAACTGGTAAAAATGAACTTATTTATAAAACAGAAATGGACTCATAGACATAGGAAACAAACTTACAGTTACCAAAAGGGAAAGTGGAGGGGAGGGATCAATTAGCAATCTGGGGTTAACAGACACACACTACTGTATATAAAATAGATAAACAACAATGATCTATTGTATAGCACAGGGAACTATATACAATAGCTTGTAATAACATATAATGGAAAAGAACCAGAAAAAAGAATATATATATATATATATATGTGTTTAACTAATCACTTTGCCGTACACCTGAAACTAACACAACATTGTAAATCAACTATACTTCAATTAAAAAAAAATAATGAAGCAGGAGCTCAGAGTGTAAAGCTAGATCAAATAAAGCATTCTGTCTAAATACAAGCCATGTTATGCTGGAGTAAAGAGCTGGTTTTTCTCTGAAGCTGGGAAAGGTACAGTACAAAGGAACCACATGAAACAACCCAGAAAGCCAGCTCTGCCTCTTTGGTGGGGTCAGACAGGAATAACGGTGCTGAGAACAGGTGCACTTGGCTTTGCAGCTCTGAGAGCTGAATGGGGCTCTAAGGAAGCAGGTACCTCCCAGCTTCTCATGTTGCTACAGAGGCTCTTATCTACAAAGCCATCTTAAGAACTAAGTGTGAGGCACTGGCTGTGCCATGAGCTCACTAATTGAAATGTATTAACAGCACTGAGTCCGATTATCCTTTCAAAAGGAAGAGAGCCAAACCAGGGCTCCAACAGCAGAGAAGATAATTAAGTAAAACTGTTTCTCACAGATAAATAATGGATATGACAACAGATGCGCCTCTTTCCTGGATGGTTGGGAACAACAAAGGAGGAATGTGCTTGTTTCCAAAATGAATGCGAAATAGCTGCAGGCTAAAGATCAGCCCCCTTTGAAACATCCAGTCAGGAACAGACCTGGCCTCTGTGAACCAGGATGAAACAAAAATCAACATTTCTACACACATTACTTATTTCATTATGTACTTGCACTTTGCCTTACAGAAGAAGCTAATACAAATTCAATACATGTCCACATCCCAAACATAATGCTGCTGCCTTGTCAGCCAAGGGCTCTGTCCACAAACTCGAAACATCTTTGACACAAGGTGCTGCAGAAAGCAGCTCTTTCTGGAAGCACTGAGCCTGAGCCTGCCCTGTCATCTGCCGTTATTCTTGCTCAGCTTCAGCGGATTAGAGATAACAGTCACGCGACACATTTTTCCCTAACACACACTCTCAAGGACACAAGCTGATGGCTACTGGAGGCCCATCATCAGCTGTAGGCCTAATTACAGACAGCGCATTCTCACCGTGAAAGCCACTAATGGGAGAGGAAGTCCTAAAACTGCTATGCTGAAAGCCTTTAAAACAGAGAAAAATGAGACCATTTCAAGTATTCTCCTCCAAAGAATAAATATTAGACTACAAAAGAAAATTGTTAACCTTGGGAAAATGAATCCTAAACAGTAAGTCGTAGAGAGAGCTCGGATTTTGCTTCACAATAGCCCAGAGCTACTAGTAATGAGATCTCTAAGGCAGCTTCCTCACTCTTCCAAAGAGTGAGGAGGAATGTACATGCATGTGTGTGCATATTTTATGGGTTGAGTGCAGGTAGCCATCATGGCAAATTTCAGCCTTGTCTGTTCTCTAAGGTTTATGAAATGTGATTACAAAAAGCCAATTGCCATTCATCCTCAGGGGCCCACAGTGAGGCAGCTTACAATAGGAGCTCAATATACATACACTGAATAGATGAACAAAAACAAAGGAGGGGAAAGGAGGTGGGTGAAAAGTTTGCCAAATGTTTTCACTTTTAAAAAATTTACTCACTATAAGCATCATGGCATATAATGCTTTGTTAAAAATGAAAGACTGATTTACTCCCTTATTTAGGTCTTTATTTTCTAAACAAAGTGAAAAAGAAACTATGCAGGAATCCTTTTATATTAGCAAAAGGACAAGGTTGAAAGAAACAGAGGTTACATATTTTTGACCTCAATGATAGAGGTTATCCCAGGGCAAAACACACACCAACTTATCCTGGCACTTGATGAAGAAAGTAGGCAAACCACAACAAGCTGTCCCTATAGGTGAAAGCTGAGTTAAAGGTTTTTATGAATGCTGCTTAAAATATAAAGTAACAGCTCAATGAAAATCAAAGCCATGTTTACAAATAAAATTATTCAGGAAACTCACACAAGCAACTAACTGCTCAAATAGTGCCAAAGTAATTAAATAGGAAGAAGAGAGTCTTTTTTAACAGATGGTGCTGCACAACAGAATACTCATAAGGAAAAATAAACCTCAACCCCTATGGCTAAAGCTATACAAAAAATTAATTCAAGATGGATCATACACCTAAATGTTAAAGCTAAAAAGTATAAAACTTTTAGAAGAAAACAAGCGAATATCTTTACAATAGGTAAAGATTTGTTTAACAAGATACAGAATCCAACAATTCAAAAAGAAGGGGACAAAGGGTAAATTAGACTTCACTGAAATTTAAAAGTCTGGCTCAACAAGAAAAAAAAGGATAGGCAAGTCACAGACTTGGAGAAAATACTCTGAAAACACACTTCTAGCAAATAATTCAAAGTCAGAATACAAAAAGAGTTCCTACAAGTCAGTAATGAAAAGAAAAACAACTAAATTTAAAATCAGTCCCAGATTTTCACAGAAATTTGACCAAAATATACAATGATCAATACATATATATAAAAAATTTTCATCACTGATCATCAGGAAAACGAAGATTAAAATCACAATGAGGTACTACTACTCATCCACTGGAAAAGCTACAACTAAATAGAATAAAAATTCAGAATGTTAACAAGGATGTGAAACAAATGGAACACTCATATCTTGCAGGTAGAAGTGAGAAGTTGAAACAATCATTTAGGAACAAGGGTTCTGCAGTTTCTGATACAGTCAAGTTAACACGTACACAACAGTTCAGCTATTCTACTCCTAAGATTCTAATCCAAAATATGAAAACAAAATGTCCACAAAAAAGATTTGGATAAAAATCTTCATAGCCACTTACTTTATTCATTATAGCTAAAATCTAGAGTCAACCCAAATGCCCATCAACCAAAGAATGGATAAACAAATTGTGGTACAATTACACCAGGGAATATTGCCCAGGATTAAAAGAAACTGCTGATACATACATCAATGTGAATGAATCCCAAAAACATGATGCTAAGAGAAGCCAGACACACACAAAAGAAATGTGCACAATATAATTCCATTTATATAAAGTCCTAGAACAGGCAAAACTAAACTATGGCTAAAAGTGTCAGAAAAGTTGATGCCTCTTGGTAGCAGGGTTGAAGAGAGGACTAACTGGAAAGGAACACAGTGGTATGGGAACAGCGACTCTGAAACTGCTTCCTATGCACTCTAGACTTGAGCAGATAAGCATAAACACGCAACATATTGAAAGTTTCTCACTACTACAAAAGGGAGTTACAAATACAGAAAAGACAAAAACATGAAAGTAATCTGTTTGATTGAATTGAAATTACCAATGTAAATTTATAGCTTTTCACATGAACAGTTAAGTTTAGAAATAAATAGGATATATATGTGTGTGCATGTGTGCATGTATATACACACACAAGCATTTTCCAGCTTTGTCTTCTAAGAAGATCTAGAAAAAAATGATACCGAGTAGAATAAACATGCTTGGCTCCCAGATCTCAGTTCTAAATACCATCCTTCATTAAAAGAATCAAGGTTCCGCAGTTTCTCCAAGGTTCCCTGGAGAAAGGGCTAATTCAAGGGATGAGGCAGGAAAAGTATACAATAAGCCTAGAACATCCTGTGCTATACAATAAGGAAATGTCCAAAAAATAAATGAAACTGGTAGAAGTGACACAATAGCTAGCCTGAAGGGGCTTTGATTTGCTGAATCTGAGTCAATATGTGAATGGAAATAATCAAAATTCCTGACTAAAATAAGAATTCAGGAGTGGCTTGTATATTTTTGAGATTAATCCTTTGTCTGTTGCTTCGTTTGCTATTATTTTCTCCCAATCCGAGGGCTGTCTTTTCACCTTGCTTATAGTTTCCTTTGTTGTGCAAAAGCTTTTAAGTTTCATTAGGTCCCATTTGTTTATTTTCGCTTTTATTTCCAATATTCTGGGAGGTGGGTCATAGAGGATCCTGCTGTGATTTATGTCAGAGAGTGTTTTGCCTATGTTCTCCTCTAGGAGTTTTATAGTTTCTGGTCTTACATTTAGATCTTTAATCCATTTTGAGTTTATTTTTGTGTATGGTATTAGAAAGTATTCTAGTTCCATTCTTTTACAAGTGGTTGACCAGTTTTCCCAGCACCACTTGTTAAAAAGGTTGTCTTTTTTCCATTGTATATCCTTGCCTCCTTTGTCAAAGATAAGGTGTCCATAGGTTCGTGGATTTATCTCTGGGCTTTCTATTCTGTTCCATTGATCTATATTTCTGTCTTTTGTGCCAGTAGATGCCCATCAGCAGACGAATGGATAAGGAAGCTGTGGTACATATACACCATGGAATATTACTCAGCCATTAAAAAGAATTCATTTGAATCAGTTCTAATGAGATGGATGAAACTGGAGCCCATCATACAGAGTGAAGTAAGCCAGAAAGATAAAGACCAATACAGTATACCAACGCATATATATGGAATTTAGAAAGATGGTAACGATAACCCTATATGAAAAATAGAAAAAGAGACACAGATGTACAGAACAGAATTTTGGACTCTGTGGGAGAAGACGAGGTGGGATGTTTCGAGAGAACAGCATCGAAACATGTATATTATCTAGGGTGAAACAGATCACCAGCCCAGGCTGGATGCATGAGACAAGTACTCGGGCCTGGTGCACTGGGAAGACCCAGAGGAATCGGGTGGAGAGGGAGGTGGGAGGGGGGATCGGGATGGGGAATACATGTAAATCCATGGCTGATTCATGTCAATGCATGACAAAAACCACTACAATATTGTAAAGTAATTAGCCTCTAACTAATAAAAATAAATGGAAAAAAATAAAAAAATAAATAAAATAAAATAAAATAGAACAGGACGGTTGTACACTTTAAAAAAAAAAAGAATCCATCAGTCCATAAATAAATAAATAAAAGGTGTATATCGCAGTGTCGTGCCGTGCTCAGTTGCCCAGTTGTGTCCGGCACTTTGTGACCCCCGTGGACTGTAGCCCGCCAGGCTCCTCTGTCCATGGTGATTCTCCAGGCAAGGATACTGGAGAGGTTCCCATGCCCTCCTCCAGAAGATCTTCCCAACTCAGCGATGGAATCCAGGTCTACTGCATTGCATTAGTTTCAGGTGTACAATATTTGTATACATGTAAAATGATAACTATAGTAAGTCCAATTAACAGTTGTCTTCTGACTTACAAAATTTTTCTTGCAATGAGAACTTTTAAAATTTACTCTTAGCAACTTTCAAATATGCAATGCAGTATTAACTATAGTCACCATACTGTGTATTACACTTCAATGACTTATTTATAACTAGAAACTTGAACTTTTGACCACCTTTAGCCATTTCACCCACTCATACACTTCCTCTGGCAACCAAACTGTTCTACGTTGGTGAGATTTTTTTTTTTAAGACTCTGCATATAAATGAGTGAGCTTCCCTGGTGGCTCAGATGGTAAAGAACTTGCATGCAATACAGGAGACCGGGGTTCAATCCCTGGGTTAGGAAGATCCCCTGGAGAAGGGAAAGGCAATCCACTCCAGTATTCTTGCCTGGAGAACTCCACAGACAGAGGAGCCTGGTGGGCTATAGTCCATGGGGTCGCACAGAGTCGGACATGACTAAGCATGCATGTACACATATGCACATAAGTGAGATACATAAAGTATTGATCTTTTTCCATCTCACATATTTCACTTAGCATGACGCCACAGATATCTATGCATGTTGTCTCAAATAGCAAGAGTTCCTTCTTTTTTGAGGCTGAACACTATTTCAGTGTATTTACTACCACACCTTGTTTACCGATTCATCTACTGATGGACAGTTATGTTGTTTCCATATCTTGGTTATTATTAATAATGCTCCCATGAACACTGGGGCAATGTAAATTTTTGAGTTAGTGTTTTTGTTTTCTTTAGATAAATATTTAGAAGTGGAACTGTTGAATTATATGGCAGCTCTAATTTTTTGAGGCACCTCCATACTGTTTTCCATAGTAGTTGCACCAATTTACATACCTACCAGCAGTGCACAAAGTTTCCCTATTTCTCCACTTCCTTGCCAACACTTTGTCTTTTTGATAATAGCCTTTCTGGCAGGTGTGAGGTGACATCTCAATGTGGTTTTGATTTGCATTTCCCTGATGATAGATGATGAATCTGATTGATAGTAATGTTGAACATCTTTTCATGCACCCACTGGCCATCTATATGTCTTCTTTGGGAACATGTCTATTCAGCTTATCTGCCCACTTTTTAATCACATTGCTTTTTTGATGTTGAGTTCTCTATACCTTTTGGACATTAATCTTTTATCAGATACAAAATTTGTAAATATTTTCTCTCACTCAGTAGGTTGCCATTTCATTTTCTGATGGTCTCCTTTACTCAGCAGAAGCTTTTTAGTTTGACGTGGTCCCACTTACTTATTTTGGTTTTTGATACCGTTGCTTTTAGTGTCAGACACAAAAGTATCATCTAAGACTGTTGCCAAAGAAAATACCACATATGTTTTCTTCTAGTTTTATGGTTTGGGGCCTTAACATTCAAGTCTTTTATCCATTTTGAGTTAACTTTTGTGTATGGTATAAGATAATGGTCCAGGTGCTTTCTTTTGCATGTGGCTGCCTAGCTTTCCCACCACTATTTACTGAAGAGACTGTTCTTTCTCCTTCTGTATAGTCTTGGCACCAATAAAGGCCTTCTTATTAACAGAAGTTCAACTAATAAGTAGAGTGAGTGCCGAAAAATTGATGCTTTTGAACTGTGGTGTTGGCAAAGACTCTTGAGAGTCCCTTGGACTGCAAGGAGATCCAACCAGTCCATCTTAAAGGAGATCAGTCCTGGGTGTTCATTGGAAGGACTGACGCTGAAGCTGAAACTCCAATACTTTGGCCACCTCATGCGAAGAGTTGACTCATTGGAAAAGACCCTGACGCTGGGAGGGATTGGGGGCAGGAGGAGAAGGGGATGACAGAGGATGAGATGGCTGGATGGCATCACCAACTCGATGGGCATGAGTTTGAGTGAACTCCGGGAGTTGGTGATGGATAGGGAGGCCTGGCGTGCTGCGATTCATGGGGTCGCAAAGAGTCGGACATGACTGAGCGACTGAACTGAAGTGAATAAGTAGAGAAACAAAAATAACAGCCAGAAAACCTTTAATGGTTGCTAAAGTAAGTGGCTAAACATGTTTTTGTTTTGAGGTATAGCTGATTTATAATATTATATTAGTTTCAGATGTATAACATAGGGATTCAAAACTTTTATACACTATACTCCATTTAAAGTCAGTATAAAATATTGGCTATATTCCCTGTGATTTACAATATATTCTTGTAGCTTATTTATTTTATACATAGCAGTTCGTATCTAGTAAGTAAAAGTTCAGTGAGAACCAGAATACTTGGAGTTCAAATGTATCAACACAAAGTACTAATTGATTCCAAGGGGAAATGGTAATTTTAGAGTGGAGGGTACTGACGAGCTTAATCAAATGACCAAAGTTTACATCATCAACACTGGGGCAAACTGATATCCATGTTTCCTAACATGATGTACAGGGAAGGACATAACATTACGTGTGCCCTTTGACTCCAGAGCATCCCACAAGCCCAATTCAAGGAATGTTTGACAAGATACTCTTCAGAAATGTCATAATCAATAAAGACAAGACTGAAGAACTATTCCAGATGGAAGAAGGCTGCAGAGACATGACAAGAAAAGGCAATCTGGAATGCAAGGTTATATATTAATACTAAATTAGGGAGGAAAGTAGCTCCTGGTGGCTCAGACAGGATTTATCCCTTGGTCGGGAAGACCCCCTAGAGAAGACAATTGCAATCCACTCCAGTATTCCTGCCCTGGAAATCCCATGAACTGAGAAGCCTAGCCGGCTATAGAGTTGCAAAGAGACAAGACCTAGCGACTCTGTCACCACCACATAGCTATAAAGGTCATTCTTTGACCTGATGAAATTTGACTAAGAACTGTAGATTAGACAGGAAGACAATATCAATGCAAGATATCCTTTTTTGATCATTATACTATGGTTGTGTCAGAGAAGGATCTTATCCTTAGGAAAGCAACACAACGCTTCCAAGTTCAAGCAGACGGAGGCAGAGAATAAAACAATTGGAACAAAATGTAAATACTTAGTAAATATGGATAAAGGGTTTACAGATGTTTCTTGAACTATCTTTTCAACTTTAAGTTTAAAATAATAAAAGTAATCAGAGAAACCTGAGTAAGCCATAGAAAAACTATTTAATAAATAGAAAACAATCAATATACATAGCAAGCAGTACTACACTGAATTTAGTAATTGGAGGAAAACAAACATACTGAATTCAGTGATTCATTAATTCAAAAAATACTTGCATCTCTAGTTTTGTTAAGCATTATTGGGTTTAAAAAAAATACTTACAAGACATGAACATTTATCTTCATTATAGGAAAAAATAAGACTAACCAGCACACAAGATGAATTGTGATAATTACTACAATAAAGGTACAAGTTTACCCAGTATGCAGAAAGAGCATTCCACTCAACTAGGGAGATCCTAGGGTGGCTTCACAGAGGAAGGAGAGATTTGATCTATGGGTAGGATTTCAACATACAGAAGAGAAGTAGGGAACAAAAACAAAGATGTTCCACACAGAGGGGACATCATGGCGAAACTCACTGCGGAGCACAGGTGGGCTGTACTGCACATATTGTGAGGGGAAAACTTGACTTGGTGTAGAGGGTAAGAGAGGGAGCAGCAGGACAAAGGACCAGAGAAAATAAGTGTGAGGAAAATTCACACAGGAGTTTTAGATGCCAGAGGTATCTGAACCTAATTTTACACTCAGGGCAATACCCCAGTGTCCTGGGTTTTAGGAACAATGGGGATGGCTATTTCACACAGAAAGTCAGGCAACAGGCTAATCTTTAACAGTTCAGGTAAGTGGACATAAAGGTCTGGACCAAGAGAAGGTAGAGAAAGAGAGAGTGGTATTCCTAAATCTTCCTCTGTTCATCTCACTTCTAGCCATAAAAAGGCTCAAGGTAAGCACCAGCTGTCAAGCAAGCTAATAAGCATGAAGTGTGCTCACAAAGCATTTTATAAGTTTATCTTTAAAAGCAGAATATTAAGTCTCCACCCTAGAATGAAGAAATTTGTACAGATTCATTAGTTTTTCTGTTTTTCTCCAATAAGCCTAGAAAAGCTTTAAAGAATACCCTTTAAAATTCCAGTGTATAAAACTCTTTTTATAAACACTACCTTTGAAGTCTCATCTCTTTTCAAGTAAACTCTTTTTTTTAATAAAAGAAGAAAAGCCTAAAATCAAAGCATTTCATTTATTCATATCTTTTTTTCTATATTCAGAAATAAAATCGATGCCTGTGGCTATTGCAAACTTCACAGTAAAATTTACATTTAATATTTCCTACATCACTCCACAGATCATTTCAATTATTATAAAGAAATACATTCCTTCCATGTGGGGAGGGGAGCAGGGTGGAATGAAAAGCAAGATTCTTGATACATGCCCCCAACAATAGTTTTGCTAACTATGCAACTGGAAATCTTTGAAATTAGGATTCAAGTAGTGCTAAGCTTATTTTACAGACATAAATGGAGTAAAACAAAGCTGTAATGCAGTGAGTATCTACAACTTCAACCTGTGCTCATATTGTTATAGAACTAAAATGACAGGCTAAATAGGAAAAGGCCTAGCACACTCTCACTTTTGTTTGGGAAAAGCTAGGCTTCCCCAATGGCTCAGAGGTTAAAGAATCCACCTGCAATGCAGGAGACACAGATTCGATCCCATGGACAGAGGAACCTGGCAGGCTATAGTCCAAAGGGTCACAAAGAGTCAGACACAACAGCACAACACAAACAATATACTATTATACATTTCTATTGAAAGCCACCAAGAACTTTTAACTTGAATTCACTGAGAAATTCTCCTGTTTTTAGGAAATTACAGGAGAGATGAATCTTAGTGTAGAAGAGAGGAGCACTTCGTTCTGCTGTCGCCTTTATTATTTCTCTAGGGGATCTTCCTGACCCAGGGATCAAACCTGCATCTCCTGCATTAGCAGGTAGATTCTTTACTGCTGAGCCACTGCTGCTGCTAAGTCACTTCAGTCGTGTCCGACTCTGTGCAACCCCGTCCCTGGGATTCTCCAGGCAAGAACACTGGAGTGGGTTGCCATTTCCGTCTCCAATGCATAAAAGTGAAAAGTGAAAGTGAAGTCACTCAGTCATGTCTGACTCTTTGCGACCCCATGGACTGCAGCCCACCAGGCTCCTCCATCCATGGGATATTCCAGGCAAGAGTACTGGAGTGGGGTGCCATTGCCTTCTCCGACCGTTGAGCCACTAGGGAAGGCCTATGCCAATATTATATTGATTTAATTTCTACTGCTTTATAATAAGTCTTGAAGTCATGTACTGTAAGTTCTCCAAACTTATTATTTTAAAAACTGATTTAGCTACTCTAGTTTCTTAGTATTTTCATATGAATTTTAGAATCAGACTGGCACTTTCTATTTTAATAAAACCATTTGGGATTTTGATTGAGATTGCACTGACTAGAGACCAGGGTTTCAGGGTATTAACATCTTAAAAGTATTGAGTCTTCTAATCTATGAACATGGTACTTCTCTCCATTTATTTTGTCTTTAATTTCCCTCTGCAAAGTTTTCTGGTTTCCAGTGTAGAGTTTCTTCACTTAAGGATTTCATATTTTTAATGCAATCATGCAAATTATTTTTTATACATTTCATTTTCTAATTGTTTGTTGCTAAATAGAAGGGGGAAAAGTGGAAACCATGACAAATTTTATTTTCTTGGGTTCCAAAATCACTGCGGATGGTGACTGCAGCCAGGAAATTAAAAGACGCTTGCTCCTTGGAAGAAAAGCAATGACAAACTACAGCATATTAAAAAAGCAGAGATATTGCTTTGCCACAAAAGGTCTGTATAGTCAAAGCTATGGTTTTTCCAGTAGTCATGTATGGATATGAGAGTTGGGCCATAAAGTAGGCTGAAAAATCAAAGAATTGATGCTTTTGAACTGTGGTGCTAGAGAAGACTCTTGGGAGTCCCTTGTCCAGCAAGGATATCCAACCAGTCAATCCTAAAGGAAATCAACCTTAAATATTCACTGGCAAGACTGATGTTGAAGCTGAAGCTCCAATACTTTGGCCACCTGATGCAAAGAGCCGACTCGTTGGAAAAGACCCTGGTGCTGGGAAAGATTGAGGGCAGGAGGAGAAGGGGACGAAGAGGATGAGATGGTTGGATGGCATCTCTGACTCAATGGACATGAGTTTGAGCAAACTCCAGGAGATGGTGAAGGACAGGGAAGCCTGGCGTGCTGCAGTCCATCGGGTAAAAAAGATTTGGACATGACTGAATGACTGATCAACAACAACAATATACAGAAATACAATTGGCTTTTTTATGTTAACTTTGTACCCTGTGACTTGGTTAAATTTAAGGATTTTTGAGGCATTTCCTTTTGTGCTTCCTTCCTTTCTTGGATTTTCTATCCAGTCAATCTGGCAGCCCCAAACTCTGATCTCTTAACTCCTCAGCCCAAGACTGTTGCTTTTTGCTTGAATTTTATATGCAGTGACAGAGGATTGACAGTGCCCGGGGAGGAAAAACTGGATAAATGTGGCCCTCACTCAGTGTGGTTTCTATCTTTCATGAGATGTAGCAAAAACCCTTACACGTGTTGTATTTATTGTCTATTAAAAACTAAATATTACTATATTTAATATAGACACAATTATGAGAGACATTACATTAAAATTAGGCATTTATAATTTTGCATTGCCCAAGTTCATATGAGTAAAATGTTATTTTTATAATAAAGACTTCTGAAATTCTAAAATGCTGCCACAAAACAAGTTTGCAAATAAACCATGTGCCTGATGCTATACCAAACAATAAAGGACAGAACATTTCCTGGACTGAATTCACCTCTGTAGACTTGAAAATCGCATCCAGCTTTTTACAATGCATAATATTGCTCAACACTTTGATAATATTAAATTCTCACTGACTGATAGTAACAAGTTTCAAAAGAATTCATACTTGAAAACAAGGATTGCTGAAATTTATTTCAAACTCTTTTTAGCAGATTCTAATACATTTTTTCCGGGTTCAGTGAGTTCCCAAGATTTCCAGTTGGCTAACTTCAGCACATAAAAAACATGGTCTCATATTATCCAGCTTTTACTAATTTGGTATCTTGGGAGCTTTCACAGAAGTGTGTGGCAACTACCTATAATGAGAAGTGTGGTTGATTGGTCAATAGGGAGTTGATCATTGAATAAACACATTATGTCTTACCTTCTCCTGAACAGGACAACGTTACAGGTATATTTATAAGAAGGGAGGGAAGATAAGAGAAAAAAAATAAGAAATAGGGTCTATATATTGTAAATATCTAGAATATAACATCTATACCAACTGCATGTTATATACTATTGAACAGAAATATAAGCAACAAATGCTAGTCACATACATAATTTTAAGTTCCCTAGTGGCCTGATTATAAAAGTAAAAAGCACAACACAAACAAACAGAAAAATATACAGTGCTCATAAATTGGAAGAATTAATATCATTAAAATGGCATACTACCCAAGGTAGTCTACAGATTCAATGCAATCCCTATCAAATTACCAATGGCATTTTTCACAGAACTAAAACAAATTACTTTAAACCTTGTATGGAAACATGAAAGACCACAAATAGCCAAAACAATCTTGAAAAAGAACAAAGCTAGAGGTATCACATTCCCTGATTTCAAACTATACTACAAAGCTGCAGTCATCAAAACAGGATGATACTGGCACAAAAACAGACACATAGATCAATGAAACAGAATAGAGAGTTCAGTAATGAACCCACACATATGGGCAATTCACCTACAACAAAGGAGGTAAGAATATACAATGGAGAAAAGACATCCACTTCAATAAACAGTGTTGGGAAGACTGGACAGCCACATGCAAAAGAATCAAATTGGACTTTCTCATGCCATATACAAAAATAAGTTCAAAATGACTGAAGACTTAAACATAAGACCTGAGAGCATAAAATTTCTAGAAAAAAACATAGGCAGTATGCTCTTTGACATCACTCTTAGCAACATTTTTTGGATATGTCTAATTAGGCAAGGAAAACAAAAGCAAAAATAAACAAACTGGAACCACATCAAACTAAAAAGCTTTTGCACAGTGAAAAACTAATAACAAAACAAAAAGGCAACCTACTGAATGGGAGAAGATACTTACAAACAATATATCTGCTAAGGGGTTAATATCTAAAATATACCAAAAGTTCATGTCATTCAACATCAAAAAAAGAACTCAATTTAAAAATTGGCAGGGGACCTGAATAGACATTTTTGCAAAGAAGACATACAGATGGCCAACAGACATATTACAGAAACACAAGTCCATGTGCCTGACACACAGTGAGGCCAAACAATATCAAAATGTTAGAATTTGGACAGAGAAAGGTTTATTAAGGGCCATGCAAGAAAATGGGTGGGTCATGCCATAAAACCCCCAAACTCTCCAAAAGTTTTTAGCAAAGCCCTTTTCTCCAAAAAGCGAGGGTCATTGTTAGTTGCTGCAAACTCCTTGATATCAGTCTTTTTTCTTGAGGTCAGGTAATAATGTTCCTTTAAATCTCTACCAAACAAGTGTTATTCTCTGTGCTGTCAAAAAAGCACAAGGTCCCAAGGCACAACTTTTCCCCTCTGAGGTCCAGGTCCTGACTGAAGGACCTCCGTTGCTGTCTCCCTCAGGGACAGGTCCCCAGACCCAGCCCAGCTGTTACTCGCTGAGGGAGCCAGGTGTCCAGGACCCAACTTGCCTCCAGGCTCCTCAGGCCACCCAAATGAAGACTGCCGCTGCTATTAAGTCATGGGACAGGGATAGGGGAGAGCTTCTCTGCTGCCTCAAGGCCTGGGCCAAGGCCGGTGGGTGACCCTGGCGAGCAGGTGAGCTGGAGGGCTCAGAGAGGCCAGGATCTGTCTCTTATCTCACTCTCCACCTGAAGACCACCACTCCGTCAACCATTGGCTGAATGCCTCACTAACGGTCGCTCCTTGACAGTTGGTAGCTTGTGGGCGGGGCCCACTGCAGCCAACCAGTGACTGAGCAGGACCACTAAAGGTCGCTCCTTGACAGTCGGTTGCTTGTGGGAGGGGCCCACTGCAGCGCTGACCAATGACTGAGCGGACCCATAGTCTCGTAACACAGTGCAAAGTAATGGTGCACAGCAGACAGCCTTGTGCTAAGGGCTGCCCTTCACCGCACTCCGTTACAAGGTGAGGTGGAGGGTCCCCAGGAAGAAGGCTGGGATCCGCCTTAACCTAACTCTCTACCGGATGATCACCAGTTGGGTGAACGGGCCCACTAACAGCCACTCATTGACAGCTGGTTGCTTGTGGGAGGGCCCCACTGCAGCATCAATCAATGGCTGAGCAGGACCACTAGTGGTCCCCCGGTGGTAACGGATGCCTCCTAATGGGGTGCAGGGTAATGGCGCACAGCAACAGCAGCGTGCTAAGGGCTGCACTCAGCCACGTTCTATTACAGACTCACAAAAAAAGATGCTCATATCACTAATTATCAGGGAAATGCAAATCAAAACCACAATGAGATACCACGTCACACCTGTCAGAATGGACATTATCAAGAAGACAATAATAAGTTTGGTTGAGAATGTGGGGAAAAAGGAGCCCTCTAACACTGTTGGTGAGAATGTAAAATGGTTCAGCCACTATGTGTAACAGTATAGAGGTTCCTCAAAAAAACTAAAGATAGAGCTGCCATACAACCCAGCAATTCCATTCCTGGTATTTATACAAAGAAAATGAAAATACTAATTCAAAAAGATATGTACATGCCTATGTTCATTGCAGCACTATTCACACTACCCAAGATAAGAAAGCCATAAAAAGAAGGTACTCTTGGTATTTGCAACAGCATGAATGGATCTAGACAGTATTACACTAAATGAAACAAATTAGACTGAGAAAGACAAATACCACATGATTTCACTTATATGTGAAATCTTAAAATGAACATTACAAAACAGAAATAAACTCATAAATATGGAGAATAAACAGGTGGATGCCAGAGGAGAGGGAGGTGGGAGGATGAATGGAATAGGTGAGGAAGAATAAGAGGTACAAACATCCAGTTATAAAGACAAATGAGTTATAAGGATGTTCTTTAAAATGATAAAAAGGTAAAAAGAAACAGTTAAAATTAATTATGATATATTTATCCTATCATAGTATCATTTAAAGACATAATCACATAAAATATTAATGAGAATCTACATTCTTTTGTTTATACTAAGCCATCTAAATCCAGACTGTATTCTACACTGACAGCATGTTTCAGTTTGGACTGCTCACATTTCCAGTAGTCAACAGCAACATGTGGCTAGTGGCTATAGTATTAAAAAGAGCTATACTTTCTACATGAAATCAGTGAGTTTTTATTCAATTATCTCATGCCTCTCTATCCTGAGCTAGGGATCATTTTTTTCATTTAGGATGTGAATAACACTCTGAATACACACTGCACTGCAACAAAAATATGATGGGAGCAAAATCTAATGTAGGCAAGGATGAAAAGAACATTCCAACCGGAATGAACAAAGAATAACAAAAGTCTTATCTGAAATGGATCCACTGGCAGAAGGTAGCATTAAATCTGCAACTGTTCACAGCAGAGCAGAAAATTTACACCGCATGATACTGCTGAGCAGACCAAAGAGTGAGGCACTAGACTAAAGGCCAAGAAATTTAATAACTGAAATATCCTCCGGAAAACTGACCACAAAAAAAATGTTAAAGCTGGTCTGAAAAGGAATGAATTCAAGCTCAAAATTATGAAAATATGGTAAAGATGCCATTGAACTGGGCTCAAAGAAGTCCTTGGTCATCTAAGGGCTGGCTTAAACCTTTCCAGAGACTTCAGAAGGCAATACGAACTTCACACTCTCCCCTCTACTGCAATTCACAGTACCGGCATCTCAAAAGGAAGCTCCAGCCACAGGTCTGCCGCCCCAGTTTTTACATTTGGTGTCCAGATGTAGGGCCCACTGCACAGGGGATGCTCCTTGATGGCCTGGCTCTGAAACTGGCAGGCTTGCATTCTTGGTCCCACAGGACTGTAACAATCAGAGAGGTCTTGGAAGTCTATCAGCCTCAAGGAGCTGTTTAGACAGCTGACAGACCCCAACCTTAGTCTGAGAAGCAGGCTCAGGTCTGGAACACATCTAAAGACCAAAAGATACTCTCAGAGAACACAGGCCTGGGAATGCCGTCTTTCTGCTCTCTGTCTACTTTGCCACGGCTCACTGGTACCTCCCTGAAAAGAGTTTATACACTCTTCCAGAGGCCCAGTTTTTGCAGCTGCCCCACAGGGGACCCCCTCTGATCACCCAACCTGGAGACCAGCAGGATTTATGATTGTGGTCCCACAAGACTGGACATATTTGTAAAAGTTGCTGTTTGATGGTCTAGCTTCCAGTCAGCCTGAAACTAGATGCCAACTGAGATCCCTCCGTTTGGACCATTGACAGGACTTGGCACATCCTAACCCACTGGGAGTTATTAACAATAAATCAAGTTGCTTGGACGATCACAAAGGTTTGTGAGACAAACAGGTGCTAGGGCAAACTTGAACAATAAGTTTCATCTCCTCCACAAGGCCACTCCTCCAAGACTTGGAGAGGCAACTGTTTGACCTAATAGAAACAAACACACAGAAACAAGCGCAAGAGTCAAGAAATGTTTGGCAAACTTCCTTATCAGCTCTGCTATTACTCTAAGTCACTTAGCTTGTGTTTCTAGACCTGAACATCTAGTCTTTTAAGAAGAAGTTAATGTTCCTATAAGCATCAATGTATGCAAAAATGACCAAGATTATTATCAGAGCTTTTATACAATCACCAAAAGAAGAAGAAAAAGAAAAAAAAAAGAGTTCAAAATGTTAACCCAAGCTTGAGTTATCCTCCTCACTAATATGATGGCAAAAAAAAAAAAAAAATTGACATTCTGAATCATTGCATACACCATGGAAAACAATGTTAACAAAAGACTCTGAGTCAGAAGGGAAGTGGCTGTCACAAAGGTAATGTACTGAAGTCCCTCTCTTATTTTCACACTCATATTTATTGAGTTTAACTCATATCTACAAACTATTCTTAATCATTCTATGAGTGTGGTTTTCTGCTTCCTCCTAAAATCTCGAGGGTTTCCCTACTTTACAGGAGCATCAGGAAAGGGAAGAAGAGGGTTAATAACTTAAAGCTGCAATACTGAGAAGTACCAGCAGAGATGAAGTGAAGGCAGAGCAGGTGATAAAGAAGATAATGATAATAAACTAGGGGTACTGAGTGGGAATAGAAATGACAGATTCTCAAAGAAATGTTGGATTAACTTCATAAGCATCTTCATAATGATGAGCCTACAACATCAAGATAAGTTGAAATTAAGTCCAATCCTATTTTATGTTTTAAAAGTTCTACCAAAAAGAGTTACAGTAGGTTCTCATTATTTATAGATTCCTCACTTGCAAATTCTACTCACTAAAATTTCTGTAGCCCCCAAATCAAAATTCATGGCACTTTGGCCATCATTCCCAGATATGGACAAGATGGCAACAATTTGAATCATCCAATACACATCTTCCCAGCTGAGGTCAAAAAAGATGATGCTCCGCCTTCCTGTTTCAGCTGTCATACTGTAACTAAGTGTTCTTCTCAGAGTATATGTTGTGCCAAGTTTTTGTGATTTGGGCTTTATATGAGCTCAGATGGTAAATCTGAGCTCCTATAATGCAGGAGACCCAGGTTTGACCCCTGGGTGGGACAATCCCCTGGAGGAAGAAATGGCAACCCACTCTAGGATTCTTGCCTGGAGAATTCCATGGACAGAGGAGCCTGATAGTGGTCCATGGGGTCTCAAAGACTGAGACACGACTGAATGACTAACACACATAAACACACACAAGTAATTTTATGGGCCCCAACCAGCAGGCTGAAAGTACTGGCCAGTGTTCCTAGAAAGTTGTGATGTGCTTTACGGAGAAAGGCTTCAGGAATGAGTTATAGTGTTATTAGCCACGAAGTCAATACTAATGAGTTAAGGATATATATTAAACAAAATGTCTTTAAGCGGAAACACCCATAAAACAAAGTAGGGTGGAGAGAGGACAAGCGTAGACTGCAGGAGTAGCTGGACAGCTTCACATGACCACCATGGCATGTGCCCTCCCCTGAGCCATGCAACCTCCAGGCATATGTGCTTCACAGTGTGGCAGTGGCTGCCACAGCTGAGATGAAAGCTCAGCGGTCAGACACAGAGGGGGCTCAGACCCGAAGCAGGCAGAGCAGGACAGGGGCAGCCACTACTGGTGCTTACATAGGCAGCACATCAGAAGCACTACCCATCTCTGTCCGTGGCCAGACCAGCACCGCCTGCACCCCAACCAAGCTGAGTGCCTGCATCAATCCTTCTTGTCCTGCTGCTGCCCTCTGGGTCAAAACAAATTCAAGAGAACAGAACTGACATCAAGCATTTTTTCCCAAACACAATAAGAAACTGGTAATCAAATATAAGAAAAGTGGGAAACTAAATAATGAACTACTAAAAAAACCAGTGGGTCAGTGAAAAAATCAAAGAGGAAATCGAAAATATCTCAAGACAGCTGTAAATGAAAACACAACTTTCCAAAATCCATGCAATGCAACAAAAGCAGCTCTAAGAATGAAAATAAAATAGAAGCCTTCCTCAAGAAACAAGAAAAATCTTGAATAAATAACCTAACCTACCATCTAACAGAATTATAAAAAGAATAAAGCCCAAAGTCAGCAGAAAGAAGGAAACAATAAAGATCAGATGGGAAATAAATAAAATAGAGACCAAAAAAAAAAAAAAAAGATCAATGAAACCAGAGCTGGATCTTTGAAAAGATAAAGTTGATAAAAACTTTAGTCAGCTGATCAAGAAGAAAAGAGAGAAGACCCAAATAAACAAAATGAAAAAGGAAAAGAAAAAATAAGAACTGATAACAAACAGATACAAAAAATCATAAAAAAAAATTCAACAATTACATGCCAACAAATTGAACAACCTCGGGGAAATGAACAAATTCCTAGAAACACACAATCTTTCAACACTGAATCAGGAAGAAATAGACAACCTGAAAAGACCAGTCATTAGTAGTGAAATTGAATTTGTACTTAACCAAAAAAAAAAAATTTTCCAGCAAACAAAAGTGCACAGTCAGACAACATCACAGGGGAATTCCACCAAACATATAAAGAAGAGCTAACACCTATCCTTCTCAAACTATTCCAAAAACTTAAAAGAGGATGTAATACTTTCAAATTTATTCTGTGAGGCCAACATTACTGTGATACCAAAGACAGACAAAGACACTAAAAAAAAAAAAAAAGGAATTACAGGACAACTATCTCTGGTAAACATAAATGTAAAAATGTAAAAGTCCTCAACAAAATATTAGCAAATCAAATTCAACAATATAAAAAGGAATCATATACCACGATCAAGCAGAATTTATTCCAGGGATACAGGGTGGTTCAGTATTCACAAATTAATCAGTATGACACACCATATTGACAAAGGCAAGGATAAAAACTCACATGATCATTTCAACAAACGCAGATAAAGCAGATGACAAAATTCAAAACCCATTCATGATCAAAACTCATCAAAGTTAATAAAGACAGAACAATTATCAACATAATAAAGGTCATTTATGACAAACCCACACTAACATCATACTCAACAGTGAAAAGATGAAAACCTTTCCTATTAAATCAGGAACAAGACAAGGATGCACTTTTGTCACTTCTATTTAATACAGTATTGGAAGTCCTTGTCACAGCAATCAGACAAGAAAAAGAAAAGGTACCCAAATTTTTTCCCAAAGAGAAAAGTGTCACTATTCACAGATGAATTGACGCTTTATATAGAAAACCCTGAAGTCTTCACCCCAAAACTATTAGATTGATAAATTAATTCAGTAAAGTTATAGGATACAAAATTAATATACAGAAATCTGTTGCTTTTCTATATACTAATAATGAACTACCAAAAAGAGAAAGCAAGAAAACCATCCTTTTTAAAATTACATTTAAAAAGAATAAAAAAACCTTGGAATCAACTTCCTAAGGAAATGAAAGATGTATATTCTGAAAACTATGAACCATTGATGAGAGAATTTGAAAATAGAATATACCCCATATTCTTTAAATGTAAGAACTGATAATATTAAAATATCCATACTACTCAAATCAATATACAGATTTAAAGCAATCCCTATCAAAATATCCATGACATTTCTCACAGATTAAGACAAATAATCCCAAGATTTATAGAACCACAAAAGTTTCTGAATTGCCAAAGTCATCTTGAGAAAAAAGATGGAGGTATCATGCTCCCTGACTTTATACTGCGAACCCATAGTAATCAAAACAGCAAGGTACAGACACAAAAGCAGACACAAAGCAATGGATTAGAAAGCCCAGAAATAAAACCACACACTTATGCTCAATTAATCTCTGATAAAGGAGGTAAGAATATACCATGGAGAAAAGGCAGTCTCGTCAATAAGTGGTGCTGGGAAAACTGGACAGCTACATGCAAAAGAATGAGATGAGAACATTTCCTCACACTATATACAAAAATAAACTCAAAATGGATTAAAGACCTAAATGTAAAACCTGAAACCATAAAACTCCTAGAAAAGAACTTAGGCAGAACACTCTTTGACATCAATCGTAGCAATATTTTTGGATCTGTCTCCTAAAGCAAAAGAAATAAAAGCAAAAGTAAACAAATGGGACCTTATTAAACTTAAAAGCTTTTGCACAGCAAAGGAAACCATCAACAAAAAAAAGACAATCCACTGAATGGGAGAAAAAATTGCAAATTATATGATCAATAAGAGGTTAATATCCAAAATATATAAACAGGTCATATAATTCAATATCAAAAAACAAACAACTCGATTAAAAGATGGGCAGAAGCCTGAGCAGTCATTTTTTTCAAAGATTTGAGAGTCAATAGGTTGTTAACTGCAACACTTTTAAAGATCACTGGACACAAATAGGACATCTGCTTTAGAAATTCTCTGACACAAGTTTCAACCCCAGTTCTTTCCTGCTGTCTGTCTGAAGTCTTTCCAACAAACATGAACTACTCGATTATTACTTCACTAGTACCCATTTCAAACCGTTCAAAAATAAAATTTTTCTATTATCAACATCCCTTTATTGTTTGAGTGAGTACTTCACACAAGTTTTCTTAAAGTAGGTTGTTTGTCCGTTGACCGGCCGCAGTGGCCAGTTTCTTAATTAAAGCAGTGGACGTAACAGCAACAACTTCCCTTTCTTGGCAACAAATCTCTCTGAAGGTGTGATTACTCTCACTCTCTCAAGCTGCTCCTAAATTAGCGCTATCTGTGCTTCACCACTCACAGTGAAGCTGAAACCTGAGACAAACAAGTCTAAACAAACAAAAGCAAACAGACAGAAAACTCTTTTTGAACCTTCAAGAGGTAGAGAAACACTTATCATTTCTCAATGACTTTGGTAAGAATGACACCTCTATTTTAGGGTTAGGTAGATAGGAATATTTGAGCCCCAAACAATTAACATAACTTTGTTCTTGGAATAAAACTATTTATCAGTGATAAAATTATAAAGATCTAAGAAAATAATGAAAAGACTTGCATGGAAAGGAACACAAAATAGTCAAAAATCATAGAAAATTGTGTGGCAATGCCCAAATAATTTACAGCTCATGTTTCAATTGCTTTTGTCAGTTATAGAAGAGTTGACCCTACTGAGTTACCTGCTACAACATATCATGTGACTCTCCTGAGCCACGGAGCCTATCCTCTCTCCATCCCCATTATATAGAACAGCAGCTGCACAGAGTGGGCTCTTCGAGTCCATGGGAAGGGAGAAGGTAGAAGTTTAGAACAAAGTGAGCAGTGATCATCAGGAAAACAGTTAACACCATCAGTAAAAACTTTCCTAAATGTCAAACAGGCCAGGCATGGTCAGAAGAATGGAAACCACCATTCCAAACACCTGCCCTCCAAAAGTAACCCCCCCAAAAAAAAAAAATCAAATTTCCAACAAGAAAACAAAAAGCAAATCTTCTAGAATTCCTATCCCACTGAACTTCTCAATTTTATTTTCCCCAGGAAGGAAAATAAATTAGACTGGAAGATGAATTGCCAGAAAGAGAGCTGTAGAAAGATAAACAATGTCTTTACAATGAAGAGAAATTTTTATTTCATCTGTTAAATTTGAAAAGATATCTAGTGTAGACTTCTACATTCCTGACAATCTAATTTCTCAAAAAAAAAAAAAAAAATGTAAGGTTCGGAAATTGGATACATTCCACTTTCAGGAATTTGTCCTAAGGAAATATCTAAAGATAAATATCTAGATATAGAAAAGATAGAGCTACAACAATGTTTATTACATAATTGTAATATCCAAAGTGGAAAACATTCTAAATGATTGACAATGGGGAATTGCTGCAATATATTTTGATGCATCCACACAGAGGAATTCTGTGCACTCATTACAAACTGTGTATATCTTCCCCAATATGGCAATATTGTTTGAGATGATAAGTATAACACGATTCCATCTTTATAAAAATGCATGAATGACTACACATATATGGAATGTATGCATGCTAAGTCACTTCAGTCATGTCCAACTCTTTGAGACCATGGGGACTGTAGCCTGTCAGGCTCCTCTGCCCATGGGATTCTCCAGGCAAGAATACTGGAGTGGGTTGCCATGACCTCCTCCAGGGAATCTTACCAACCCAGACATGGAACCCACATCTCTTACATCTCCTGCATTACAGGCAGGTTCTTTACCACTAGCGCCACCTAGGAAGCCCATATATATGGAGTGGATATACACAGAAGCATTAATGTAATCATCCTAGTATGTTTGGCTTTCTTTTATTTCCTGATCTCTTTTATAATAAACATGTATTATTTTTATACAAAGAAAAAAAGAGATCATTCAGAAGTAAAATACAAAAACAAGCAGACAAAGACTAAATGACTTCTCATTAACATCTTCAGCCTGCAGTAAACAGATGGTCCATTTCATACCACCGGAAAAGTCACTTCCCATTCTGACATTTAATGCAAGAAAAATACTAAATGCTTACCTAGGTTACCATCGATTCATACAATTTGTTTCCCTAAGATGCAAGAATATTTTACCTGTGTATGATAAATCAATTGAGATGGCTAAGAAATGAGGTGTTCTAGTTAAATGATCTTCAAAGGGTAAAAACAATTTCCCTCAGCAATGAATCAGTTCAATTTTCTGTAGAGGCAGATAAAGTATAATGAACAAAATTCAATCTGTCTTTGATGAATGAGGATATGAGTACCTCAAAAGTCAATGCAAGTTATAAGACTCTGGCCACAGAGAAACTATAGAGAAAAGACTAAGTGAATTTGTTCTGACTGCAACATATGCCATGGAAATGAGTTCCCTGAATGAATTCCAGATGTGCCCTGTTTTCTTGCAGTCTATGTCTGTCTCTAAAGTATAACACAGAAGATCCTTGGCTGATGGTACAAAAAGCTTCCAACATGCAAATCCATGGCTGATTCATGTCAATGTATGGCAAAAACCACTACAATATTGTAAAGTAATTAGCCTCCAATGAATAAAAATAAATGGAAAGAAAAAAAAAGAAGCTTCCAGTTAATGACAGTCTTTTTCTAAGTCACTGAAGAAAGTTAGTATACAGCAAAATAAATACTGAGACAAGAAGCCTTTGTAAACAATATGTAAGTTTTAAGCCACATTCATTCAAGACAGTATAGGATTTTTGCTCATTATCAAAATCATACACCAATCACTTAAAGACTTGGGGGAAAAATTTGAGGAAGGCAGAAACCAAAAAATCAAAGAATGATAGATATCACTACATAAAGACTTCTAAGTTCCCTCTGACCAAAATACAACAGACAAAATGAGGAGACAAATAACAAACTAGGAAAAACATTTGTAACAGATTGTGAAGACTAATATCTTCATTATATATTTTTTAAAATTCTAATTATTAAGAAAAAGACAAATTCACTTAAGGCCATGAAGCAGGCATTCAAAAAAGGATGAACACAGTAAATATGATAAAATGTTTTATATGAATAGAAATAAGTGTAATAATAAATATAATTTTTATTAAAATGACAATGATTATGAATTTTTTAATGTACAAAAAAAAGAGGAAACAGACACTGAAATACTGCTGGTAGGAATGTAAATCAGCCTAACATTTCTGGAAGGAAATTTGGCAATACACGTCAAAAGCTTTAAAAATATTTATTCTGACAAAACAGTTATATTCCTAAGATTTTTTTATCCTTGGAAAAGTAACTAAGCACTATTTGACAAAAAATAAAGGGATACTCATCATGGCATTACTTAAAATAGGGATCCAAAGCTAAGCTTTAATCACAGAAGAGATTGGCAAAATAAATTCTGCTTATTAAAAATTATGATGTACCAGAATATTTATAGACATCAGAAAATATTTTGAAATGTTAGATGGTAAATACTTCCATAAAATGGCATGCATAATAAGATTTCCAATTTTTCTCTTTCAAGAAAATATTTTTTACACAGTTGTGTTTTCGTCTATATATGCATGTCCATATTTTCTAAATTTTCTAAAAGAAACCTCTGTTGACAGGAGAAACTATTTTTAATAAAAATAATTCATGACAGCACTATTTACAATTGCCAAAGTACAGAAACATCCCAGGTGTCAATCAGTGGATGAATGAATACACAAATTATAATACATATATATCATAGAATATTAGTCAGCCACAAAAAGGAATGAAGTACTGATGCATGCTACGATGTCAGTGAACCTCCAAAACATTATGCTAAGTCAAAGAAGCTAAATACTGAAGGTTACATATTATATGATTCCATTTACATGAAATACCCAGAATAAATAAATTCATAGAAACATAACGCAGGTTGGTGGTTGCCCAAGCTGCAGGGACAGGGGAAACATGAATATGCACAGGGGGTTACCCTGGAATGACAGAAACATTTATTAACTAGATAGAGGAGGTAGTTACACAACATTGTGAATATACTAAATGCCACTGAGCTGTTCACTTTAAAACAGTTAATTTTATGTTTGTAAATGTCACAATACTTATTTTTAAAATTTAAGAAAACATTAGAGAGAAAAAAAGAAAATCCCCTAATCAGTATATTCCTCTTTAAAATTTACCAAACTATTTAAGTCACTTGATACTCTAAGAGACCATTGCCTCAACCATTGAACCCCAGGTAGGCTAATCTGTCTGTCCACTAGTCCTTCACTCACTGTTTTTATTACACAAATATTAATAGCTAACACAAATATGGTACTTACTATGAATTGTTCTAAAGAGTTCACATACATTAATTATGCTGAATCATCACAGCAGCTCTGTGAGGTAGGTATTATTATTATTAGTGTTACTTATTATTATCTCTACAAATGACAGAGACATAAACTGACTTGCTCAAGGGACAGCTAGTAAGTGACAGGATTGGAACTTAAACCCAACTAGACTGCCTACAGAGTCCTCACTCTGAAGTGCTTCAACTGGCATGTTCTACTTCCTCAAAGAATCCATGGGTCTTGACAGAAAAATTAGAGGTAAGAGTGCAAAGTAGGGGGGAAACTACCCATTATCTTCCCATTACAGGGATAATCACTATAAATCTGTTGCACATTTTTTCCAAATCAATATAATATCTATATACCTACAACCAAGTCTGCATGACATCTTTCTTAGCCTGTTGTGCTCAGTCATTTCTGACTCTTTGCAACATTATGGACTGGAGCCCTCCAGGTTCCTCTGTCCAAGGGATTAACCTGCTTAATTTATTGTAACCTTTTTCCATGTAAATAATTATGCTGCTATGTCATCACATTTAATGGTCCCATGGTATCCCATTTAATAGAAGAAGCAACCTATTTAACCAGCCATCTATTAAATATTTGGGTTGTTTATGAAAAATGCTGAGATGAACCACATAATCCACACATCATTGTTCAGTTAACCAACTTAAGAGAATTACAGAAGTAGGTATAAAATACTTGGTGAGAACATGCTTCAAAGCTCTTAACAAATATTACCCAACTGTTTCTAGAAAGTATTTAACAGTTTACACTCTCATTTGTAGGTTATTAGAGTAACTTCTCTTGTCAGACTTCTTTGTCTGAATTTTGAGATATATTCTATCTTATGAACCTAAGGATCATTTCATTCCCTACTGTATCTCTCCAACAGACACACACTTTCAGTGGCAGGAAACTATATTTGAATCTTAGAGGATTCTTTTTAAAGTATAGATCAATTTGTGGAGTATAGACATCTTTATCATGCTGAGCCTCTTTGCTTAAAACTATGGTATAAATCTGTTGGGGAGTGGTTCTTATAAAACATGCCTGTGTGGCATGATCATTTTCAATGAAAAAGCAAGGTCTCAGCAGTTGAAGGCCATACATCAGTGACTGAACTAACAAGAATTAAAATAAAAAGCAAATTCCACTCAAGCCTGTCTCACATCACTAACATGTGACTATTTTCCTACAAAAAAACCCTAGGCTAGCTGTCTTGGATTTAATTGATGAGATTAAGTCCTCCTTATTCTGTTGTTGTTGTTTAGTTGCTAAGTTGTGTCCAACTTTTTTGGTACCCCATGAACAGCAGCCTACCTTGTCCACGTGACTTCGAGACAAGAATACTGGAGTGGGTAGACATTCCCTTCTCCAGGGGATCTTCCCAACCCAGGGAATGAACTTGAGTCTCCTGCTTGGCAGGCAGATTCTTTACCCCTGAGTCATGAGGGAAGACCCCTCCTTATTCTAGATTGTCCTGTAACTCAAGGCAGAACTACAGAAGGCTGACCTTCTAAGGTTCCAAAATCTTGTCCTGAGGAATGTTAACTATCTCATACTCAATGAATAAACATGATTGACTTAGATGACTAAATGAAAATTATAGAACCAATCATGTGCTGGTAAAAAAACAAAATGTCAACACATGTCTGGGTCAAACAAAAGTAGCACAGGCTTGATTCACCAAGCCTTCTCATTGACTATTTGTAAACAAGGCTTATTTTCTAGAAACTACCAAGCTACATCCCTCTGTCTGACATGACCATACTGTGTTTTAGTCATGGTTTCCAGGCAAGCATATTGGAATGGGTTGCCATTTCATTCTCCAGGGTATCTTCCTGACCCAGGGATTGATCCCAGTTCTCCTGACCTGCAGGCAATTTCTTTACTGACTGAGCCACCAGAGCAGGCCATAATCATACTGGACATGAAAAATTCCACATTCAGTCAGAAGTATCCAACAAGAAGCAAAGATACAGTCCCCTGTTTCTATAAAAATATAAAACCATAAAGAAGAAAGTAATAAAATGTTGAGTTTGGAACCTTTCCAGATTATCTAAAGCAATCTCTTTTTTTTCCAAATGAGATCAAGTTCAAGAGAGAGCAAGCTACCCAAGGTCACACAATTAGCAGCAAGACAAATCTCATAATTGGGTCTCTTGACTCCCTTGTTCAATGACAATCCCACCACACTTTGGTACATGCAGATACAATTAAACATTGCCTCTCTAATAACTGATTCACAAAGAATAATTGCAATAAATACTAAGTGTTTCTTCTGAATGATTAAAATTAGATGGTATGCTCTTTAAGCTATTGTAAATGAAGGCTGGTTCTATAATTAATACTTAAGAAACACTAAGCCTTTATCATGAGATACTTTTAATAAATTAAAAACAAAATCAAATTTGAGCACAATTCTTAAAAACTCCACACTATTCTTAAATGATGCATGTTTGACATAATGCATTTTACAGGGAGCCAATTAATTCACTGGAAAAAAAGTCATCAATTGGAAATTGTCAAATAGTGTGGGAGTAAAGGTGTACACTTATGGCAAGCCAGCCTCAGAAAGAGAAAACACAGCAGCTGGTAGAAAGGAAAGCCTTAAACAAACATGTTCTCCTCTTGCAATTGCTTAAATAAATCAGTCTACCAAAACATAAAATCAAGACCTACGCATATATCGGCTTCCATATGCTCTCTGTATTTCATCAGTACAGGCACCAAGAAAGTCCAGAGAAAAAGATGTCTTTCTAGAGTCATTGAACATGAGAAAGTGAAGGGAGAAGCTGAAAGGCTTGTGACTTCATGAAGGCAGAAGAACACTGAATTCAGATTTCACTGAGCTGTGTTCATCAATGAGGTAAACCGTGGAGCCACAACAGGAATCAGTTCAGTTCGGTCACTCAGTCGTGTCCAACTCTTTGCGACCTCATGGACTGCAGCACACCAGGCTTCCCTGTCCATCACCAACTCCCGGAGCTTACTCGAACTCATGTCCATCAAGTCAACAATGCCATCCAACCATCTCATTCTCTGTCATCCCCTTTCCTCTGTCTTCAATCATTCCCAGCATCAGGGTCTTTTCCGGTGAGTCAGTTCTTCATATCAGGTGGCCAAAGTATTGGAGTTTCCACTTCAGCATCAGTTCTTCAATGAATAGTCAGGACTGATTTCATTTAGGATGGACTGGTTGCATCTTCTTGCAATCCAAGAGACTCTCAAGAGTCTTCTCCAACACCACAGTTCAAAAGCATCAATTCTTCGGCACTCAGCTTTCTTTATAGTCCAACTCTCACATCCATACATGACTATTGGAAAAACCATACCTTTGACTAGACGGACCTTTGTTGTCAAAGTGATGTCTCTGCTTTTTAATATGCTGTCTAGGTTGGTCATAACTTTTCTTCCAAGGAGTAAGCATCTTTTAATTTCATGGCTGCAGTCACCAACTGCAATGATTTTGAAGAACAAGAAAATACAGTCTCTCACTGTTTCCACTGTTTCCCCAGCTATCTGCCATGAAGTGATGGGACCAGATGCCATGATCTTAGTTTTCTGAATGTTGAGCTTTAAGCCAACTTTTTCACTCTCCTCTTTCACTTTCATCAAGACGCTCTTCCGTTCTTCTTCACTTTCTGCCATAAGGGTGGTGTCATCTGCATATCTGAAGTTAATTGATATTTCTCCCAGCAATCTTGATTCCAGCTGGTGCTTCTTCCAGCCTGGTATTTCACATGATGTACTATGCACAGAAGCTAAACAAGTACTCCTTTCCCTATTTGGAACCAGTCTGTTGTACCATGTTCAGTTCTAACTGTTGCTTCTTGACCTGCATACAGATTTCTCATGAGGCAGGTCAGGTGGTCTGGTATTCCCATCTCTTTCAGAATTTTCCACAGTTTATTGTGATCCACACAGTCAAAGGCTTTGCAATAGTCAATAAAGCAGAAGTAGATGTTTTTCTGGAACACTCTTGCTTTTTCAATGATCTAATGGATGTTGGCAATTTGATCTCTAGTTCCTCTGCCTGTTCTAAATCCAGCTTGAATATCTGGAAGTTCAGAGTTCACGAACTGTTGAAGCCTGGCTTGGAGAATTTTGAGCATTACTTTACTAGCATATGAGATGAGTGCAATTGTACAGTAGTTTGAACATCCTTTGGCATTGTCTTTTTTTGGGACTGGAATGAAAACTGACCTTTTCCAGTCCCCTGGCCACTGCTGAGTTTTCCAAATTTGTTGGCATATTGAGTGCAGCACTTTCACATCATCTTTTAGGGTTTAAAATGGCTCAACTGGAATTCCATCACCTCCACTAGCTTTGTTCATAGTGATGCTTCCTAAGGCCCACTTGACTTCACATTCCAGGATGTCTGGCTCTAGGTAAGTGATCACACCATCGTGATTTACTGGGTCGTGAAGATCTTTTTGTATAGTTCTGTGTATTCTTGCCACCTCTTCTTAATATCTTCTGCTTCTGTTAGGTCCATACCATTTCTGTCCTTTATTGAGCCCATCTTTGCATGAAATGTTCCCTTGGTATCTCTAATTTTCTTGAAGAGATCTCTAGTCTTTCCCATTCTATCATTTGCCTCGATTTCTTTGCATTGATCGCTGAGGAAGGCTTTCTTATCTCTCCTTTCTATCCACTGCAACTCTGCCTTCTAATAGGTCTATCTTTCCTTTTCTCCTTTGCCTTTAGCTTCTCTTCTTTTCTCAGCTATTTGTAAGGACTTCTTAGACATCCATTTTGCCTTTGTCCAATTATTTTTCTTGGGGATGGTCTTGATCCCTGTCTCCTGTACAATGTCATGAACCTCCATCCTTAGTTCTTCAGGCACTCTATCAGATCTAATCTCTTGAATTTATTGCTCACTTCCACTGTATAATCATAAGGGAATTGATATAGGTCATACCTGAATTGTCTAGTGGTTTTCCCCACTTTCTTCAATTTAAGTCTGAATGTGGCAATAAGGAGTTCATGATCTGAGCCACAGTCAGCTCCCAGTCTTGTTTTTGCTGACTGTGTAGAGCTTCCCCATCTTTGGCTGCAAAGAATATAATTAATATGATTTCAATGTTGACGATCTGGTGATGTGCATGTGTAGAGTCCTCTTGTGTTATTTGAAGAGGATGTTTGCTATGACCAGTGTGTTCTCTTGGCAAAACTCTGTTAGCCTTTGACCTGCTTTGTTTTGTACTCCAAGGCCAAATTTGCCTATTACTCCAGGTATCTCTTGACTTTCTACTTTTGCATTCTAGTCCCCTATAATGAAAAAGATCTTTTTTGGGTGTTAGTTCTAGGCAGTCTTGTAGGTCTTCATAGAACCATTCAACTTCAGCTTCTTCAGCATTACTAGTTGGGGCATAGACTTGAATTACTGAGATATTGAATGGTTTGCCTTGGAAACAAATAGAGATCATTCTGTCGTTTTTGAGATTGCCCCCAAGTACTACATTTCAGACTCTTTTGTTGACTATGATGGCTACTCCATTTCTTCTAATGGATTCTTGCCCACAGTAGTAGATATAATGGTCATCTTAGTTAAATTCTCCCATTCCAGGCCATTTTAATTCACTGATTCCTAAAATGCCAATGTTCACTCTTGCCATCTTCTGTTTGACCACTTCCAGTTTGCCTTAATTCACAGACCTAACATTCCAGGTTCCTATGCAATATTGCCCTTTACAGCATCAGACTTTACTTCCACCACCAGTCACATCCACAACTGGGTGTTGTTTTTGCTTTGTCTCCATCTCTTCACTCTTTCTGGACTTACTTCTCCACTGATTTCTATAGCATATTGGGCACCTACTGACCTGGGGAGTTCATCTTTCAGTGTCCTATCTTTTTGCCTTTTCATGCTGTTCATGCAGTTCTCAAGGCAAGAATACTGAAGTGGTTTGCCATTCCCTTCTCCGGTGGACCACATTTTGTCAGAACTCTCCAGCAAGACCCATCCATCTTGGGTGGCCCTACATGGCATGGCTCATAGTTTCATTGAGTTAGACAAGGCTGTGGTCCATGTGATCAGTTTGGTTAGTTTTCTGTGATTGTGGTTTTCACTCTATCTGCCTTTTGAAGGATAAGAATAAGAGGCTTATGGAAGCTTCCTGATGAGAGAGACTGACTGAGGGGGAAACTAGGTCTTGTTCTGATGGGTGGGGCCAGGCTCAGTCAATCTTTAATCCAATTTTCTATTGATGGGAGGGGCTGTGTTCCCTTCCTGTTGTTTGACCTGAGGCCAAACTATGGTAGAGGTAATGAAGATAATGGCGGCCTCCTTCAGAAGGTCCCATGCACGCACTGCCACACTAAGTGCCCCCGACCCTGCACCAGGCCACCACTGACCCACGCCTCCGCCAGAGACTCATGGACACTCACAGGCAAGTCTGGGTCACTCTCTTGTGGGGTCACTGCTCCTTTCTCCTGGGTCCTGGTGCACACAAGGTTCTGTTTGTGCCCTCCAAGAGTGTGTTTCCCCAGTCCTGAGTAAGTTCTGGTAGCTCTGTGGTAGAGTTAATGGCGACCTCCTCCAAGAGGGCTTATGCCACACCCAGGTCTGCTGCACCCATGCTTCCTAACAAATCATCTGCTATAATATGGTTTATATCTGAACCCCTGCCAGGCTTAATCTGTGGAACATCCACTGAGGAGAGGCTTGCTGCTATTTTACATTAGAGAAGAATTAACTTTCTTCCAGCTGGGGTTTTTACAGTGTTTAAAGTTAAACAATATTTTTTAAAAGTTGTAATTATTTAAACCTCCGTCCCCAAGAGCTTCATTCAGGGGCTACCTTAGGGTATTGCCACGGGTTTAGGTTCCCAAGTCAAAATGTGGATTGAAAAATAACCAAATAAGCATTCTATTTAACACTAATTTCCATCACAGATGTTTTCTTCACTTAAAAGTATTGTGTTCTGCCTTAATACTACAAGGAAGCAATAAGCCCACACACAAAAAAATTTGCCATTTGTCAATTAAATTTATACTTCTCCCTTGATGCACTGAGAATTTAGAGCTAATAGGCCCATGTATTGACAACTTCAATCATTAGTTATGGGTGCATTTTAACAGTTTCCAAATGAAATCTTTTAGAGCCAGAAACTGTTTTATGAGGGTATCTTAATGGCATGTATTCCCAAAAAGCTTGATGCTAGAAGAGAAGCAACTCTTTTGAGAGAACAGGATAGCCAGAAATTTGCTGGAAACACTTCAATAGATAATACACCCAGATATACAAATAAAGACAGTTTATATGATGCTCAGTGCAAACAAAACTTCTTAAACAACTTATTTTCTCTGTATAAGGGTGATATGTGATGGGGTCTGATGTTGGTCTTTATTCAGAACTAGGCTGTTCTGCCATCTTGATAAGACCACAGAGATGATACACAGAGTTCAGGCTGGTGTTTCCTCAGAGAAGGCACCATGGCTTGTCTTGTCTCCCCATGGAGGCAAAGTCTGCATCTGCTAACTTACTTGTTCTACTCTCTCATTTCTACTCATGAGAGAAATGAGGATTCTAAGTAAAGCCTGACCTTGCATTCATACAAAGTATTAATAAAAACCACCTTTCTAACTCATTTTCTATTTCTTTTCAAAAGGATGATTCACGGGAAGTCCAATTCAGTGTGTGTCCATTTTATATCAGGAAATCCACCTTCCTGGCCCAAATTCTCTAGGTGATCCCTGTTATCAGAATGACTAAGTAGCCGATAACTATGCCTAAGTACCACCCAGCAGAAAAATATGAAATGTTATTAAAACTTCAGAAATGAGCCTACAGAGAGTAAAGGTATTATGGCCCCCCACAAAATTCTTACAATGAGTTCTCACCCACAGTATCTCAGGATGTGGGCTTATTTGGAGATAGAATCTCCATAGAAAATAATCAAATTAAAATAAGGTCATTAGGGTGGCCCCGAATCCAATATAACTGATGTCCTACCAAGGAGAAAGGAGAGCACAGAGACAGGCCAAGAGAGAAGACAGATGTGAATGGGCCTATGGAGAAGATGGCCACCTACAAGGCCATGGAGAGAGGATGGAACAGACCCTTCCCTGGAAGGAACCAGTCCTGCCCACATCTTGGTTTAGGACTTCCAGCCTCCAAAACTGAGAGACAATCAATAGCTGTTCTTAAAGCCAGCTCGTTTGTGGTACTTTGTTATGGCAGCCCAATACTAAAAGACACCCCCAAGCTAGAGGGAAGGGACAGTCATGTGACACTAAAAAGTGTCCCAAGTTCAACAGGATAGAAAAATAAGTGCTTCATCTTAATTCTTAAAAAAAAAAAAAAAAAAAAAAAACAGATAATACCAGAGTCACTAATCGTAGAACAAAATCTTGCCACTGGAAGGAAACTTAAGTCTGTTCAGCATTGCTCTCGGCAAGTAAACATCTGCCCCTTCCCCTTCAGCTCCTGTCACTCCTCTCCCCTCCTCTGAACGGCTGAGCTCCTCACAAGAGCTGGCTCTTCTCGCTGCACCTGCCTCCTTTCTTCTCACTCTCTCCTGTCAGTCAGCCTGGATGACCAAAGAGCACCTATATCAGTTGATCAAAACTGCTTTTTCAAGATCACCAGTGGCCTCCACTTGGCAAAACCCAAGCGTCAGTTCTCAACATTCCTCTTACCAGAGAGAACAACCCAGTGCCTCCATCTCCCCTCCTTCGGCACTTTCTTTATCCAGCCCCCAGGACACCAGTTACCTCCCTGAGCCCTCCAAACCCACCAGAGGTGCCCCAGCACTTGGTCTTTGACCTCTTCTTTCTCCGCCTACAAGTGCCTTCTTTGGAGGTATTAGTAAAGCCAACTGCCTCTTTCAAATACATAAAAATACACTTTGTACACAAAATATGCCCAGAATCCAACTGCTTCCCATCACTCCACCCTAAACCCTAATCTAAGCTGCTCTAATGCCTCACAAGATTACTGTAATAATCTAACATAGCATGTTTTCCACATAGCGGCTAGGGTGATCTTTTTACATATAGATCATATTACTTTTTGCAATATCTGTGGAAGTGTAAAATCAAAGTCTTTAACATGCCCTAAAGGGTGCCATGTCCTCTGCCACACCCCACCCCGCTGTGCCCTCTATGTCTGCATCTCCTGCCTTGCCCCCTCACTCATTCCAGTCCGGCCACCATGGGTCTTTCTCCTTTGAGCACAGCAAGGGCACACTCAGCTCACGGTCTTTGCCCTGCCTCTTCCATGTGCCTGGAAGCCCTTTCCCAAGATGTCCCCATGGCCTGAGCCCTCTCTCTTCATGCAGGTGCTGCTCAAATGCCATATCTTTCCTGATCTCTCAGACAACTCCTCTGTCCCCTCACCTCCCTTATCTTTCTTAGACTTATCACCACCTCTCATATATTTGTGTAATGTCTATATTCTACCAAGCCATAAACTCTGTAAGAAGAGAAGCTCTGTTTTTCACACTGATGAAGTGAAACATACGGAGGGCTGGATAAATACTTGTTCAAAGAATAAATGAACATCACATGGCCAGCCAGAGTAGGTGACACATAAATGACACTTTGAAACATAACCATTAGACAAGTGATTCTTAACCTGTACACTGGAATCTATTTCCTGGGCCCTGTCCTCAGAGATTACTAAATTAGAAACATATTAGTCTGTGATTCTCATGTGCAGCCAGGTTGAGAACCACTGCATTTGATTATAAACTCCTTAAAGGATATTTTTTTCATCTGTGTACCTCAGGCACAGTGGTTGGCAAAGTGATTAACAACGTTGATTAAATTAATGGATCCATGAAAAACGGTCATTTACAGTGATTGCTTGTTTACATTTATGGATAAAGAGCTATAAAAGAGCTATAAAGTCCTTTTCACCGTGATGTATCTTCAAAGGTTACAATTCTTCCTTGGTCTAAAGAAAAATGTTCCTCACTATAAACTCTACTCACTAGCCCTAGGTCTGCTGTTTGAAACACACTTGAAGGCCAGTCTCTGGTCGTCATTTATTTTCAAACAATAAGTGGTCATATATTTTCAAACAATCATAATTGAGCCCTTGCATTTGGGCTTCTTCTTTGGTCAGGACAAATCTTAGCCCATGTAGAAAGGGTTATGCTTCAGATTCACTCTGCTAGGAAGTGGGTATTTCAGCCACAAACAAGGACATTTAATCCATGTTCTGAATAATAATTAATGGTTAGCTGTACTGAGGAGAAGAAATGGTTTTTCAGACATAGCCCTGAGCAAAGCATCCATGGATGGAAGTGCATGATAATCTCTGGAAATTGAGAAATATGGTTAGATCACAGAATAAAAGGGGTGAAATGGGAGTAAAAGGCAGAAAGAGAAAGCTAGAGAAGTCACCTCAGGCCACATGATAAAGAGCCTTATATATGATATTAAAATAATTATTTTATGACTAATTGGATCCACCTGGAGTTTAGAGATGAGAAGAGAACTAATGAATTCAGGTCAATGACTATCAACCGATCAAAAACGAAAGCAAGAAGAAAAACTAGGTTCAAGTAGGGGGAAGATAATGAATTTGGCTCGAGATGTTTTTCATATTAAATATTAATGCTCATATTGAATGTTTCATATTGAATATTAATGTTTTTCATATTAAATAGTCCAGGATATCCTACCAGAGGTATTTCTGAAGGAGTTGTCAATGTGCTTTTGGAAATTGATGGAGAATCAAGCACTGAAGGTTGGATTTAAAGAGTTATTTAAACAAAGGTTGTAGGTAAGACAGGTAGGAGGATGAAAAATATTAACACTGGTTCCTCCATAGCAGGACTGCAGGTATCTTTTTCTTGTTCAAAACACTCAAATTGTTTATAATAAGAATGTATTACTTCTATTTAAAGAAAATAAGGATTATAAAGTAAAATATGGGTAAGATCATTCAAAGATGGCACAAACAGTGTAAAAAGACAAGGACCAAATGCAAAAACCTGGGAATAACCAGCATTTACAAAGGAGTAACAGAGGAGTAGCTAACTAAAGAAATAGGATCTACGATGGAGTAATACAAGATTTCAGAAGTATCTCAGAAAACAAGAGAGGAGCAACCTAGAAAAGAGGGTTTAATGCTGCAGAGAAAAAGAGTAGGATGAGAATTAAAGAAACCACTGGCAGTTAGGAGATGATTATATAACAAGACATTTAGGGAAATGATTGAGATAAAAGCCAGACTACAATGAGTTGAATAGAGAGAAGGAAATTAAAGAAATAAAGGTAAGGAGCCTAGCTTTGAAGGGAAGGTCAAAAAACAAGTCATAACTGAAAAAGAAGGTCAGGTTAAGGACTAGCCTACCTTTCTCTGTGTCCACCATGGAGACACAAAACTTGCAGTCAAGGAAATCAAGTGAGTCACATTCATTCTCTCTGTACTACCAAAGTCCTCACCTGCTGCTCCAAAGAAAATAACCCTACATGGGAAAAGGTAACCAGTCTCATGATCATCGCTCATGTCAGTACCTTTTGTCCTTCTGGAGGAAAAAAAAAAAACCCAGAGTTTTCAAAGCCACTATTACTCTAAAAGAATTCTTACCTTATTCTCAACACAAACATGTTAGTCAACCAAAATTACACACACACACACACACACACACACACAAATACAATGAAACTTAGCTATCTTGCTAGATTTATGCTTATAGAAATATAATTACAAGGATTGCTGTTGAGTCTGTTGACCTGGTAAGGAGCTCAGGTGTCCCTTGTGGAAAATAACTAAGTAAATAAATAAAATTTCAACTCATAATCAGTATATTTAACTATCCTTCCAAATGAACACAAAGACTTCTCTCACTATCCAGATAGTCCACAAATGCTCATCACCATGAATGAAAAAAATAAATAAAAGTTCTTATTTCAGCCTCTGAATGAGTGGTGGAAGATCCACCTTTTTCACCTGCACTCTGAGAGACATGCATTCAGTAACTGATCATGAAATGATCTATAGGCAGACAGGCAGGCAAGTGGAAGCAGTTCTAACAAGTTGATCTAGCTAAACTATTAGCTCTTCCCAAAAAATCAAGATTTGTCTGAAATAGCACTAAGCACTGAGTAAAACAGAAAACTAAATTAACTCCCAGAATATCTCAGGATGCTGAAAGTCTCTGAGTGCTTACATTTACATTTCAGACTGCTGCTGCTGCACTTTATAAACAACCTATTTGGAGTCCTCACTAATGAGTTCTTGATATTCATAGATTACATTATCATACCGGAGCTTGAGAATATCAAGTGCTATGATTAGAACTATGTCATGTTAAAAATAGATGGGCATATGTGGCAGAGTCATATGATGGAATGCTACTCAGCAATAAAAAGGGACAAGCTATTGATACTCACCACAGTGGGAATCAATCTCAGAATCATTATGAGTGAAAAAAAGCCAGATCAAAAAAAAAAAGTACATGCTTCTATGATTCCCTTTATATAAAATCTAGAAAAAGCATGTGAATCTGCAGTGACTGAAAGCAAATCGGTGGCTGCCTGGGGACAGGGCAGAGGAAGGGCTGGATTACAAAAGGGAAGCAGGAAGCCTTGGGGACTATTGGAAATGGCTATCTTGATTATACTGACAGTTTCATGAGTGTGCACATATGTCAAAACTGACCAAACTGTATACTTCAAATGTCTGTCATTTACTGCACTTCAATTAATCTTCAATAAATTTTTTAAAAAGTTTGAGGCAATTGTTCAACCTTTTCATAAAATATCTGAATAACAGTTTAAAGCAGTATCATTTACATATGAGCAATGAACAGACTAATAACAGATGATTATTTTTAAATGCATGAATATGCCTAAACACTTAGAACAATGTCTGACTCATATAAGTGTGACACAAGTCTTTAAAAAAAGAGGAATAAACATTAAAATAGTTGTGGCAAAATGACAGAACAGTGGTCCATCGATTTTCCTTTCAATCATCTTTGGTATATACTGTTTTTACAACCGAGTTTAGCCTGTTATTTGTGATGTCTTACAGGTCTCTGGTTGAAGATATCATCAGAACAGTACTCCTCACCCCCGATTTCATCTCCATTCTTTGTTCTCAGTACACACGGACAGAGACAGGGGCAGGGCACACTCAAGGTCCGGTGCCTGCCACGTGCTGCTTACTGTGGAATACTACAGACAGCTCCTGCTACTTCAAAATTCTAAAAACATTTTTTCTAATCGAGAATCTAGTATAGGCAGAATGAGATCCCCTCAGTTGATCAGCATAGAAAGAAAGTTTGTCTGACAGCAGAAACTGGTCCAGGGACACTGCACAGAACCCTCATCCCGGAGGCAAGAGGACCAAAGGTTACCCACTGAGCACCCAGCCGTGTGAGGGTAAGACCCGGTGAGTGGTACAGAGAGCTCCCCCAGTGAAGACATGTGCAACACTAGTATCTGCCTTGGGGGAGATGGAGGATTTCTGAAACAGAGGAAAAGGCAATTACTACCTTGAGAAAACAGAATAATGACAACGATTGACTCAAAGAGAAAAAAATCTATCAGTAGCTGCTCCTTTAATACGATTCAATACGTAGTCTCCTGGAAGCAGCTGTCGCGAGCTCTAAGTATAGACCAGCCTCCTGGGTAGGCAGAGTGTAAGGCTGTGGGGTTCAGTGAGGTCTCTGGAGACAAATACATCCCAGCCTCATGGCTCACGAGCTTTGTCATCTTCTTCAAGGTATTAATTGCCTTTCACCCAGCCTCATCCCAGCCCCATGGTTCACTAGCTTTGTCATCTTCTTTAAGGTATTAATTGCCTTTCACCTCAAGTTTCCTCATCTCTAAAAGCAGAGGCATGGACTGCTGTGAGGATTACTGTTAATATAAGTAAAGTGTTTACACACTTAATTATTCAATAAATGGTACTGTTACCAAGAAAATTGAAGATAATTAACTGAAAAAATATTAGAATTACCAAGACTGCTCTGTAAGAAACTAGATACACAATTAATTTTCAGAACACACTAGCTTTTCAATATTTCTGGGAATATCAAAAGGTAAAGTGGTAGGGGAAACAGCCACAGAAAACAGTAACACAAAACAGGTATACAAGGACTGTGCTGAAACATACAGAATGCTTCAAACACTGAAGCAGATTCTACCCTCAAATATGAAGATAATTCTGTAAAGATGACATTTTTCCCCAAATAAATGAAGAAATTCAATAGAATCCAAGAGAAAATTCCAGGAAGAATTTTTTTTTTTAATTTTCAGAAGTATTCTGAAATTGAACTGGAAGACTAAATGAAGTGAGAACAGTTGAGAAATCTGAGAGAAAAGTGAAAGTGTTATATAAAATTGTATTATAAATCCCTGTGAGCAATCTTGGTACAAAAATATCAACAGATATAAAGTAGCCCAAAAGGAATCAAATAATGTTTGTGTCTATATAATATGCCTCATATGTTATACATAAAACAATAGATTATAAAGAATATATATGCCTATTTGGCGTAGAAAACAAATCAATGGAGAAAGGATGGATTATGGATTGTTCAAATATTATTTGTGAAAATTTTTAGTTAAATTAAAATGTGGCAGTAAATTCACAGCATATTATTAAATGCAAAAAAAAATATCAACTGTATGTACAGAATATTCCCATTTTGTCAACATACATGTAAATTCATAATGAAATATATGCAGAGAAATATGTGTTATTCCTATCACAAACGCTAATATATTCAGAGTGGTGTGCTTATTTGGTGGGATTAAGGGTGGTTTTATTACTTCACTTTTCTAAAATGTTATACATACACTGCTTTTAATTTTAAAAAAGGTCAAATGGGAAAAGTGAAACCATAAAAAAAATGTTAAAGCAAGTGGTGTTAGCATTTACCTGCTATTTAGATAGTGAAGCACTTTCTAGCATACCAAGTTCAGATCTACTTAAGCATCAACTGATTATTTTGGCTTGAATTTTCTCCTAGTATGCATTATTGATATGCCCAAGAATTATCACATAGAAGTCAGGGGTAAACTTACATTTCAAATGGCCAGTTCTTTCTGTTCTGGACTTTAGGATGTTAGATTAAACACCAAAGGGCATTGCTTTATGTTTACAATGTAGCAATTTTAGAATACAGTGCTAAGGATGAAAGATTAAGAAAGAATGTGTCCTAAGATTAAACCACCAAGGAGAAAGATTTATCTTCTCACTTGTTACAGTAGCAATGCACATACATTCATTGAACTGCCCCTTAAATCTACCACACACTGCAGCCATGACATTAAAAGATGCTTGCTCCTTGGAAGAAAAGGTATGACAAACCTAGACAGCATATTAAAAAGCAGAGACATTGCTTTGCCAACAAAGGTCCATCTAGTCAAAGCTATGGTTTTTCCAGCAGTCATGTATGGATGTGAGAGTTGGATTGTAAAGAAAGCTGAGCAATGAAGAATTGATAATTTTGAACTTTGGTGTTGCAGAAGACTCTTCAGAGTCCCTTGGACTACAAGGAGATCCAACCAGTCCATCCTAAAGGAAATCAGTCCTGAGTATTCATTGGAAGGACTGATGCTGAAGCTGAAACTCCAATACTTTGGCCACCTGCTGTGAAGAACGGACTCATTAGAAAAGACCCTGATGCTGGGAAAGATTGAAGGTGGGAAGAGGAGGGGACAACAAAGGATGAGATGGTTGCATGGCATCACCGACTCAATGGACGTTGAGTTTGAGCCAGCTCCAGGAGTTGGTGATGGACAGAGAGGCCTGGTGTGCTGCAGTCCATGGGGTCGAAAAGAGTTGGATATGACTAAGCAACTGAACTGAACTGAACCTAAGTGTTAGTCACTCAGGCCTGTCCAACCTCTTGCTACACCATGGACTGTAGCCGACCAGGCTCTTCTGTCCATGGGATTTCCCAGGCAAGAACACTGGAGTGGGTTGCCATTTCCTTCTCCAGAAGATCTTCCCAACCCAGGGATTGAACTCATGTCTCCTGCATTGCAGGAGGATTCTTAACCTCCTGAGCCACCAGTGAAGCCCACAGTAACATAGATGCAGTACAGTAAACCAGAACTCATGGTTCCACACAGATGTGACCCAAGACAACAGTCTGTCCTAAAAAAAAAACAAAAACAAAATCTCTGCAACTTTCAGAGTTAAAAGTAGCAGCACATGGTTTTACAGATATCAAACATCTTCTTGGATGAATTAAATTGTGCATTATTCTATCACCACTGAGCCTAATCTTGTCCTCTAAGTGAGCATTACACCAATACCTCTTATGCATGACTGCACTGACTGTTACTTGAGGCTCACTACTATGGTCCCCTTAAGTCTTCTTCAAGCTAAACAGCCTCAGCTCCTTTGACCCATCATCAAGTATTTGGAGACACTCTCCAAATAGTTCTTCTTCCTAATTCACACCTTAAATTAACATCACCCTATTCCAACGTCCCTCTTAGAATATTGCACCTAAGTTGTATTGAAAGTGAAGAGAAAGTTGCTCAGTCATGTCCAACTTTGCAATTCCATGGAATTCTTCAGGCCAGAACACTGCAGTGGGTAGCCTTTCCCTTCTTCAGGGGATCTTCCCAACCCAGGGATCCAACCCAGGTCTTCCACATTTCAGGCAGATTCTTTACCAACTGAGCTATCAGGGAAACCCTAAGTGAAAGTAATTCAGTCGTGTCTGACTCTTTGCAACTCCATGGACTATACAGTCCACGGAATTCTCCAGGCCAAAATTCTGGAGTGGGTAACCTTACCCTTTTTTCCAGGAGATCTTCTCAAACCAGGGATCAAACCCAAGTCTCCTACATTGCAGATGCATTCTTTACCAGCTGAACCATAAGGGAAGCCCAAGAATACTGGAGTGGATAGCCTATCCCTTCTTCAGGGGATCTTCCCGACCCAGGAATGGAACCGAGGTCTCCTGCATTGCAGGCAAATTCTTTGCCAACTAAGCTATTAGGGAAGCCACATAAGTTGTATTGGTGAAAAGTCGCTCAGTTGTGTCTGACTCTTTATGACCCCATGGACTGTAGCCTACCAGGCTTTTCCTCCATGGGATTTTCCAGGCCAGAATACTGGAGTGGGTTGCCATTTCCTTCTCCAGGAGATCTTCCCAAACCAGGGACTGAACCTGGGTCTCCCGCATTCTAGGCTTTACCGTCTGAGCCACCAGGGAAGTTGATGGCTCTGAGGGTAAAGCGTCTGCCTGTCCATGGGGTAGGCTACAGTCAATGGGGTTGCAAAGAGTCAGACACGACTGAGCGACTTCAGTCACCCTTAAAAGTAAAAATATACCCCCCTACCGCCCTGCCAAACAAGCAAAAAAAAAAAAAAAATTAAGCAAAACCTAAGTTGTATTACTGACCTGTTAAATTTCCACTTTCTATGAGCCAAGCACTCTGCCCATATTAATAGAACCAAAGAATCCTTCCGCCTGCCCATCACTGCTTTTAGCAGCCACATGACATTTGTAGCTTCAAAAGTACTTTTAAGCAAGAATTCCTCGTCTTATACTTGAATATCTAAATTTCAGAACCAAAAAGGACAGTCCACATTTAAAACAATTATGCTTGCCCATTAGTCTAGCCTTTTGCAATCATCTGAATCCCAATTCTGTTTTACAACTCATTAGGCATCTTTCTCAGCTTTCTGACTTTACAAATTTTGGTTAAGCCTTCTCAAAACCAAACTACTGTTTCAACAGTCAAAGTAGAACAGTAACAGGATAGAAACTAGATACTAAGACCAAAGGTATTGCATCGGAAACCTTCCTCCAGTTTATCATTAAGTCCTTGAATTATTAACCTCAGGATACATTTGTTCACATATCCAAGACTCTTCCTAGATATACTATCATTCAGCATATACTTCTGCATCTTGTCCACAGGGATGTGATATTTCAAATGTCTAACCAAACATCAAGAATCATGCGCCTATATCATGCTGCAGACTGACTGGTCACCTAACCCTCCGACCCTCAGTCAGCTTCTGTGCTATGACTCTTTCCTAGCTGTGCCTTTTCAACCTCATTCCCAATCGCTTCTTTCTCAGCTTGCCTCTAAATGCTGGTGTTTCCCCGAGCACCTTCCTCAACACACGGTGCTCACAGCCCGGGTGACCTCATCAACACCACTGGCTTCAATTACCTCTTACTATGCGCCCCCTGGCTCCCAAGTCACCTCTTGGATGCACTCTCAAACATTCAGCTGTCTCTGGCAGAGCACTGCTTGGCTGTCCCTGGGGCATGAGGATGCCAATAATGAACTCATCCTCTTTCTCCCAGCAGCCCTATTCACCTCTTACATTTTCAATCTCAATGAAAGGTAGAGTGTCTACCAAGTAGGCCAAGGCAAAACCCTTAGAAGTTGTGGTAGACTGAAATTGATCACTCAGCTGTCAAATCCACCTCCTAGCCTCCCCCTTTGATCATTTGCTTAGCTCTGACTTTTTTTTTCCTCCTCATGGGAAAGGCAACAGCCTCCTAACTGATCTTCCTGCCTCCAATATTACCCCCTTTTATATTCCTCCAGTCACAAACAAAATAATCTGTCTAACCTGATGTCAATGATTCCCCAAAGTTTTTCTCACAAAAACCTCAGTCCCAGTCTTCCTCCTAATCTAGTTCCCTCTTGCCACTGTGACTCATGTGCCTTTACTCCAGCCCGTGAAGTGGTCGTGTGATTTAACTCCTCTGTGTAGTCACACAATCAGTTTACTTTGACTAAGATAGCTGGCCTCGGTGCATGCTATAAAGCACTTGCAGAAATCTTTCAAAACAGCTCAGACAGCACCTTCTCCGAGACCAGGACTCCTTGGTGTGATTTAGTCCCCCACCTCTGCTTCTATAAAACTCTGCATAACTTCATCACAGCACTTAACCCATCTCTAATCATAGATTTCCATATTATTAGTTCACCTATGAGAGAAATACATCATCTGCACTCATTAAATGTCACATAACAAATAAACACATGAATGGCCATGGAAAAAGAATAAACAGGGAATGAAGTAGGGTGGTCTTGAAATTTCAAAAGCACACTCTTAGAATAAAGACTGTCAATCAAAACTCAAGAATTCTTGGTCACACTGCAGTTGTTTTGGGATTTTTCTCAGTCAGTCACATGAAAGACTTCATATAGTGTAGGAATTTAATACAGTATTATGTGTCAAACATTAGATTTTTTAATTAGAATTTATTCCTATGCTATATGTTAAGGGAAGTAATTCCATATACATACTTATTATCTGAATAATTAATTACTTTCTCTGGATTTTATATTATCTCAAAGCATGTAGACAGGAAAAAAAATGTAAGGAAATGTGTTTTCAAAGTACTGTATATATGGTATCCTTAGTATATATTAAGAGCACCATATACGTAAGAAAAACAGTAAGTGAAAACACCTAAACAGAAATTCCACAAAAAGTGAAATACAAAAAGCTAAGTCACATAAAAAATACTGACCATCAACAGTGATTAAAGAAAAGCAAATTACATCAGTGAGACAGCATTTTCCACCATCAAATTAATATTAATAATTGTTCACAGACAAAGAAAACTTATGGTTACCGAAGGTGAAAGAGGAGAGGAAGGATAAATTGGGAAGTTGGGAATAACACATACACACTACTATGTGTGCTTAGCTGCTCAATCATGTCCGTCTCTTTGTGACCCCATGGACAGTAGCGCGCCAGGCTTCTCTGTCCGTGGGGATTCTCCAGGCAAGGATATTGGAGTGGGTTGCCATGTCCACCTCCAGGGGATCCTCCTAACTCAGGGATCGAACCCAAGTCTCCTGCATTGCAAGCGGATTACTTACCACCTGAGCCACGAGGGAAGCCCACACGCTACTATAGTAAAACAGATAACCAACAAAGACCAACTTATAGCACAGGGAACTATACTCAATATTTTGTAACAACTTCTAAGGGAAAGAATCTGAAAAGAATATATCAATATATAACTGAATCATTGTGCTATACACCTGAAACTAACATGACACTGTAAATCAACTATACTTCAATTAAAAAATAATAAATAAATCAATAACACTTTTCACTGTTGTTTAGTACAGTATAGTTCATATCCTTCAACCTAAGATTTCTGAGGCAATTTTATAATACCTTCAATATTCAGGAATTCAAGGGTTTGTATTGTTCCTTATATTGTTGTTTATGTATTTTTATACTACAAAGAATTAAAAGCAATCAAAATTAAATTTACTTATTTGTTTGACACAGTGCCAGGCACTGTGTGAGGCGCTAAGGATACAGTGTGTGTGTGTCCAGTTACTAATTCGTGTCTAACTCTTTGCAACTCTATGGACCATAGCATGCCAGGCTCCTCTATCCACAGAATTCTCCAGGCAAGAATACTGGAGTGCAGTAGCTTATCTTTGAAAAGAAGTAGGAAGAAAGGGATGGAGGAAGGGATTGCCTTGTCTTTATGGAACTTACAGTTACTGAGAGTGGGCTCATAAACACTAAATAATTAAAATATACATTATGATGGATGCTGAAAAGTGATACGGAGAAAAATAAAAGCATGAAATGGGGATAGAGAGATGGCTGCAATTTTAAGTAGGTGACCAGGGAAGGCCTGACTGAGAAGATGACAACTGAGTAGAAACCTAAAGGGCATGAGGGAGAAAGACAAGCAGATATCTGAGAAGGGAGCTGCAAACAAAGGAAGAACCAGGGCAGAAGCCCTGAGAAAAGTTTCCACAACACGTTCTGCAGAAAGCAAAGAGAACGGGGAGGCTGACGTAGAATGAAGAATGGGGGGAATAGTAAGATGACATGAGCGGCTTAATGGAGGCCAGATCATGTTGGGCCCTGCAAGCCACCATCAGATCTCCGATTCTGGACGAAGCCTTAGAAGAGCTCTGAGCAAAAGATAACACTTATGTTTCAATGGGATCTCTTTGCTCTGCTGAGATCAAACTGGAGATCAAGATGGGAAACAACAGCCATCATCCAGGCGAGGTCCTCTGGTGGTATGGTCCAGCAGGCCAAGCGGGGAGAAGCTCTGACTCTGGTTCTTCGGAAGCAGAGACCAGAGAGTTTGCTAACGGATTGGATGTAAGACAAGAAGTCAGGGGAGACTCCAGACGTTGAGGCCTGAGTCACTGAAAGGGAGGACTTGCCAATCAAAAAACTGGGGAAGACCACGCAGGAGCTAGAGCAGGCAAGAACAGGGGCTCAGTTTCAGACATGTCAGGTTTGAGGCACTTACCCAAGCAGAGGCATCCAGGCTGTGTTTGGCACGAAGCCACAAGATGGTCCATGCAGGAGATGGGAATTGAGAGAGGTCCGCAGGCATATGGCATTTAAAACCAAAAAACTATATAACATCACCAAGACGGTGAGGAGGGAGGGTGACAGAAAAGATAAGGGGGTTAAGGAGTGAAGCAGGAAAGTCCCAATGTAAAGAAATCAGGGACATGAGGAAGAACTGGCAAAGACTGAGAAGGGTTGCAGTGGAATAAGAAAAAAACCAGGAGAGCGCTGGATGCCTGAAGCCAAATAGATGTTTCAGAGGTGATGGAGCAGTCAGCTTGGTCCAGTGATATAATAAGGCAGGGAAAACTGAGGAATGACTGACAAACTTATTATAGCAAAGAAGAAGTCATTGTTGACCTAGGAAACAGCATTTTCAATGAAAGGTTGAAGTAAAAGGCTCATAAGTAAACAATGGCAGATACTTAAATGATGCTATATTTTGTAATATATCATATATTAAAATATTTTATAAATATTACAAAAAATACTTATAAAGAGACATTAATATCATTGAGAAATGCTTAAATAAGAGAGAGAAAGATACAACATCTACATAAACTATGCACTCACTTATAGCTAAAAAGGAAAAGAAAATATATAGGTAGGAAGTGTGCTAAAACATTAATACTAGATATCCCTAAGTGGGTCTCCCTGGTGATTCGGTGGTAAAGAATCTGCCTGCCAATGCAGGAGACACAAGTTTGATCCCTGATCAGGAAGATCCCCTGGAAAACAAAGTGGTTACCTACTCCAGTATTCTTGCCTGAGAAATCCCAAAGACTGAGGAGTCTGGTGTGCTACAGTTCATGGGGTTGCAGAGAGTAGGCACAACTTAGCAACTAAACAACAATAACAAAGATGCCCTGCAGAAGCAGGAAGTTAGCAAGAGTTACAGTTGAAGAAATTCTAACAACAAAACAGGTCCCTGAGTTTCAGACAATTAAACTGTATCCCTCACTTTATACCTAGGGCAGTGGTCTCCACCTTTTAGCCTGCCTCATAATCCTGCAGAGGGCTGGTTGTGACAGATTGCTGGGCCTCAAACTCAGGAGTTTCTGATTCAGGAGGGTGTGTACAAGATCCAATAACCTGCATTTCTAACAAGTGCCTGGGCAATGTTGACAGTCCTAGTGTTAGGATCACATTTTGAGAGCCAGGGACTAAAGCAAAAGAACCTCATAAAAGTGAAGCTTTAAACAGGTTAAATAACATCCTGAATTCCAGAGCTATAAATTGACTTGAGAATAAACTTCAATATATTCTGATCCCTGGGCTTTTGTTTCAGAGTCTTAAATCTGGTACAATTAAGAGAAGGTGTCAATTAGGATTAAATGCGTTATAAAGATCAATTCCTTTTTATAGCTGAAAAGAGTGGAAGTCACTCACTCTATGAAATTTTCAAGGCAGTGATTAGTGCCCCCAGAGAAGAGGACCTGTGCCTTACTCATTTCTAAAACCCCTAAAGTGCCTTAAACAAGAAAACAGTTAATCACCATTTGCTGAATAGGATGAAATGCCTGCCCTAATGAGTCTATCTCATGTTGGGTGGGTTGGAGGGGCAGGTGTTCAGAGCCTCTGGTAAGGCATACAGCACATCTGAGTGACTCAGAAAATGGAATCTGCTATGGGCATATGACTCAGACAAAGGCTCTCTTTCCTCTAGATGGATGTAGACCTGCACCAGGGCAGCTGGCTGGGCACCCTGAACACTGCATGGACTCCCACTCTTACATGGCCACGTTTGGGTACAACTCACCCAGCCTTGCAGGAGAGGTCTGTGTGTGAAGACTTTGTAGAACAGAGTATGGATGCCCCAGAGCAAGCAACAGGCTGGAACAGTGAAAAGTCTGTCTGTGTTTAGTACTCTAGGAAGGGTTAGACATGGTGGTGGTTTAGTTGCTAAGTCAAGTCTGACTCTTGAGATCCCATGGACTGCAGTCCGCCAGACTCCTAAATCCCTGGAATTTCCCAGGCAAGACTACTGGAGGCGTTTGCCATTTCCTTCTCCAGGGGATCTTTGTGACCCAGGGATCCAACCTGCGTCTCCTGCTTGGCAGGTGAATTCCTCAGCACCTGGGCCACCTGGGAAGCAGGTCATAGGAACTGACCCAGAAGTAAAAGGTTTCCTCTGGATGAGACGCTCTATCATCACCACCCACAGCCTCGTGCTCACGCTGTGGGTCTCAGCTTAGAAATCTCTTCTGTGGGGAATCCCTCCCACCCCAACCAACTAAAAAGGCTATGTACACCCACTGCACACAGTTCCCATCACAACTTATGACAAATGTAATTACCTGATAAATGGTGTCACTTTGAGTCTGCCCACATGAGATTATAAAGCTCAACATGAAGAAGACCACACATTTCATTCAACATTTTACTGCCAGTACCTGGTACATGAATACATAACAAATGTGTTTAATGTTGAAATATTACATATAACTTCAATTAAGAAAGGTAAAAGGGGATAAGAATTATCCTTGGTTTCTTCAGGGGGGCTTCCCCAATGGCTCAGATGATAAAGAATCTGCAATACACAAGACCCAGGTTAGATCCCTGGGTTGAGAAGATCACCTGGAGAAGGAAATGGCAACCCACTCCAGTATTCTTGTCTGAAGAATCCCATGGACAGAGGAGCCTGGTGGGCTACAGCTCATGGGGTTGAAAAGAGTCAGACACAACTGAGCTACTAACACTTTCTTCAGGGGGAAGGAGACGATCACCAAAATTTAACTTTTTTTCCAACAAGCAAGAATTATTCTAGGATCCAAGGCACTGCTGAAGAATACACTCTGATAGGAAAATGTGCCACTCTATACTATGCTCTGCTATTTCTATCCCTTGTGCTAAAATATGACACTTCACAGATCTGTCAACTCTTGGTTTTACATTGTAAATATTGATGGTGTGAATACTTGCTTGCATTTGCCTAAAACATGAGAAATGGTTCTGAGCATAAAAACTTGAAATGGAAAATTCACCTTCACAAGCATAACAGGCAAGATTAATTATGTTAACTGCTTGAAAACAGAAGCCAAATTCTAACTTCTTCAGTGACAGTGTGGCTTTAGACTCCCTAAGCCCTTAACCCACAGCCCATGACCTTCAGAGACTTCCTACATAAAGGTTAAAGGTTATTTCTCAACTATTGCCATCAAAGTCTCAAACAGAAAATAGGACCATTTACATGTCTTCTGACTTCTGACATGGATGACCCAATTTCTTAGCAAAGCTTGGAATAATATAATAATAAAATTCTACTCCATCGCTATTGGGCTTCCCAGGTGGTGTCAGTGGGAAAGAAGCCCCCTGCCAATGAAAGTAATCGTCAGAAATGCAGGTTTGATCCCTGGGTCAGGAAGACCCTCTGGAGGAGGGCACGGCAACCCACTCCAGTATTCCTGCCTAGAGAATCCCATGGACAGAGGAGCCTGGTGGAGTATAGTCCCTAGAGAGTCAGACAGAACAGAAGCAACTTGGCATGCATACATGCCATCACTACTACCTCACCTGCCAGTCAGTACCATCCCACCACCACCCGGAACCACTCGGGCAAGAGCACCAGTGAGCTAACTGTCAAATTCAAACTTCTCTTTTCGGGTCTCATATTATTTGAATTTCTCTGGACCACTGACACTACAACCAACGCCCTTCTTCATCAAAGGCACGTCCCCTTTGCCCCATAACTCTGCACTATTGTGTTCCCCAGAAACCCGCCATTCCTTATCTGTCTCCTCTGTGTACTTCTCAGTTTCTGCCCCCTTTAACATCAGTAAAACCCAAGTTCCATCTTTCACCTTTTGTGCTCACTCCATGAATTATCTCATCCAATCCAGCAGTGTCAACCATGCCTTTCATTCAAGTGAGTTCAATGTCTCCACTCCAGCCTAGACCACGGCCCTGAGCCAAAGGGCCTGCCACCTAACTGCCTAATGAACCCTTGAAAAGTCAGCTCTCCAGAACCAAGCTCCTTATCTCCTCTTTCTCATACTCCTCCTCATGGAGGCTGGACCTCTAGACAAGGCAGAACCTTCCATTCCCTCACCCTCCACATCTACCCACTGTTAATTCCACCTTCTAACATCCTCCCTCTTTCCATCTTCACAACTACTCCTCAACTGAGGTTCTGTCATCCTTTACCTGGACACTTACAACTGCTCCTGGCAGGCCTCACCTCTTTCTATTTCCCACTCCTATGTGACCTCCATACTGTTTCCAAACTATATTTTATTACCCGTGATTTTTAAATCTTTCTATGACTTCCCATCACCTACCAAATGAAGAGCAGCTTCTTAGCAGGATGGAAGGTCCTCTATGATCAGCTTCTGCCTGCCTCTCAGGCTCATCTCTCATCAGGCTCCTCATAGCATGCAGCACTCTAGTTATATCCAATTACAGAGGAACTGTTCTGAGCTGCTGCCATTTTCAATCTGCGCTCTACATCAAAAATGTCTTCCCCCAAACTAGCCCAACCTCACATCTGACCCTTGTTTGCTTGGCAAATTCCTACTCATCTTTCCGAACTCACTCACCTCTTCTGCAGGGCCTTTTTTGATCCTTCCCACTAGATTTACGGCCCCTTTCTTCATTCATGGCAACAAATCACTTCATCGCAATTGTTAGTTTCCATATCTGACTCATCCTTACCCAATCAAATTTTACTTTTTCAATTTGGAATTTCACATCAGCTGACATTTTGCCTGTTTAAACTCAGTAATGTTTAAACTCAAACTGAGCAAACTGTTTAAACTCAGTAATGGTGGAATAAAAACCACTGGCCAAAACGTCATGATTCAATCAAGATTCAGAGAAACCAGAAAAATCATATTATGTAGGACTATAGAACAGTGAAGTAAGAGTCAAGCAAGTTTGTGATTTAATTTTCCAAATTTAAATAATACATACATAATTCACTTAGTTCTGTTCTTTTTAGGCACTTCTCTCTCATGCACTCTATCTTCTAATACCTCGCTCCAACTCTGAATCATCTGTTGGCTTTTATCTTTTTGCTCCTCTGGTAGTCCCATTAATGAGTCAAAAATTCCATTGTATTCAATTCTTGGATAAGCCTATTTCTTTGAACCTCTGAAGTTTCTCTGTAGACCATTCCTGAAACATCAGGATAAAGGTCTACTAAGCTAGCAGTCATCAACTTTCATATATTTATAAAGTTTCCTTTAACTCATACTCACTTTTAACTCATATTCATGCTCACAATTGAGATAGGCAGATCTCTTTCTATCACTATCATTCTACAAGTGTAAAGCAGATACCCAGAAACCTAGAAGATATTTATCCTTTTAAGTTCCCCCATAAATAGTTTGAAGAAAATTAATTCTATACTTTCTGATGTTTAGTCCTCACTGTTTTTGTTTTTTTAATTTAAATGCCATTTATTAAAGTCACATCCTACTGGTGTCAACTGCTGGCACTCTGACTGTACTATCACTGTCTTCTCTTTCTGTCTGCGCTTGTGCATCCACCCTACTCTCTGGATCCCCAGCTGAGCATTCCAAAGTAGTCACTTTTCTCCCCTTCTCTGCTCCATAATCAATGACTTTGACAAAGGAGGCTGTATTACATGAGTTTCACCCGAGTCCAATCCTCAGCGAAGAATCTTAAGTGAAACTTTCCACACATCCCAGCCACTCTCTTGTGAACTCGGGGGATCATAAAAAGATTCCTCCCAGGCCAGCTTTCTCTGTTTTTCCTTTTGCCGCTTTCTGCCAAAACTAGGCAAGGAAAATGAGAATCTATGTGATTTAGTTAAACATGATGACTTTTTATAAAAATACTGATAAATGAGGATGAAGCTGAAAGTACTGGCGGCCATGAGGTTTAGAATTACCTGCAGATTTTCCCTTCGACATCCTCTTCTTGTCATTAAGAGCTGGCTTTAGTTTCCAGCCTCATACCCCTCCCTCACTTTTACTGCTCTACTGTCCTCCCCACCAGTGGTGCTACCCTTTATGTTTTGGGGAATTCCTTTTCTGTTAATGAAGAGTGGAAAGGGATCAACAGGCAGGAGTGGACACAAAATAGTTACCTTTTGGTGTTACATCTTTACTCACAAGAGGTTGGCCCACATTTCCATAGCTGAATCTCACAGGAAGGCCCCTCCCCACACATAAGCACCAGCCAACTCTTACCCTCAGAGCCTAAAAAACTCCTCCATTCTCACATCCCTCTTAAAAACAAAGTTAGAGAGAAACAATAATCAATTCTATAAATTAGCTCAGTGGGTTAGACCAGCAGCTAAAGAGCAGATTCAGCCCCCTGGCCCCGCCAAAGGAACCCCTAACTCCCAGTTAAACATCTACCAACTGTTCGTCAGTCATCATAACATAACTGGATCTGCGCATCACCACTTCTAAAAACACAAGCCACAGGCACGTTCAGGAGCATCCTCCTATAATTTTATTTATTCCCATCAATTCGAACTTGAAACATCAAGGAACTGAGTCAACTGAAACTTGTAAACTCACTATAATTAACTGAACACAGCCTTCTGGAACCTTCAGTTAACCCCCTGCCTCTGGTTTCACTCTATCTGTCTCAGGGTGCAAACTCCATTCTGTCTGGGTCTGCATGGGTAGAACATGTGCTCACCTAAAGGATAGGTCTAGCTCTAGTGGCCACCACCCCTTCACTAGCCCTCACTTTCACCTGTTTCAAGTAAAGCCTCCATCACTAAGAATTAATTTTACAAGAATCTGACTTTTCACTCCAGGAAAAAAAAAAAAAAGGTTTTGCATAATTGGGACTAGGGGCTGGAGGCAAGGTTTTAAGTTTGTCCTGTTGCAACTACTCAATCTGAAGATGACCAAGAAGTGGGCTTTCTCTGGAAGCCTGGAAGAATGGACTATTCCCAGGTGACAGAACACAGATTAAACAACTAATTATCCTAATAAGCTCTGAAATTAAACACAGCTGTTCGCTGAGCTCTTGCCCTGATTTCCCCAATTATAACACTACTGTGTGCTGGTATACATGCCTTTGATCTGAATCTCTTTCATTTCAGTCTGTCCTAGGACTGAGACTGTGGGAGAGGAAGGTGAAATATACGGATGATGGATGAGGTCTAGAACACAGATATTCTATAATTCGAGTCTGGGTAAAATTCAAAAGTGACACAAAGGAACAAGGTCTGGTCTTGCTTCCCAGAGGGGATATTAGCTAACCCATTTTTGTTACATTAAAGTAAAATGGCCCATCACCCTGATTCCTAGCAATCTTCCTAAAACAGTATTCACTCCTCACATCCTCCTCAACATAATCACTCAAAGTAGGTCAGAAATGTTACTTCCTTCCCCTCATTGATTTTCATTAAGAGGATGCACTTTCTGGAACACTAAAGGAGAAGATAAACACCCAGTACAGCTACCAATGACATCCCCTGTACATTTTTGGCATTATTAAGTACAGTTCTCCCAAAAGCAGGGGGAAAAAAATCTCATCACGCCTATTTATTTTTCTCGGTTGTATATCAACGATAATCTCAAACTTCAAAATACACAGTAGTAGTACTTCAGCCAGCTGATGAACATCCCCAAAAGGAGCACATAAACTCTCTTTTTCTAATTTTCTAGATCACCAACCCACCTCTTCCCTAAGTACACATTCTTTTTCTTCCTAATTCACATCCATGTTTTGCCAGAAGGATGCCAAGCGACACCACACACTGGCTTAGCAAGTCCCCGGGGCCTTATCAGGACGCTGAGTGCAAGGGAAGGGGTTTGCAGACACTGGGGAGTGGCGAAGGGGGAGCTGGAAGCCTCGCGGCAGTGCCGGCTCTCCAAACCCCACTGGCAGGGCTTCCCCAGTCCCCTGCCCTTGGTGAAAACTCCCCTCGGCCCCAGGTCCTCAAGCCTGGCACTCCAGGAAAGCGCCGCAAAGTCCTTCAGAGCCCTCAAAACACAGGAGCGCGGAAAGCATCCCCCCAAAGCCAGCAAAGCCACACATCCTCTCTCGGCCAGCTTCTCGGGGCGGGCAACTTCATCCCTGGAAACAAACGAAAAGCCCGGTCTTCCCAGGAAGGAAAGAGGTGACAGGAGAGAGCAATAAATGGGCACGACCCTCATCCCTCACTTCCCGTCCCCCCTCTCCCCCACCCCCACCCCCCGCAAACTCCAGGTTTCAGAGCAGGTGCGGCTCACCTCCAGGCAGGGAGGAAGCGGGCGGCCGGAGGTGGAGGGCAAGTCCCCAGCCCAGGCCGCCTGGCAGCCGGCGAGTGCCCAGCAGCAGATCCAGGCGGGGCTCCAGGGCGGCGAGAGTCCGCGGCGGGGAGCCCTGGCCGGCCGCCCCCGGCCCCTCCCCCGCGCCGGCCCCGGGCGGAGGAACAGCATCTCCTTCCCGCTGCGGTCGGCCCGCCGGCCGGCTGGAAAGCAGCCTCCCGGGGTGGGGCGCGCTCTGCTCCCGGGCCGCTAGGGCTGCGCGCTCAGCTCACAGCTGACAGCTCCGCTGCGCTCGCGGCCCCGGCGGCCGGCGCCCGTGCTCCCGTCACGCCGGAGGGAGGGACCGCGGGGCGCGGGCGCGGCGCGGGGGGCGGGACGCGGGGCGGGGACGCGGGAGCCCGGGAGCAGGTGCGGCGGGCGGGGTCTGCGGCCCAGCCCCTCCGGTCCTGGCGTGCAGTGTGGTCGCCGGGGGCTGGAGCTCCGTTACACTGTAGAGGGGGAGAGAGGCCGGGGTGCCTCCCGTCCCCGGTCCCCTTGGTCCACCAGGAGGGGCCCTCGGGGGGAGACAGAGTAAAATCCAGGACCTCAGGACATTGTTTTCCGGCGGCCGGTCTTTAAATGCTTCCTACTTCCCGCGTCACGCACAAACACACCCAGATGAGCCCCAGGAGCATCCTTTCGTAAGAATCCGACTAGCTGGCGTCAGATCGAATTTGGGGGTGATTTGGATGTGCATCAAATGGCGGGGAAGGAAGGGGGAGTGAAATTTAGATGCAGGTTGTGACTCAGTATTTTCACTACTTGATGAGAATGATGACAATTCCTAACCCATAGGTTGTTATGAGGGTTAAATCAGTTGATACACTGTAAAGCACCCGAGAGTGCCTGACAAGGAGTAGATGTGGTTCTCGTTGAAAGTGGTAGTGATGGATCATCGATGCTGCTGGTGTTACTTAATAGGGATAACTGTGCAACCTTGGACAAGTAAGCCCTTTAGTTCCTGGAAGAAGCAGGTTTTCCATCTGTACGATAACTGGGATGGTCTTTTTCTTTCATTCAAAAACATGTTGAGTTGGGTGGTAGACACCAAGAGGTGAGCAAGATGAACATTACAGTTTCCTCAGTGTTGGGGATCCCTTCCTCTAAAATTCTATGAATGGATGAGTTATCCTGTTCTTCAAAAGGAGCACCCAAATTTCTTTTAATTGAGCACCTAGAGAAATCTACCTGGCAGACCTAATGTAAGTTGACTTGAATTGCCTGTGGCACTATCCTAATGTCCCTTTAATAAACATTTCCACATAAAATGTGCAAGTCCCTTTCTCTCTCTCTCTCCTTCTCTCTCTCCTGTTTCATGTGTTCTGATAATAACAATAAAGCATGTTTACTGTTAACATTTTGGAAAATATTGAAGACTATCGGGAAGAACATAAAATTACTAGGGAACCCACCACCCAGAGATAACACTATTAGTGGTATTAGCATGTTGAGGTATTGCCTTCTTGGCATATAATTGTGCATGTGCTGCAAAACTGGGATATAATTTGTAACCTGCTTTTATTTTTTCCTTAGTATTAATATTTTCTCATGTCATTAAAGTCTCTGACAGCACAACTTAAGTAACCATATAATATATAATGTATTCTACTGTTTGGATTATATGTAATTTACTTTTGGATATTAGGCACTGTTTCTCAAGTATTCAATGTTATTAATAATTCAACCCTGTATATTCACTAGTAGGACTGATGCTAAAGCTGAAGCTCAAATACTTTGGCCACCTGATGCAAAGAGCCAACTCATTGAAAAAGACCCTGATGCTGGGAAAGATTGGGGGCAGGAGCAGAAGGGGGCGACAGAGGATGAGATGATTGGATAACATCACCAACTCAATGGACATGAGTTTGAGAACACGCTAGGAGATAGTAAAGGACAGGGAAGCCTGACATGCTCCAGCCCATGGTGTCACAAAGAGTCAGACACAACTTAGTGACTAAACAACAACAGTAATTTTAGAATGAATATACATCTCCTTTTAATTTTCTATGATGCTTTTCTAAAATTGAAATCATTGGATTACATAGCATGTGCATTTTTAAAGGTTTTGATGAATAGTGCACAAATTCCTTAAAAATTTTTTTATCAGTTGCTATCAGCAGTTTATGAGTACTTATTTCATAACTTTCTAAATTATAATACTTCATATATCTGCCATTTTTGTAGAAGAGAAAAATGCCACTGTGTTAATATTTTTTAAATGTACAGCATTTTTTTATTTAGTAATGTTACCAAACTCATGTTCAGCTGCTCACCACTCAAAAGCCAATAATGGAGAGCCAAGTGTTGGTAGAAAGAAAAGTTTGCTTTAATCAGAAGGCTGGCAATCTGAAGAGAAGAAGGACTCATGTGCCAGAACCAACTCCCCAGATTCTGCTTGGCCATGAGAGTTTTTGAAGGGAAAGGGGGGAAAGAACATCAGTGAATTACCAAGGTACAAGCTTAGATTCTGCATCATTCTTCACTGTGCACAGATCGGCTGACTCCTCTTTATCTTTTCTTCAGATGTCATCTTGCCCGTGTCATCTGCCTGCAGGATTGCAAAGGGGGCTGCTGGGGGTACAGAGCTGGTCATGCTTAACTATTTAATTATTCATTCTTCTTTTAATCTAGGGAAAGAATTCACAGGTTAGGCATAGCATGGTGTGCATTCAGTAGAATATAAGTCAGGAGTAAAGTTAAATTGTCTAGTAATCTCATTTCTATAATTAGACTCTTTTAGGGTTAGAGAGGAACAGGAATGAGCAAGCAGAAAAGGGGCAAAAGAGCTTCTTTCAATAACACTGAATAATTTTTCATATATATTTACTAGCTATATAGTTCCTTCTCTTGTTGGTGTCTGAATTTTTCACTGACACTCTTTGACCATTTTTCTATTTAAGTTCAATCTTTTTTATTGATTTGTAGGCAGTCTTTGTAAGTTTTATATATTATACCTTTGCTTACCACGTATGTCACAAATGCTCCTCTCGGTTTGTAGTCTTTTTTTTTTTTTTTTTTTTTGATAGTGGAGTGCAGTTTATTACACCGGCGGGCCCAAGGCAGAGTCTCCTCTTAGCCAAGGACCCCGACCAGCATTTGTGAAAATCTTTTATACCCCATGTGTACGATGTGTAGGTGTCCAAACCCACTACCCCAATTCCCTTGAGACTTACATGAACAAAGGAAGGGTAAATACAACTACAACAACCCCATCATTCACGTGTTATGTGTTCAAACAGTCAGTAATCAACAAGCCCGCAGTTACATTCCAAATAGTTAATAACCGATAAGCCTGTGCTTACATTCTGATAGATAGTGTCTGGAGGCAGGGGTGATTAGTGTCTGTTTTCTCTTAGGTGATGAGTAACCTGGATATGATCTTCAAGGTTCCCCTGTCCGGAGGGGATCTTATCCTTCCATTGTTGTTCCAACAGGCACTAAGCAAAGAGTTCAAAGTCCACTGGAGAGGTGGCCGAGTACAATCAGCACAGACAGGCCTGAGATGGAGTCCAGGCCCTATGAATTCCTTCTTTATTCCCCCCTCTTGATGCTCTTAGTTTCCATAACGAGCATAATTCATTGAGATATATTGTACCTTAGCCCTCCTGTCACCTGTGGTCTTCTTTTTAATTTTGTTTCTGGTGACCTTTTCTGCAGAAGACTGTCATTTTTATGTACTCAAATATTGCCACATTTCCTTTTGTGAGTTCTTCCTTTGTTTTATGCTCAGAGGTACTGTACCTCTGCAAGATCAAATAGATGCCTTTATTTTCTTATTTTGTTATTACTTTCCTTATATGTTTTTAATATTTAATCCATTCAGAATTTAAGTCAAATTACATTATTATTTTTGTTACCTAAGTGGGACCTAACAACATGGTTAATGGATTGAAAACAATTTCTTTCCTTGTAAAAAATAAAAGTCATCCCAGTCACCTTAGCTTACATGACAATTACAAATTTTCCTAAATGGGACAATTTACCACTTTCAATAAATTATTTTCTCATAGGATTTTCACCTAGATAAAACATGTTGACCTTAAATAGTTAAGACCAGCAGGCAGACTGGTAGAGAAACGAAAATTCTGAGAAAAATTTGTGGTTCCTTTGTACTTATTTATTTTAGAATTTAACTGCAGGTTATTCAGTTGATTACTGATTATCTGATCAATCAATTCAGTTCAGTTCAGTCACTCAGTAGTATCCAACTGGTTGCAATGCCATGAACTGCAGCACACCAGGCCTCCCTGTCCATCACCAACTCCCAGAGTTTACTCAGACTCATGTCCATTGAGTCGGTGATGCCATCCAACCATCTCATCCTCTGTCGTCCCCTACTCCTCCCACCTTCAATCTTTCCCAGCATCAGGGTCTTTTCTAATGAATCAGTTCTTCGCATAAGGTGGCCAAACTATTGGAGTTTCAGCTTCAGTATCCGTCCTTCCAATGAATATTCTGGGTTGATTTCCTTTAGGATGGATTGGTTGGACCTCCTTGCAGTCCAAGGGACTCTCAAGAGTCTTCTCCAACACCACAGTTCAAAAGCATCAATTCTTCGGCACTCAGATTTCTTTACAGTCCAACTCTCACATACATACATGACTACTAGAAAAACCATAGCTTTCACTAGATGGACCTTTGTTGGCAGAGTAATGTCTTTGCTTTTTAATATGCTGTCTAGGTTGGTCATAACTTGTCTTCCAAGGAGCAAGCATCTTTTAATTTCATGGCTGCAGTCACCATGTGCAGTGATTTTGGAGCCCAAAAAAAATAAAGTTTGTCACTGTTTCCACTGTTCCCCCATCTATTTGCCATGAAGTGATGGGACCAGATGTCACGATCTTAGTTTTCTGAATGTTGAGTTTTAGGCCAACTTTTTCACTCTTCTCTTTCACTTTCATCAAGAGGCTCTTTCGTTCTTCTTCACTTTCTTCCATAAGGGTGGTGTCATCTGCCTAAGGGTGGTATCATCTGCCTATCTGAGGTTATTGATATTTCTCCCGGCAACCTTCATTCTTAGCTTGTGCTTCATCCAGTCCAGCATTTCTCATGATGTACTCTGCATAAAAGTTAAATAAGCAGGGTGACAATACAGCCTTGACATACTCCTTTCCGAATTTGGAACCAGTCTGTTGTTCCATGTCCAGTTCTGTTTTTTCTTGACCTGCATACAGATTTCTCAGGAGGCAGGTCATGTGATCTGGTATTACCATCTCTTGAAGAGTTTTCCACAGTTCGTTGTGATCCACACAGTCAAGGCTTTGACATAGTCAATAAAGCAGAAGTAGATGTTTTTCTGGAACTTCCTTGCTTTTTTGATGATCCAACGGATGTTGGCAATTTGATCTCTGGTTTCTCTGACTTTTCTAAATCCAGCTTGAACATCTGGAAGTTCACAGTTTATGCACTATTGAAGCCTGGCTTGGAGAATTTTGAGCACTACTTTACGAGAGTGTGAGATGAGTATGATTGTGCAGTTGTTTGAGCATTCTTTGGCATTGCCTTTCTTAGGGATTGGAATGAAAACTGACCTTTTCCAATCCTATGGCCACTGCTGAGTTTTCCAAATTTGCTCGCATATTGAGTGCAGCACTTTCACAGCATTATCTTTTAAGATTTGAAATAGCTCAACTGGAATTCCATCACCTCCACTAGCCTTGTTTGTAGTGATGCTTCTTAAGGTCCACTTGACTTCACATTCCAGGATATCTGGTTCTAGGTGAGTGGTCACACCATCATGGTTATCTGGGTCATGAAGAAACTCGTTTCACAGTAAAATAATTAAGGCCAGTGCTCTTGGGTTTCACTAGTAATTCCACAAAACCTTCACTCAAAAGCACCCGACTTATAGCATAGCAGAATGGTCCAAGGAACCAATTTAATGAGTCAGCTAGGAAACAATGCCTTTTGACATTAGGGTGGTATCCTTCAGTATAAAATATACAGTATTATCTGAACTAATGACTAATATGTGATGCTGTTTCTCCCCAAACCAGACATATATTAATATAAGAAAAAATTAACATATGATTATATACATAGAAGAATAAGGAAGAAACTGTGGGCAGGGACAATCATTTCCATTTCTGCAATTGCTTCTGAGATTATCTGCAGCATTGGTCACTTTCTTCCTCCAAGTTTCATTCATGCTCAGACAGCTCCTCAGCTGGTCATGGCTCTTTGGTTAATAGGCTGATCAAAAGCCTAATCCCTGAGTAGGTCTGAACCTTGGTGATACTTGCTATATGGGGTTGCTGTGGTCTGCCATTAACTTTTGGCACTGGATATCACAATACTAGGAGGTACTCCAGAGAAATTCCTGAGCTCCATCTTAGAAACTCATAGTTAACCACTCTAGTAAACTTCATTTTTCTTCCTGGTCCATTGGCAGGAGGAGCCCAAAAAGCCAAATGGCAGTCTTAACAACCCAATTTTCATTCCATTGTCTCCCCCAGTGAAATATTTATCCACTGAATACTAAGACCTTCAGGCTAGCAGGACCTGGATTTGGGAAGGAAAATTTTGTGCTTTGGTCATTCAGTATAGTAATGAGAAATACCACCCACATTGTACTCCTTGATTTCTGGACCAACATGTCCTGGTTGGGGGAGAAACAGCATCACATATTAGTTACTAGTTCAGATAATATTGTATATTTTATACTGAAGGATACCATCCTAATGTCAAAAGGCATTATTTCCCAGCTGATTCAGTAAGTTGGTTCCTTGGATCATTCTGCTATTGCTGTAAGTTGAGTGCTTTTGAGTGAAGGTTTTATGGAATTACTAGTGAAACCCAAGAGCACTGGCCTTAATTATTTTGCTGTGAAATGAATTTCTTGATTAAAAACAATATTCTATGAGAACACATGGTATAATAAGGCAAGATGTAAATAAGGCATTAAGTCAACAGACTCAGCAAAATGGCCCAGGAAAACAAACCAGAACCAGAATACTGTTCACTCCATAATGGAAAGGACTCAATATAATCAACCAGCAGGTAGGCTGCCCTCTCATTGTTATACATTATGGAGAGCTTTCTATTGGTCTCTACAGCTGGCTGATTGGCATTTAGCCATAGTGGGAGGGCCAGGTCAACCTCAGAAAGAGGCAATCAATTTCTTTATGGAGGCATATCCAATCATCATCACTGCTATGATGCACTATAGTTTATAAGCTCATTGACACAGCAAGGTCACTAGGGAAAGAAGCTGACTGACATCAATGGTGAGTCATCTTGTTTACCTGGTCATTGAGCATGTGGTGAAAATTCACATGGTATATTAATATTCCCACAGGCTAGGCCCATTTCAAGAGATACATTCACATAATTCTTCTCCAATACTCCTTATCAGCAAACCTCCAATCCTATTCTTTCCAGATTCCTTCACTACATCGCCAAACTTTTAGCTATTACCTGGGAGCTGGTGTAGAGCTGACATCATGGCACCTTCCTGGTAAAGTTCACCATAAGGATTGTACCCACTGGAGGAGTTCCCTTCGTTGTCCTTCAGAGCCACTCATGATTTATTTGTTAATCAATGTAAAAGCAGAGGATTGGTCCCTGAGTTTTTCAGCACATAATTCTAAGGCCAGGAGGCATGAACTAAAAATCAAAGAAAAGTTAAACCACTTGGAAGCAGAATATTATGCTGAGCTAGATAAATGTCAATACAATTTTTTTCTGTACATACATTGTTCCAAGAATCCTCTGCCCTCTGCAATAACCAGCTTGTCTGTGAACCATATACTAAATATTTGCATGCCCATTAGCTAATATATTAGGTGGGACAGGAGCATTACTAGCAACTAAAGCTGAGCCATCAAAAATCCTATGACCTGACAATTCCTTTATCATTTTATCCACTTCCCTATTCCAAAAGAAACACAAGTATGATTGGCATGCACAGATTCTGCAAATCCATTTACCCAGATAAGAGCAGGGAAGGAAATAAATCCTAGCCCCTTAAAGGTCAGGGATATGCAATTTTTATTTCATGTAAGTGACTTCAGTCAAATAATTTGGAAGAAAAGACTAGGTGAGTGGATGCAGATTTTTTTTTAAGGTTTTAAATGTTAAGCACAGTAAAGAAGTCAACAACTGAACCTCAGGAAAGGATTGGCCTTTAAAGATCACTGAGCCAAATCCCATCTCAAATCCCTGAATCCTCTTGGCAAGTCTCCCTCAAATGACTTTTCAGACTTTAAAAAAAATTTCAGTGACTGAGAAATCACTACCTTTGCAGTCATGTAAGGAAGTCTTTCTTCAGGGAGCAAAACATCTGTGTCACAGTCACAGTTCTAACTCAGGCCCAAACAGGGCCAGCTCCATTCCTCTTTCAGTGACAACCCTTCCAATAGCTTCTTCTATCATAACCTTCTTTTCTCCGAAATAAGTGGGCCCAATTTCTTCCACAATTTTTCACATGATCTAACTTTACATTCACCTCAATTTTCCAATATTCCTCTTGAAAGTATACATTTAAACTGAAGTAGTAGCATAGATTTAGTATACAATATAGTAGAAGTATAATTCCATATATTCTAGAGAGACTATAGTTTTTTCAACTTCATGTCCAGGTGGATTTTTCTGAAAGTTGCACCAATGTTCACTCTGATTGCTAATATTCACCAGGAGCTCACAATGTGCTAAGTACCTTGAAGACGGCCTCATATGCGTCATCTCATTTAATTTTCCTGACAACCACCTGTGAGAAAGGCACTATTTTTATGCCACTTGCAAATCAGGAAAATGAGGTTTAGAAAGAATAAGTACCTTGGAAAGAAAGTGAAAGTGTTAGTCACTCAGTTGTGCCACTCTTTGGGACCCTATGGACTGTAGCCCGCCAGGCTCCTCTATCCATAGGATTTTCCAGGCAAGAATCCTGGAGTGGTTTGCCATTTCCTTCTCCAGGGGATCTGCCTGACCCAGGGATTGAACCCAGGTTTCCTGCACTACAGGCAGATTCTTTACCAACTGAGCTACCAGGGAAAGACTTAAATGTGAGTGAGTGAGTGAAAGTTGCTCAGTCGTGTCTGACTCTTTGCGACCCATGGACTATACAGTCCATGAAATTCTCCAGGCCAGAATACTGGAGCAGGTAACCATTCCCTTCTCCAGGGGATCTTCCCAGCCCAAGGATAGAACCCAGGTCTCCCACATTGCAGGTGGATTCTTTACCGTCTGAGCCACCAGGGAAGCCCAAAGTACCTTACCTAAGGTCAAATACCCTATCAGTGGCAGAATTTGGTCTGTCCCAGGATTTCTGGGAAAGCAGCAGCACCTATTGATACTTAGTATGTGCCAACACTGTGCTAAGTTCTCACTTCAAACAGTTAAGTACTTAGTATTAATATTCCCATTATACACATAGGGAAACTGAAACTTAGATATAACAAAATGATTAGAAATAATGAGCTAGCTTATCTGAACAAGTTCAGTTTATATATCCAGATTTGGGATTTTTAATTACCCCTTAAAAAATTAATCTTGCTGGATTCAGTCTATGACTCTGTCAAATTTTTTTAGAGATACTGATTTGTTCCAAAGTATTTTTATCTCTGCTCCATTTTTATAACTGCAAGTTTTACAAGAAAGTTTCCATGTGTTCGATTTACCAACAAATTACACTGCATGAAAGGAGACATAGGAAAGAGTCACGCACAAACCACTAGAACCGTCTTTCCAGATGCTATCAACATACTCACCAGACCATATCAGCCAGTCATTCAACCTTTAATACACTATGTAATCTAGGCCATATTTCTCCATTTTGTCCATAAGAACACAATTTATTGGGTCTTACTGAAATACAGATTTGTCATCCCAGCTCAAACTTAACAACCCTATCAAAATAGAATCTTATATTAGTGTGAAATAATTTAGAGATAGTAAATCTATCTTGGATCTCAGTGATCTACATGTGTTTCTAAGTGTTTGCTATGTTTTCAGAAAGAAAACAGTAAATTAAATGTATTTGCAGTCACTTTCATGCTCATTATGCTATATTTTTATTCATGTAATTAGAGGCAGCACTTTCTCCATCATTAAAATGATATCTGAGTTCCAGTTAGTCTTCTGAGTTGATTTTTGACTCTTGTGACTTGATTTTTATAATCCATGCTTGTGATCTTGACCTCTTGGGCATCTTTAAGATTGGCAGTATAATTTTAAACTTTTTTTTTGTATTTCCTATTTTGCTAGGTTGATAGTTTTACTTTTTCCATCACTGAATTACCCATCAACTATAAGTAAATTATCTTCTCCTGAAAGTCATCGAAAAGCTTTTGACAAATAGAGGCTTGGCACCTGAATAATAATCCTTTAAGACCACAAATCTGTCATAGAACCTTTCCTGGCTTTGAAATGCCATGATATATTCAGTAGATTTGGCAGTTTTCTGTTACCTCTGATTTCACTGCTTGGCATTTAATAGTCCTTCTTTGTATAAAATAATGTTCCCTTGTATATATATGGCTGAGTCCCTTCATTGTTTATCTGAATCCATCTCAACATTGTTAATTGCCTATACCTCAGTACAAAATATGGAGAAGGAAATGGCAACCCACTCCAGTGTTCTTGCCTGGAGAATCCCAGGCATGGGGGAGCCTGGTGGGCTGCCATCTATGGGGTCGCACAGAGTTGGACATGACTGAAGCAACTTAGCAGCAACAGTACAAAATAAAAAATTTTTAAACAAAAAAAATGTTTTCATTTAAAAAATAACATTTCTTTTCAGTATTACAATGATATTTAAAACATTGAAAGCAATATTATAGATTTAAACTTAAGTTAATTACAAAGCTACAGTCATCAAGACAGTATGGTACCGGCACAAAGACAGAAATATAGATCAATGGAACAAAATAGAAAGCCCAGAGATAAATCCACGAACCTATGGACATCTTATCTTCAACAAAGGAGGCAAGAATATACAATTTAAAAAAGACAACTTCTTTAACAAGTGGTGCTGGGAAAACTGGACAACTACTTGTAAAAGAATTAAACTAGAACACTTTCTAACACCATACACAAAAATAAACTCAACATGGATTAAAGATCTAAATGTAAGACCAGAAACTATAAATCCTAGAGGAGAACATAGGCAAAATGCTCTCTGACATAAATCACAGCAGGATCCTCTATGACCCACCTCCCAGAATACTGGAAATAAAAGCAAAAATAAACAAATGGGACCTAATTAAACTTAAAAGCTTTTGCAAAACAAAGGAAACTATAAGCAAGGTGAAAAGACAGCCTTCAGAATGGGAGAAAATGACAGCAAATGAAGAAACAAAGGATTAATCTCAAAAATATACAAGCAACTCCTCCAGCTCAATTCCAGAAAAATAAATGACCCAATCAAAAAGTGGGAAAAATATCTAAACAGACATTTCTCCCAAGAAGACATACAGATGGCTAACAAACACATGAAAAGATGCTCAACATCACTCATTATCAGAGAAATGCAAATCAAAACCTCAATGAGGTACCATTACACGCCAGTCAGGATGGCTGCTATCCAAAAGTCTACAAGCAATAAATGCTGGAGATGGTGTGGAGAAAAGGGAACCCCCTTACACTGTTGGTGGGAATGCAAACTAGTACAGCCACTATGGAGAACAGTGTGGAGATTCCTTAAAAAACTGGAAATAGAACTGCCATATGACCCAGCAATGCTACTCCTGGGCATACACACCGAGAAAACCAGATCTGAAAGAGACATGTGCACCCCAATGTTCATCACAGCACTGTTTATAATAGCCAGGACATAGAAGCAACCTCGATGCCCATCAGCAGACGAATGGATAAGAAAGCTGTGGTACATATTTACAATGGAATATTACTCAGCCGTTAAAAAGAATACATTTGAATCAGTTCTAATGAGATGGATAAAACTGGAGCCCATTATACAGAGTGAAGTAAGCCAGAAAGATAAAGACCAATACAATATACTAATGCATATATATGGAATTTAGAAAGATGGTAACGATAACACTATATGCAAGACAGAAAAAGAGACACAGATGTACAGAACAGACTTTTGGACTCTATGGGAGAAGGCGAGGGTGGGATGATCTGAGAGAATAGCATTGAAACATGCATATTATCAAGTGTGAAACAGATCACCAGGCCAGGTTGGAAGCATGAGACAAATGCTCGGGGCTGGTGCACTGGGATGACCCAGGGGGATGGGATGGGGAGGGAGGCGGGAGGGGGGTTTGGAATGGGGAACACATGTAAATCCATGGCCAATTCATGTCAATGTAAGCAAAAACCACTACAATATAGTAAAGTAATTAGCCTCCAACTAATAAAAATAATTGGAAAAATAAATAAATAAAACCTATCCTGTTCATCCCCCCCAGAAAAAAAAATAAAAGCAAATGCATAGAGAAAAAAAAAACTTAAGTTAATTTAGGCATCTGAATGCTACCACATATGACTGTAATGTTATTCACAAAGATAATGACCACTAAGAAGCATAGGAATTGCAGCATGTTTCTTTTGACACTGCCTTTTAGAAAACACCCAGATTTCAATATGTCAAAACATGGAAAATGTGTAACTCAGATAATTGAGGAAAAACAATAGCTATGCTAGTTTTTGAGTCTATGGTACAAATTGTGCCCATGTTTCAAAGCAGTGCAAAACTGAAAACTTTCAACAGTATTTTCCTGTCCTCCATTCCCCATTTACAACCTATAACAGAAGGTGAAGATGTTTGATTAGGAAATAATAAAGGTCAGACATCTGTCTAATATTATGAAATGCTTTGTTCAAGATACTTTGCATTTTTCAACTGATTACCAAATTTCTTCACATAATCTTGTAAACCTTTTGTCCTGTCCCAATTAGCTTTATTTTAAATGTATCTGTAGAGCTATTATCCCTTTGAGAGATACAAAAGGTCACTTTCTTTTTTTAAAACACAGAATTATTCAACAGAGCTTAATAACTACACTGCTAATGTAATTCTTACTATACCTCTGAGATGAAATGCTCCTTGAGATAGATTCAGACCAAGTTTCATTTGTAATGTTAATGTATTTTGCCTGAGAAAGCCTCAGCTGTGACACTTCCCCACATGCTGGCCAAATCCTAATGAGGTTTTGGTACTACAGTGAAGAAAGATATATTTTCACTTTTTGTCTCGGTTCAGAAATTAAAATTACATTAGCCATTTGCAGTATGCCTATTAGTGTTCCTTTGATAATTTTCTGATCCTTAGCATTTATAAAGTAGACCTTGAATTTTGATACTACAAATCCTGATTGACAGTTAATGATTCTTTTCCTTATTAATAAAATGGAGTGGCCTGAGAAATTGATAGAGATGCTCTGTTAAACTAACATCATAACCTAAAAAGTAAGATAAAATAAGCAAAAGTGAGCAGGAACTAGCTCAGTTCTTCCTCTTCAAAATGAGGGGGAACATTTGTTTCTAAATATCGTGTCCTCAGTGTTACAAGTCAGACGAATGTTACTCATGGAAGAAAAACCAAGATGTGGTTTCAAACCTATTCAGAAAATAAATTTTTTTTTTCTAAGCAATGGAAGAAAGTAATTATATAAACCACATTAAGCCATTGTCAGAAATCAAGATTATTCATATCAGACACCCTGAATAAACACCAACATTTTTACTTGTTTCACACCCCCATTCTTCATCTCACTCTAGTTTAAACCCCTGTTTACAATTGCTAGAGTTTAGCTAATTCTTTGTTTTTAGATACTTTATTTATTTGACAGGGCCAGGTCTAGCTGTGGCACATGGGATCTTCAATCTTTATGCAGTATGTGAAATCTTTGTTGTGGCACATTGGATCCAGCTCCCTGCCTAGGGGTCGGACCCAGCTCCGCTGCATTGGGAGCACGGAGTCTTATCCACTGGACCATCAGAGAAGTCCTGAATTTAGCTAAGTCTTGATTCTACTATTAGCCCCGCATAAATGACACATTTTAAACTGTATAAAATTGAGAAGTTAATACATTAATGACTCTCAGTCCCCCACTAGTTTAAGATCAAATGACAGGGCTTAGAATTCATAGCCCTTCTTGTTCTGGCCTCAGCCTAACTTTCAATCCTTGTCATTAACCATTTCCTTAAAACTGCTTATGATCCAATCACTTATGAGATAACATACAATTATCTCAGCTGCTCCATGATTTTTTATCTCTACACCTTTGTTCACATTCTTTGGTCATTTATCTGAAATGAATGTCCAGGTATCTCCCCCTGTCTATCCTACAAAGTAAGCTAAAATATCACTTTTTAGATAATGATTTGTTTTAGTTCCCCAGTTGGGTATCAGCATTTAGTTTATATGATCTTTATTGAATTTATTATTTACACCTATAAATGATCAAATGATCTTTGAAATCCAAGGACCTTTCAATATACTTTCTGGCAGCTTCTGCAGTGTAACATAGCACCTCACATTACAGAGTTCTCAGTAAATATGTATAAGAGCGTGAATAAATGAATAAATGTCTAGTCTCTGGTCTTATATTTATGCTATCTATTATTCATAAAGCAACCTCTCTTTTTTTCATACCAATCTAAACTTATTATAGGAATAAATTATTTTCAAGGACTAGGAAAAAAATCCATTTTCAGTAATGTGACCCATGACACCATGCCACTGAAAATAATTAAAATAATGAAAAATATTTTTAAGTATATCTCATATAAGCAAGAAAATAAGGCCCCTCAGAGACCAAAAACTAAGTAAATACAGGAATCCAAAGAAGTAAGCTGAACTTTGACTCTGGCTTTCACTTTGAGAACATTTGCCCATGGAGGTGAATTTGGGTTTCTGTATTCATAGGTTACAAGGAGATAAATCCTGGGAGCTACCTGACCAAGATGAGCAATCTGATAGGAGATGCCTTAATAAATCAGGTACCTCACAGGCCTAAACTTTCCCGGTATATGTGAACTAGAAATAAATCCAGAGGACAGCAAGGAAAATGGCCTATTATAAAATGTGTCATTGGGTAGAAGCAAACACTAAATCGCCGCCTTGGAATTCCTACCCACAAGCTGGCCCTCACTTGAACTGGTAGCTGAATCTCATACCATCTGGGTACATCCAAAAAATCCTCAGGCAAAAAATTTAAAGTATTTCCATGTTGGTAAAGTTACCCAAAATTTGGCAGAAGCAAAAGCAAGTAGTCACTGGAGATACAAATTGCAAATACAGGGCTTAAAAAATTCAAAAGATAAAATTCCCAAACATATGAACTTATAGTTTAAAAACTCACACAGGGCTTCCCTGGCGGCTCACTGGTGAAGAATTCACCTACCAATGCAGGAGACACAGGTTCGATCCTGGTCTGGGAAGATCCCACATGCCATGGGGCAACTAGGTCCACCTGCCACTACTGAGGCTCTGCTCTAGAGCCTGAAAGCTGCCACTACTGAGACCACATACTGCAACTACTAAAGCCTGGGCGCCCCAGACTCTGCTCCACAAGAGAAGCCACTGCAGTGAGAAGCCTGTGCACCACAGCTAGAGTAGCCTCTGCCTGCTACAACTAGAGAAAGCTTGCATACAGCAACAATGACCCAGAACAGCCAAAAACAAATAAATAAATAAAACAATAAATTTTTAAAAACTCATACAGCGTATCAGGAAACAAGCCACCTAGAGTCAGTGGTAATAGAAACAACAGATAGCAAAGTCAGATAGGTGAAGATTTCAAATATCGGATTTAGAAGACAGGGACGAAATATTAAACTTTTCTATTTTAAAATTTAAAAGGAAAATGAAAATACAAAAGAAAAATAATAATGAATGTTTTAAAAAGACAAAACTAGTTTTAGAGAGAGAGAAAGAAGGAAGGAAGGAGGAAGAGAAAGATAGAGGAAAGGAAAGAGGAAAAAAGGAAGGAAAGAAGGATGAAAGGAAAGAAAGAAAAGGGGTGGGAACTACATAGAACATTTAGAAATTAAAGCTATTAAAGGGGAATAAAAAAACTCAGTAGACTCTCCTTTCCCATTCTATTTCCCTTTCTCTTGCCCCAGCCCAATAATTCAACCTTGATTTTTTTTTTTAATTTGCAAATTGTCTTAACCTAATTAAGAGTATTTATAAAAACTACCACTAAATGTCATACTCGATGATAAAAACTTTCCTTTCCTGATCAGGATAATGACTAGAATGTCCAATTTTTCAGCTTTTTACTGGAATTTCTAGCCAATACCAAAAAGAAATAAACAATAGAATATAGGGGAAGAAATTAAAATATCATTACTGTCACAAGATATGAGTGTTATGAAAATTCAACAGAACTGTAGATATTTTCTAGAATAAGAAGAGTTTATTAAATTTGCAGGGTAAAATCTATTATATTTTATACATCAATAATACAGAACTGAAAAATATTTTTGAAACCAAAATAAAAATTTCTAGAATACTCAGAAATAGACTTAATAAAAATATGCAAAATCATTATGGACAAAAATATAAAGCTATGCTGAAGAACATTAAAGACCTGACTAAATCAAGAGATATATCATTCCCATGAAATAAAAGAGTAATATCATATAGATGTGAAGAAGGAAATGGCAAGCCACTCCAGTATTCTTGCCTGGAGAATTCCATGCACAGAGGAGCCCGGCGGGCTACAGTCCATGGGGTCACAAAAGAGTCAGACTGAGTGACTAAACAACAAACAACAATCATATAGATGACAACTCTGTTATGTAAATTCAATGCAATGCCACTAAAAATCCCGTCGGATGTGTGTGTGTACAGATTAACATGCTGAGGCTAAAATTTGTAGTGAGATTTAAGGATCAAAAAATTGTCAAGCTACTGTTTCAACTGAAGGAGAAAAAAATGTTTGGAAAACTTGCCTTACTAGAATATCAAGATTTTCAATACAGTTATAGATATTTAAATCAGATGTTGTTTACACAGATTGACAATTAGAGAAATGAAGTAGAGTAAAAAGCTTAGAAATAGACATATATTTATCAGTTGATATATGACCAAGGTGGTTTTAAAAGTTCATGGAGGAGAAATTGACTTTTCAAGGCAGTTCTGGGATAGTTGAGTATCCATAAGGGGAAAAGATGATATTATAGCCTTACCTGATAGCATAAATATTCAGTTTTATTTGGATTAAATATCTACATGTGACTGTTAAAAATATAATTAAAATACAATATAGGAAAATATAATCATGACCTCACAGCACAGAAAAATTTCTTAAAATGTGCAACATAAAGGAAATGATTGATAGAATTTACAGAAAAATAAAGAACTTTTGTTTCTCAAAAGATACCATAAAAAGATTAAAAACAAAGGAGCACAAAGAGAAGAAGATATTCCTGGCAGAAGGATTTATATCTAGAATATATAAAGAATTCCTATGAAACAAAAAGAATGCAGAACCCAACAAGTTTATTAAAAGTATCCTTCCAACAGATTTAACCTGTCTACAAAAACTTCCTAAATCTCTACCTCAGTGACCCCTAGCCATATTAATTTTGGTAAATTTAATATTGAAGTAATCTTGTTTTTCCTAAAACTAGAGTCATCCAAGTTCAAAACTTGTAGTCACACTTAACATTTACTTGACTTTGCTTTCCATATTCAATTATTTATTAAATACAGTCAGTTCTTTTTCTGCAAGTTTTCTCACATTTTTGTCCTTTTCACCACCATGTCATCTTCATCTTCATGAATCAGAACCTCATTTTCTTGACCTGTGGTAAATTCCTAACTGGTCTCCCTGCCTCAAATTTCTCTTTTACAATTTTCCTGGCTGTTTCTCAACAGATCTAGATTCATCCACCTAAACCACACTTTATTTTTCAACGAAAACACATTTAATCACAACCATATAACAAAATGTTGTTGAATCTGATCTAAAAACAGGGAGTGGCTTTTTTATTACACAAGTCAAGAAATCTGTTATATGACAGCATTAGCACCTCAATTTGGTAGAGAATGTCAGAATTCTAAGTGGTTAACCATTCGGAAAAAATAAATTATACTCCTAAAGCACACTAGATATATCAAGAAAATCATGTATTGAAAAATAAAACATTTTTGAAGAAGATGAAAGAGACTATCAATAAAACCTTAGGCTAGAAAGGGTTTCTTAACTGACACAATAAGTACAAATTATACGAGAAACAATGATAAACACAAAAGAAAGTGCAGTTGCTCAGTCATGTCTGACTCTTTGCGACCCCATGGATTGTAGCCTACCACGCTTCTCCGTCCATGGGATTTTCCAGGCAAGAGTACTGGAGCGGGTTGCCATTTCCTTCTCCAGGGGATCTTTCCAACCCAGGGATCGAACCTGGATCTCCTGCATTGTAGGCAGATGCTTTTACCGTCTGAGCCACCAGGGAAGATAAACACAACTACACTAGAATTTAATACTTGTGTGTACCCAGAAAAATTATTTTAAAAAATGAAAAAGATAAATCATAAATTGAAAGATCTGCATCACAAACTACTGTCAGATGATTAGTATCCAGAAGATATGTTTCAAAAAAACACATGTTCAAATCAATGATCAAAAGACAACCCAATGGAAAATAGGCAAAGATCTTCAGACCAAATAGAAACAAGAAGGACCAAAAACATAAGAAACAGTGTTTAATCTCATTAGTACTTGAGATATACAAATTAAAACTACACTGAGTTACCAGATTAGCAGGAGTTGAATAAAAGTGACAATAATAAGTGTAAAAGGTAGCTGTGGAACAATTAAAACTTTTACATGACTCTTGGCAGTGTTCTGATACAACACTCACTCTGGAAAAACAGTGTGACATTATCTGATAAAGTTGATACAACTTTATGATCCTGTATAGTTGACCCAGCAAATATACTCCTAAGAATATGTCTCCCCTACAGCGACACATGCACACATGCCTCAGAATACTTGCAAAAATAATGCTCACACCAGCATTTACTTGCGACAGCAAAAGCCCAGAAACAACCCTGCTGCTGCTGCTAAGTCACTTCAGTCGTGTCCGACTCTGTGACCCCATAGACGGCAGCCCACCAGGCTCTGACGTCCCTGGGATTCTCCGGGCAAGAACAATGGAGTGGAGAAACAACCCTAGTGTCTGTCAAAACTACAAGTGAAAAGTGAAGTCACTCAGTCATGTCCGACTCTTTGCAATCCCATGGACTGTAGCCTACCAGGCTCCTCAGTCCATGGGATTTTCCAGGCAAGAGTACTAGAGTGGGTTGCCATTTCCTTCTCCAGGGGATCTTCCCAACCCAGGGATCAAACCCGGGTCTCCCGCATTACAGGCAGATGCATTACCGTCTGAACCACTCCATCAAAAATACAAAGAATAAATAAATTATGGTATATACACACGATGGAATTTCACATATGACAGTAAAACTTAAAGAACTACACCTACACAAAACAGTATGGATGAATCGCAATGATATAACATTAAATAAAAAAGCAAGCTATGGAAAATGCTTATAATATGATTCCATTCATATAAAGTATAAAAGTATGTACTACCTACTGGGATTTTTTTCATTTATCAATATTGCTCGTTCTTCACAATCAGAAGCAAGCAATCTATTTTGCTAAACTGTGAAAATAATTTCACTATATATTACTTTCTTGGGAGTCAACCAAAGAGAGTCCTGTCCATCAGTCCTTTTCCAGAAACTGATGAGATATAAATTAGAAAGGAAGAAAAAGAGAATGAGAGCATTGAATGGTAGAGAGGTACCTATATTTTCTGTGATCAAAATCAGTAAATATCCATATTTTTTTCTTTTTTTAAATTTATTTATTTATTTTAATTGGAGGTCAATTACTTTAAAATATTGTAGTGGTTTCTGCCATACCTTGACATGAATCAGCCATGGGTGTACAGGTGTTACATATCCATCTTTCACCTTTCTTCTTTCTTTGTTTTACCTTTTCTGTGGCATTCCAGTGACTAATCTTTTATTCTACTTGACATGGCTCAATAAAATGCACAAAATATCGGTCAGAGATTATAATAATCAGTTATATTCATGTCACTATTACAAAGCAAGGCAAAAAAAAGAAGTCCAAAGACTTAGTTTCCAGTTCCAGTTCTCCAAAGTTAGAAATGTGTCCTTCATCAAGTCAAGCAACTTCACTGTGCTTCAGTTTTGTCTTCTGTTAAAACAGGGGTAATCATGCCTGCCTCAGAGCATCCTCATGAGAATTAAAACAATAAACTTATTTTTTTTTTAATGGACCAACACATAGTAGACATTCAACCAATGTCAATTCCCTACTACCATCATTGTGCTACCTGAGCACCTGAATCACTTCTAAGTACAAATAGAGGCAAGGTGGGGTTGGGGTGGAGAATGAGCAAAATTGTTCCTCGGGATGCAAGCAGCTGCTTAATTTGGTTTCATTCCATAATTACAAGGTCACCAAGTCTTTGGAAAATAAATTTATGTCTGTTGCGACAAAAAGAAGGTCATGGTAATTCTAACTTGTGTTTTCTTTAGCTATTAATGTCATTACATAATCTATCATTATGCTTGTTTCTTTTCCCCCTTATTTTATATAACAGCCCTTGCCAATTTGATGACAATCATCATGTCCTGTCACTTGTTTCCTATTCTTTTATCTAGCTTTCTCGACCCAGATTCCAAGTCCCAGCCTTATCCTCCTTTAAGACGCCACTGACTGCTTCACATGCAGTATCTTATGTTTATGCTTCTGAAAAAAACTAACCTAACATATGCAAGTTCCTCTGACTGCTTAGGCCCACCCTCTTCAGTTACTGAACATGGAGGACTGTTTGCAATCACTACCAGCAACTGGGGCATCTAAAATGAGCCCAGAATCCATGTTATCTGATATATACACCATAATTTGTATATTATTTCTAGAGGTTAAATGTGCCCCTATTTCTAACAACTAACTCACAATAAAACTTCGAACTCAACCTATTATTGAATGATTTGCTTAAACAGAATAAGTCAAAAAGACTTCTTGCCTTAATCCATTCTCTATATCCAAGCATGGGACTTTTGACCTTCTTTCCACTTTCATGGTACTTAAACAACAATAAATATTGCTGACTGACCATTTCTTATTAGAAAATATGACAGAGACTATAGGAAGGTCACATTTCCCCACTCTTTGCATCTAGGTCAGGTCATGTAATTTTGGCCAGTGAAATATGGGTGGTCATATAACCACCCATGTAACATCCTGGCCCCTATAACATCCCATGTGGCCCTCAACCCTCTTTGCTAATTAGCTGGCCAAATGAAGGGTACCCACTGAAGGACTTGGGAGCACCTACTAGAATTACAGCCACCAGCTAAAATGGGCCTGGATCCCTGACTCAACACTGGAGGAGAGAACCCCTGGGAGAGCCATCTGACCTGCTTTGGGCTGTGACATGATTAAGAAATAAAGCTTTTTTGTATTATGTCACTGAAACTTGGAAGGTGTTCGTTATAGCAGCTAGTGTTAATTACCTTGACTAATAGCATGAACCACCTTATTACCCAACAGTGTGCATGTCAAAATAAAACACCAAACAAAGCTGTAAACTTTCCTAAAAGAAATTTGGACAATTTGGGGAAATGCAGTCTTTAGACTGATTGTCCTAGTCAAGACTGTATCTGTAGGTTATCAGCTTTATGTAGTTGTGCTCTTCCTAAATGTTAAATAGGAAAGATATACAACTGTAAAATCAATAGATAATCTGGGAAATATTTGGCAGATATTAAACCAAATTGTTTTATTCATATTAATCCCTGGTTTTTGGTAGTTCCCAAACTTTTATGATAATAGTCAAGCCTATAAGACTCTGAGCATAGTTTCTTCCATATTACCCCTTCTAAAGAATACCGCTTCTACCTTTAAGGCTGAGCTGGGAAACTTGATGCTTTTGGTTGAAGATGTGTATGTTGAGAGACAGTTCCCCGTTTATCTTTTGTGTTTCTTCACATCATGTAAGCAGAGGCCATGATAGCCTTTTACTCTAGACTATCTCTTCTAGGATGGCTGCGGAGGGAGTAGTCTTGAAAGATAGAGATAGTATGCCCTTTTGGAATACAAGCTTGTTTTTTTTTTTTGCTGTCCAGTAAAACAAAAATAATGCCTCCCTTTAGTTCAAAGTTTGAGCGGGTTTGGGTGGGTTTGGGCTTTCCTAAGCTTGAGTTCCTCGGCTGTGACATCAACCTTGTGTGTGTACAGCACCCATCTAGGGCCATCATCCTTACTGCCCAGGACCTAGGGGAACTGGGGAATGGGCACTCACATGAAGCTCATGCTGCCTCCTGTGCCATGAGTAATTCAGCCCCTCGTCTCTGACCCAGGAGTCTCCTGAGTTCTGCCAGCAACCATGAAACCGTGACAGGCTAACTTGCTAGCCAGGGTAAAATCTCAGACACCTTACGATTCATGATGACATGAGGTAGGAGGATAAGTCCACTCCAAAGAGAAGCAGGATGGAGAAACCTCTCCACTCTCACAGTCCAGGGAGAGTGTGAGAAATACGAACAATGAGGAATTAGAGCAATAACAACAAATGACTGTGCTGCCCCCCTGCCCTCTCAGAGTGGAATGCCTAGACAGAGTGGGGGAATTCCAAGAACATCCATTAGGAATCAGGCGAGGCTAAAGCAGGCTTACCCAGGGTAACAGATGCTCTGGTATGGCACCCCGTTCTTCCCTTCTTCAAGACTAAGACACTCATTTCCCTGGCTGGTGGGAGTATTGATGCTGACAGTTCATAGCTAAATATTTCTCAGAGAACTGTTCTCAACTCAAGACAGTCCCACTGCCCAAGGGAATCCCCTCTGGGGAGCAAGAGAGTAACTCTCATCCAGGGACTGGTCAATACAGAGTTACACATGCCTTATTAAATTCAAGACCACTCTACCGTTCATTTCAGCTTCAGAGATTCTCCATAGGATGAGCTGTGTCTTTACTACATTCCATCATAACGTTCCTGATGTTACTGATCCTGATGCTGGGAAAGATTGCAGGCAGGAGGAGAAGGGAACGACAGAGGATGAGATAGTTGGATGGTATCACTGACTCAATGGACATGAGTTTGAGCAAACTCCAGGCCATGGTGAAGGACAGGGAAACCTGGCATGCTACAGTCCATGGGGTCACAAAGAGTCAGATACGACTCAGTGACTGAACAACAACAGTCACACTGCTGTCATTCCCCTCCTCCAAGAATAGTTTCCCGGGAAACTTCTCAATAAACTTCTGCATGCAGTGAATCTCTATCTCAACGTGTCTCCTGGTAACCTTATCTACACCACATAAGCATAGCTTAAAGACTTTATGCCCCTAGATGGAGTGCCACATACAGCCTCATCTGGCATGGTGGGAAGCAGTGACGCAGTGATGGAGAGATGAGCCTGAAGCAGCACTCATGTCCTCCTATAGCCCACTCAAAGGATGCAAGGGGCACAGAGCACTGCACTAAGAAGCATAAGATTCTGAGAGCTGTGGGACCAGCAGAAGTTTGGATTGTGAGGCCACAATGTATGGAGATTGTGACTCCAGAAATACATGTCTAGGACAAGGGTCTATTGTTTGTGGGTTTTTTTCATTCAGTTGCTCATGTGTGTCCAACTCTTTGTGACCCCATGGACTACAGCAAGCCAGGCTTCCCTGTCCTTCCCCATCTCCTGGAGTTTGCTCAAACTCATGTCCATTGAGTCAGTGATGCCATCCAACCACCTCGTCCTCTGTCATCCCCTGTTCCTCCTGCCTTCAAACTTTCCCAGCACCAGAGTCTTTTCAAATGAGTCAGCTCTTCATATCAGGTGGCCAAAGTATTGGGGCTTCAGCTTCAGCATCAGTCCTTTCAATGAATATTCAGGACTGATTTCCTTTAGGATTGACTGGTTTGATCTCCTTGAAGTCCAAGGGACTCTCAAGAGTCTTCTCCAACACCACAGTTCAAAAGCATCAATTCTTAAACACTCAGCCTTCTTTATGGTCCATACATGAAAGTGAAAGTGAAAGTGACTCAGTCATGTCCGACTCTTTTCAACCCCATGGACTATACAGTCCATGGACTTCTTCAGGCCAGAATACAGGAGTGAATAGCTTTTCCCTTCTCCAGGGGATCTTCACAACCCAGAGATTGATAGATGACTACTAGAAAAACCATAGTTCTGACTATACAGATCTTTGTCAGCAAAGTAATAATGTCTCTGCTTTTTAATATGCTATCTAGGTTGGTTATAGCTTTTCTTCCAAGGAGCAAGTGTCTTTTAAAAAAATTTCATGGCTGCAGTCACCACCTGCAGTGATTTTGGAGCTCAAGAAAATCGAGTCTGTCACTGTTTCCATTGTTTCCTCATCTATTTGCCATGAAGTGATGGGACTGGATGCCATGATCTTAGTTTTTTAAATGTTGAGTTTTAAGCCAGTTTTTTCACTCTCCTCTTTCACCTTCATCAAGAAGCTCTTTAGTTCCTCTTAGCTTTCCGCCAAAAGAGTGGTGTCATCTGCATATCTGAGGTTATTGATATTTCTCCTGGCAATCTGGATTCCAGCTTGCTTCACCCAGCCTGCCATTTTGCATGATGTACTCTGTATGTAAGTTACATAAGCAGGGTGACAATATACAGCCTTGACATACTCCTTTCCCAATCTTGAACCAGTCCATTGTTCCATGTCCGGTTCTAACCAGCAGAGTGTCCAGGCTCAAGAACATTTCAATGCATACTAATCTAGGAAGAAAACCAGAAGAGTCACTCCACAGCAGACACCCCTGTACTCTACTATGATTGTGTAGTCACAGAGCCTCATCCCTAAATACACACAGATACCATTTTGGAAAGGTAGAGGAAGAGGGGAAATAGATTTTAAACCTAAAAATCTGAGTCAGCCAGAAGAAAATACTTAAACCAGAAGATATTGTAAACTGGCAAATTTAAAGTTTATATCTCTTTCTCCCCCATTTCACCATCACTAGACATGAGAAGCCTTCATTTTATTGGCACACTGTTCAGTTGGCCCTTAAACACACAGGTTTGAAATGCATAGGTCCACTTACATGTAGATTTTTTTCAGCAGTGAATACTGTAGTACTACACGAATCCAAGGTTGGTTGAATCTGCAGATGCAGAACTTGTGGATACAGAGGGCAAACTATAAGCAGATTGTTGACAATGTGAAGGGTTGGTTCCCCTAACCCCTGTGTTGTTCAAGAGCCAACTGGATGAGAAAAGTTGCAACCACTGGTAAATATAGGTCTATAGCAGTATCATTTTAAAAATTCTAGTTTTCAAATCCTAATGCTTATTAATAACGTATTACAAAGGACTAGAACCTACATGGGTGGTTTGAAAGTCCTCTGCTGCAAGAATATGGATTTTAAATTGACCAGACTACCAACTCCTTGAGTATGGCAACAGAGCTTTACTTATCTTTGAATCTCCCCAGTGGCTAGCAAAGCATATAATGAATAAACATTTCAACATAATTTACTATCAGCCTATTATGAATCATTTGGGAACCTATTGCTCCACTTTTTGTCCTTCAGTCTTTGGATTTTCCAAACTTTTGATACTGTGAAAATATCCTTGGAAGGATCATTTGTTTAGCTCCTGTTAAAAAATATTTTATCAGGATTAACCCAGGGCTGAGAGTAAGAAGAGAGCAGAGTTCTGGGAAAGGAGAAATAGAGCTGGAAGGAAAAAAAATTGACAGGTCAGACAAATCGCATCACCATTTTGCCTTGGGCCAGCCCTGAAAAAGAGCTTGCAAGAATAGCAATTTTACTCCTGAAATTTTACACTACACACTCCTGTATTTTACACTACAACAGCTGAAGCAGTAAACTAGTATGACTGAGAAACAGCAAAAGGAAAACAGTATTTCCCAATGACCCTGCCCCACTTCAGACATTATCCATTCTTCTGAGTTAAAGTATTTGTGGTTGGTAGGATTATGTACTCCACTGGAAAGATGTCCATGTCCTAAGCCCTAGAACCTGTGAACACTTGGCCTTCCATGCCAAATGGGACTCTGTGACTGCGATTAAGTCAAGGACCCTGACCTGGGAGACTATCCTGAATTAACCAGGGTGGCCCCAAGGTAATCATGAGGGACCTTAAACATGGGAGACACAGGAGTGTCAGTGTCAGAGAGGCGCACTGTGAGAAAGACTGGACAGGCCTTGCTGGCTTTAAAGATCCAAAGGGATGCAAGAGATCCCTAGATACTAGAAAATGCGAGAAATCAGTTCTCCCCCAGGGCCTCTGGAAAAGAACACAGTCCTGCCAACATCTTGAGTTTAGTCTGGTGAGAACTGTTTCAGACTCCTGACCTCCAGAACTGTAAGATAATAGATGCCTTTTATGCCACTAGATTTGAGGTAATTTGTTTCAGCAGCTATACTAGGGAACCAATCTAGTGTTCACTGAAGATTTCTTTTAAAATGTAAACATAATCTTGGGCAAGAAAAGCAAGGCTAATGCAAGAATCAAATCATTATTCAGCCAGTGTGTTTGTTTAATCACTTGAGAAGAGGTGTGTGAACTACATCTCCAGACACAGACACTGTCACTCGTTTCTCCATCAGGAAACATCCCACATGGCGTCTTTTCAGAGAACACGTCTGACTGAGCAGCTACCATGGGTTTTTACACAGGAAACAAGAGGCTAGACGAGAGCTAGAGATACTGCAATGGAGAAGGATCCTAGGGGCTTTTTACGTTTCCCTTTTCCTGAGAGATTTTTTTAGTGTGAATGGTGAAAAAGGATCACAGCAGTACATATTCATGCTGGTGGGATAATGAAAAAAATCAATCATCTCAAAACAACTTCATTTCTAGGGTGACCTCAGTAATTTAGGAAATAATGGCCTGTCTTAGATATGAATATGTTTCTTGACTTTTGGAAAATACATGCAATCTTACATTTCACAATGAAAAAAGAGGCAGGTGACAATTAATTATTTACTGACTAAATATTCTATAAATACATTTGAAGTTAAGCTAGAAACAGTGAGAAAATAATAATGTATCAATTTTTTTCTATTCATTGAGCATTTTTCAATTAAAATTAATGCTAAGAAAGAAACCAAATTAACAATGGTTGTCTGTAGGCGGTCAGTCTAGAGAGTTGTCTATTTTTCTTTCTACTTTTTAATATTCTTCCAATTTTACACAATAAATGTGTATCACTTTTAAATTTGATTAATTAGTAGGCCTTAAAAATTAATGAGGAAAGTTTTTTTTAATGTTGTGAAATGTTAACAATTAAAAAAGTAAAGTCACCTCTTAATCATCAGGAGGCAACTTTGCATTGTATCAGTGATCTATAAAAGTTTTCTGAGTAATTATACCCTTAAAATATGCCTGTGAAAAGTAGCCCACCCTCTTTAGGAGACAGTCATTCTGCCCTGTCTTCTGAGAAATTTACTAGTGACATAGAGACCATAAATTCTTTAAATCTACAGACATGAAAACACAATATTATTGAATTTGTACTAACAAAAAGGGGTGATCACAAACAACTTAAGCTTTATCTGCAATGTTTTCATTTTTGGAGCAGGGGTAGACAAACTTTTTCCATAAAGGGCCAGAAAATAAACGTTTTAGGCTTTGCAGGTCAGAAGGTTTCTGTTGCAACCGTGCAACTCTGCCTTTGTAGCTCAAAAGCTCAAAAACATGCACGCAGCAAAGTTACTATAATGGATTGCAATTTTAGTTTTTGCATGTTATGGGACGTCTCACAATTTTCTACCCATGAGTCAAATGTGAGGGAGAAAACAAGTATGCATGAACATAAATGTGTAAAATCAAAGTGGCCTTGAGTCTTGAAGGACACGCCAAAACAATCTGATGAATTTTGGCCTAAATGAAGTTTTATAAAGGAGTCTCAGAGCAAAAGTAATAGATGTGGTTCCTTGCTCTACATCTACTCCCAACAAACTTAAATTTAGAGGGCCCTCAGTGTTTTCCTACATAAAGTGTGTCAAAGCAATCAGACTCCCTCATCCCTAGGCTGCAGAGAACCACCATCACAGTCACACAGTTATTTTTATGGATGCTGGAGCTCCTCTCACTAATGTATTTCTCAGTGTCTCAGTGAAGGGAATGATTGCTGGGCCTTCTCCAACTTATAGTGGAGGGAGTGGGGCAGTGTGAGACTGCGTATGATTAGTCCACTCCAAATTCCCACCTCCCTAACTTTTTGAATTCCTTCCTCAACATTACACCTGGAAATCCTGGCATCTCAACTTCAATGAATGTAGACAACCAGTGAGCCCAACTTTAATTCAATTAATCAAGCAAATTGCTACAGCCACTTTCGGCCGCTTGAACCAGTATATTAAATCCAAACTCTCTGTGAACGCATATCAATAAAAAAATTTAGCCTAATCCAATGTTATAATCCATCTATCTTAATCTAACAACTAGAAAATCCATTCCCACATAAATTCACCAAGTTTCTGCCAACATATAATAGCAAATTTTGAACATAGCTATGTAAGCACTTTTTGGCAGGTAAGAGCCCTTTACAGGAAAGAGCTCTGCAGGAGGCCCCATTGTCTCATCACGAACCTTAAACCAGGCACCCCAATGCTCTGCTCATCTCCATCCCCTGCACACCTTTCACATCTTTTGATCACATACTACTTCGCCTAACTTGTTTGTTCTTTCCATAGATCAAAGACGTAGAAGTGAAGAATAAGTAGTTAACAGCTAACCGTATCTCTTCTCTAGCTTCCTCTTCAGTAATCTGGTGAATAAACTGTGTGAACAAAACAGCATTGAAAGAAGAATCACAAGAAGTCAACAAGCCTGCACACAGGCATGCACGCGGTGGGGGATGCCAGTGACTCTGACACCCTGTCCCAGTGATTGTTGTTGTTTAGTCACTAAGTCAAGTCTGACTCTTTCTCAACCCCATGGACTGCAGCCTGCCAAGCTCCTCTGTCCATGAGACTTCCCAGGCAAGAATACTGGAGTGGGTTTCCATTTCCTTCTCCAGGGAATCTTCCCGAGCCAGGGATCAAACCCATGTCCCCTGAACTGGCAGGCAAGTTCTTTGCCACTGATCCACCAATAAAGCTCTATCTCAATGAATAACTGATACAATGTTCCTTTCGAAGCTTTCATGGCTGAACAGAATCTTCAGAGATGGTTTTTGGGGAACACAGGAGTCCACCATCTCTCCGGATTGCCGGCATTCTGCTTAAAAGGAATTTTCCTTACTACCAACACTTGCCTCTCTCACCAGTATTGATTGTCAAGTAGCGAGCCGCCACACCTGAGCTCCTCGTACCCATGACCTGTACATGTTCTGACTCAAGTTGTAGAGGTCAGGACAGATGGTACTTGTGGGTCTTGACAAGGCTAGGCATGAGGTTATTACAGGACCTTGTTGTAAGGGAAAGCCAGTTTCCTCAGTGACAGCAGGAGGCAAAGGAGGCTCAAAAAACCCAGGGATTCCAAACTCTCAACTTTGTCTGAATTTGCACAGTTACTCCATTCCAAGTCCCACTCCTTCCCAATTAAGGTTTTAACTTTCAAGTAAGAGACTGACAGTGTATAAATCCAACTTGTATTGTAATTCTGCAGTCTACACAACTAAACTGTGGCCTGCTCTTCAGCAAAGTCCATCCAGGGGCTACAGTAAGTAAAAGATTCTTTTTGGGCTGCTATAGAAACTCTCTGAATCTCCAGGAGTGTCTTCAGCTGAGAGCTAAAAGGTCTGAATTGGTCATTTTCTCTCAGAAAGCTCATCAGTTCAATCAAGGAGTTACCCTGCCTTTTAGATTTTACAGTTTTCACTACAAACAAAAAAAGATACATATGACAGCCACTTGGTCTCCAAGACATTTGCTTCAGCAAATACTTCATCACCATCAACCACAAGAGATTATTTAATTAATCATGACACTAGTGCATGTCATGGACTATTAACAACTCATTTTTTATTACTAAGGCATTAAGCAGTAATTCAAGGCCAAGAACATAACTGAACCAAATCCAGAAATCCATCTTTTAGGATATGTTTCCTGGGACCATTTCTGTTACTACACATTGGAATCTAGTCAGGAAAACAGACACCAATGTAAGTATTTCAAGAGGGAATTAAATATAAGGAATTGGTTATACAGGTGTTGGTGGGCTGAAAGGGCAAAATAGAGACACTGGGGTGGGCCAGAGAAAAGTACCCAGGGAACTCCCCGGTAGCCCAGTGGTTAAGATTCCACCACCACAGTGCAGGGGGCACCTTGGTCAGGGAACTAAGATCTTGCATGACGTATGGCACAGCCAATAATAATAAGTGTAGCTATCACCCCTTATGCCAGGGAAACACAAAGGGGAGTTTAGATTATCAGAGCCTGGAAGCTCAGAGGAGGGAGACCTGGCTGCTCCAGGTACCTCTGAGCAGACAAAGGAGCAAAATACCTAAAGAAGATGGAGCCTGGAACAAAATGCTCATGTAGGTGCCTTACTAATGGGAATAACAAGCCAATAGGATAAAAAAGCTTTTCTCTCCTCCTCCTAATATCCAATTTCTTTGAAAAACCTGCTATTCAAGGAAACTGGCAGGCAAAGGTTTCTGGGAAATATAGTTTACAAAGACCTAGCTCCAACATTACAGAGTAGACTAAAATAGGTTAAATGTAAAGTGAAATGAAAATGGTACATTGCCATTTTCTAAGTAACTGGTACATTGCCATCTCCCAAGGGTAGACTCATGTCAGTTCAGGAAACTGAAGCATCAAAAACCAAATGCCCACTTAATATTACACAGTTTTTTAAATTGCCATACAACTAGAATGTGCAAAGCCAATAGGATCAGCACATTCTCTCTGTCTTTAGAGGCAGATTTCCATGAGGGTAAAGACAAGAAGCTTTGACCTTCAGTTCCAATTCAACCTTCACATTTAGAGCATTGCATGCGAGCTAAGTCGCTTCAGTTGTGTCCAACTCTGCGACCCCATGGACTGTAACCTGCAAGGCTCCTCTGTCCACGGGGATTCTCCAGGCAAGAATACTAGAGTGGGTTGCCATGTCCTCCTTCCAGGGATCTTCCCGACCCAGAGATCAAACCCATGTCTCCTGTGGCACCTGCATTGCAGGTGGATTCTTTACCACTGAGCCCCTGGGAAAGCCTCTCACTTCAGTTCAGTTCAGTTCAGTCGCTCAGTCGTGTCCAACTCTCTGCAACCCCATGAATCGCAGCACGCCAGGCCTCCCTGTCCATCACCAACTCCTGGAGTTCACCCAAACTCATGTCCATCGAGTCAGTGATGCCATCCAGCCATCTCATCCTCTGTCATCCCCTTTTCCTCCTGCCCCCAATCCCTCCCAGCATCAGGGTCTTTTCCAATGGGTCAACTCTTCGCATCAAGTGGCCAAAGTATTGGAGTTTCAGCTCCAGCATCAGTCCTTGTAATGAACACCCAGGACTTATCTCCTTCAGGATGGACTGGTTGGATCTCCTTGCAGTCCAAGGGACTCTCAAGAGTCTCCTCCAATACCATAGTTCAAAAGCATCAATTTTTCGGTGCTCAGCTTTCTTCACAGTCCAACTCTCACATCCATACATCACCACTGGAAAAACCATAGCCTTGATTAGACGGACCTTTGTTGGCAAAGTAATGTCTCTGCTTTTTAACATGCTATCCAGGTTGGTCATAACTTTCCTTCCAAGGAGTAAGCGTCTTTTAATTTCATGGCTGCAATCACAATCTGCAGTGATTTTGGAGCCCCAAAAAATAAAGTTTGACACTGCTTCCACTGTTTCCCCATCTATTTCCCATGAAGTGATGGGACCAGATGCCATGATCTTAGTTTTCTGAATGTTGAGCTTTAAGCCAACTTTTTCACTCTCCTCTTTCACTTTCACCAAGAGGCTTTTCAGTTTCTCTTCACTTAGAGCTTTAGATATGTGTAAATACCAGTACCCTCCATGACTCCTGTGTCAAAATTCTGATTCATCGTCTCATTTTAATTAGTCCATCCAGAATACCACCTGAGACTTTGCCTACTAAACTCGGAAATGAAAACTACTACTTCTTCAGTTCTTCAGGCCATTGTATTCTTCAGGTTCCCTTGTATTTAACAGAAAAAAATTAACTTCTCAAAGCATAACCAATTAGGACTTTTTGTGGCTACAAATGACAGAAGCCTAACAAAGTAGCTTATGCAAAAAGTAGAATTCATTAACTCATGCAAATCTGTTGATATATGTTTATTAGGTATACCAAGTTCAGTTATCCAGGTGGGGGATATAGAGTGAAAAGCTCTCCTCATTGGTGTGGCCTGGAGTTGACTGTAGGTGCCTGCTCTTCTTGCTTAATAGTCTGCAACTATACAAAGGGCCTATCACCTCCTATGTTCCAGTTCCCTCTTCTTTTACCTATGCTCCAGCAAAACACAGTTGTCCCCTGAAAAACAAAGGTTTAGACGCACTGCATTATCCAGGTAAAACTTATATAACTCCATTATCCACAGTTCGTACATATCCCCAGTTCCACATATGAGGATTCAACCAACCTCAGATGGAATAGAACCATAGCATTTACTCTTGAAAAAAATCTACATATAAGAGGACCCACGAAGTTCAAACCCATATTGTTCAAGGGCCAGTTGCATGCAACCACTAGACCCTAAGGACAGTTTCAGCAATTCTTTATTCAGTGGTTCGACAGAACAGTGCCAATTGTAGAGAACCAGGGACTAAAGGATATAGGATTAACCACTGAGCCTCCAACCACTTCATTCCTTTCTTCTATAGTCAGCCCTCCATATCTGAGAGTTCACAAGCACAGATTCAACCTGACATGGGTTGAAAATAATTGGGAAAACACATTCCAGAAAGTTCCAAAAAGCAAAACTTGAATTTGCTGCACCAGAAACTTTTTACTTTGCATTTACATTGTATTAGGCATTATAAGTTATCTAGAGATGATTTAAAGTATATATGCTAGGATAAGTGTAGGTTACACGCAAATACAATGCCATTTTATACAAGGGGCCTAAGCAGATTTGGGTATCCATGGGGTCTTGGAACCAATCCCCAGGGGGTATCAAGGGATGGCTGTACTTGGAGGGGGGAGGCCTCTTTGCTATCTGGGGCCTCTGGAGGAAGGAAGCCAAGCACAGGGCTCAGCTTTCCCTGCTCTCTCCCTTCTCTCCAGTAATTCCTACAGTCCCCTTTCCACCTACCAATTCTCTCCATATTCTGAAAAGTTGCTTCCCCTGTCTTCTTATTTCTTACAAATTATGTTGCATATAGAAGCTTTTTCTATCAGAGTCTATTGATTCTGCTAGAGAAGAAGTGAACATGGGTTTGTGGGAAGTAGGGGTAGAAAGAGGTGAAAACTCTACTGCTATCAGTAAAAGAGAAAGTGTTGGAATATGATCTTCAAAAATCTAAAATCAAGGAATCATAACAATAATTGCTAACATTTATATAACATTTGGGCTTCCCTAGTGGCTCAGATAGTAAAGAATCTGCCTGCAATGTGGGAGACCTGGTTTGGGAAGATCCCCTGGAGGAGGGCATGGCAACCTACTCCAGTTTTCTTTTTTTTTTTTTAATTTATTTATTTATTTTAATTGGAGGCCAATTACTTTATAATATGGTAGTGATTTTTGCCATACACTGACATGAATCAGCCATGGGTGTACATGTGTTCCCCATCTTGAACCCCCCTCCCACCTCCCTCCCCATCCCATCCCTCAGGGTCATCCCAGTGCACCAGCCCTGAGCACCCTGTCTCATGCATCGAACCTGGACTATTTCACATAAGATAATATACATGTTTCAATGCTATTCTCTCAAATCATCCCACCCTCATCTTCTCCGACAGAGTCCAAAAGTCTATTCTTTACATCTGTGTCTCTTTTGCTGTCTTGCATATAGGGTCATCATTACCGTCTTTCTAAAGTATTCTTGCCTGGAGAACCCCCATGGACAGAGAAGCCTGGCTGACTACAGTCCATGGAGTTGCAAAGAGTCAGACATGACTGAGCAACTTTCATATATAACATTTATTATGGACCAGGTACAGTCATAAGTACATTATAAATACCAATTCACTTAATCCCTACAAAAAGTGCACCAGAAATCCTGGGTCCTTTACTTACTAATGATGGGATAAGCAGGAAACTCTTTACTTCACTGAACCTCTGCTGAAAATGTGGGTAATAGAAGTAGCTACCCCAAGGCTCATGGGGTTGTTGTGATGAAGAAATAATAAAATACACAATGCACTTGGCTGGCTCCTGTCTGGAACAGAGTAAGCACAGAACAAATCATTTAGTAAAGTTAAAAAACTTAACAAACATGCATTACACTGGCTGATTAATTCCCTTTTGAAATCCCCACTTCTCTTGCACAAATGATTCTTATAACTTCCTACAGATTTCCCACATTTCTCTTGGGGTTCTGCTTCTCCCAGCGGTGGGGCTTGAGGGAGGGTTGGAAGAAGAGGTCTTCTTAGGGACACTGATTTTCTTTGCAATCCAGCCAATTATGTCATGACTTCTCTCCAATCTTTACATTTTTCCCCCAAGTCCTTCCCTTTCGCCCCAAAGACCTAAGTTTTTGAAACTCAGAAAACAGGAAAATATTTCTTTGTCTCTGCTAGACACTACTTCCCTCCAAAGGCAAAAGCATAAAATAGTGCCCCTGGGTCCTTGAAGTGTGGTCTTCAGATCAGCAGCATTGGCATCTCCTGAGAGCTTATTAGAGATGTGTAGAAATAGAAAATTTTAAAAAAAAAGTTAGACATATGCAGATCTAGAGAAAAATTAAATCTATGAAATAAAAGAATATGCATTTGGGACCCTGAAGAAAATCTAAGTATAGTCAAATGTAACTATAATCACTTAAGGTTAAATATTGAGATAAGGGAGGTTGTTTTGCATTAATATCTGTGATGGTTAATTTTATGTATCACCTTGAAGAGTATCTTTGAATGTGATTCACATTTAAATCAGTGAACTCTGAGTAAAGTAGATGGCCCTCCATAGTATCATTGCTGTTATTCAGTCATTCAATTGTGTCCGACTCTTTGCGACCCCATGGACTGCAGCACTCCAGGCTTCCCCGTCCTTCATCATCTCCCAGAGCTTGCTCAAACTCATGTCCATTGGGTCAGTGCTGACATCAAATCATCGCATTCTCTGTCGTCCCCTTCTCCTCCTGCCTTCCATCTTTCCCAGAATCAGGGTCTTTTCTAATGAATCAGCTCTTCGCATCAGGTGGCTGAAGGAGTCTTTTGGGCCTAGAAAAGAGAACAACAGTCTCAAAGGCCCCTTGCTGAATCATCTAACTTCGGAGAAAACAAAGCATAACTTTAGTTCCATCCTGATGCTCCAGGCCAGCTGCATCTATCTGGGACTTATCACCCCCTGTCCGGAAACCTACCACCCCCTACACCCACCCAGAAGACTTATCACCCCCTGCCCAACTACAAGTGTCATCTCCACAAAAGAATACTCAAAATATCCCACTTGATTGACGCTTCCCTTATCGCTTCCACAAACCTCCCTATAAGTATGAAGCCTCCCTGATCCCTTTCGGCGCTCAGCCTGGTCATTAGGCTGACTGTCGCCCCTCCTTGCCTGAATAAAGGTAACCTACTTCTGTTGAGGTCGTCTTTCCTTTTCTGCCTCGCCGGAACCATGCCTTACAGTGGCCAAAGTATTAGAGCTTTAGCTTCAGCATAAGTCCTTCCAATGAATATTCAGGACTAATTTCCTTTAGGATTGACTGATTTGATCTTCTTGCAGTCCAAGGGACTCCCAAGAGTCTTCTCCAACACCACAGTTCAAAAGCATCAATTCTTTGACACTCAGCCTTCTTTATGATCCAACTCTCATATCCATACATGACTACTGGAAAAACTATAGCTTTGAGTATATGGACCTTTGTTGGCAAAGTAATGTCTCTGCTTTTTAATATGCTGTCTAGGTTGGTCATAGCTTTTCTTCCAAGGAGCGAGCACCTTTTAATTTCATGGCTGCAGTCAGCTTTTGTGGTGATTTTGCAGCCCAAGGAAATAAAATCTGTCACTGTTTCCATTGTTTCCCCATTTATTTGCCATGAAGTGATGGGACCAGATGTCACAATCTTAGTTTTTTGAATGTTGAGTTTTAACCCAGCTTTTTCACTCTCCTCTTTCACCTTCATCAAGAGGCTCTTTAGTTTCTCTTCACTTTCTGCCATAAGGGTGATGTCATCTGCACATCTGAGGATATTGATATTTCTCCCAGCAATCTGGATTCCAGCTTGTGCTTCATCCAGCCCAGCATTTCGCATGATGTACTCTGCATATAAAAGATTTAGTGTAGTTAATGAAGCAGAAGTTTAGATGTTTTTCTGGAATTCACTTGCTTTTTCTGTGATCTAGTGGATGTTGGCAATTTGAACTCTGGTTCCTCTGCCTTTTCTGAACATCTGGAAGTTCTCAGTTCATGTACTGTTGAAGCCTGGCTTGGAGAATTTTGAGCATTACTTTGCTAGCATGTGAGATGCGTGCAATTGTGTGGTAGTTTGAACATTCTTTGGCATTGCCTTTCTTTGGGATTGGAATGAAAACTGACCTTTCCAGTCCTGTGGCCACTGCTGAGTTTTCCAAATTTGTTGGCATATTGAGTGCAGCACTTTAACTAACAGTGAAAGGTTGTTGCTGAACGATAAGACACTGGGATTCTTGGCCTCCGGAGGAGACGAATTCAATCCGGGGCCAGAGACAAGGCTAGATCGCTCAGAGCTTTTGTGTAATAAAGTTTTATTAAAGTATAAAGGAGATAGAGAAAGCTTCTGACATAGGCATCAGAAGGGGGCAGAAAGAGAACCCCCTTCTAGTCTTCAGCTGTATGTTATATAGTCACTCGCAGTCTGTTAATGAAAAGAAAGGAATGTCTTAAAATTTAGAATGGCACCAGCTAATTCATCCCCGACCATAAAGGATTGACTTGAATCTTGTAGAAGGGCAGATTACCAAACAAACAGTTTCGTTTACATAGATTAGGGGAACAATATCTGAGTAAGTAGGTTGGGCCATTTGGCGGGAACTTACAGAGTCTGGGGTAAATTAACACATCTTAAGACAAACATTTCCATAAGAAAAAAGATGTATTGGTTAACTCACGGTTTGCGAATAGTTAGCTTCAGGTGAAACCAGGTGTCATGGCAACACAGCATTTTAAGAGAAACCGCCTTTCAAATCTATATAGAGAAGAAAAAAAATATCACTAGTTTGTTTCCTTCTGCCGCTTAAGAGAGATTAAAAATGTCTGGCGCTTGCAGCCTATTTCCTCCGTTTGGAGACCCCTGGCCTTCCTGCCTGTTACCCTCTCAACAGCATCATCTTTTAGGATTTGAAATATCCTTATCACCTCCACTAGCTTTGTTCTTAGTGATGCTTCCTAAGGCCCTCTTGACTTCACACTCCAAGATGTCTGGCTATAGGTGAGCGATGGCACCATGGTGGTTATCTGGGTCATGAATATCTTTTTTGTATAGTTCTTCTATGTATGCTTGCCACTTCTTCTTAATATCTTCTGCTTCTTATCTTATCCAGTAACCTGAAGACCTGAATAGAATAAAAACACTGCCCTCCCAAGGAAGAGAGAATCCTCCAGCAGATTGAGTTTGGACTTTATCTGCATGACTGGCTCTCCTGGTCTTGCATGTGCCAGCCCACATCGCAGGCTTTTTAACTTGCTAGCCTCCATAACCATGTGAGCCAAATCCTTATAATAAATCTCTGTCCACCTAATTAAACTTAAAAGCTTTTGCACAACAAAGGAAACTATAAGCAAGGTGGAAAGATAGCCTTCAGAATGGGAGAAAATAATAGCAAATGAAGAAACAGACAAAGGATTCATCTCAAAAATATACAAGCAACTCCTGAAGCTCAATTCCAGAAAAATAAATGACCCAATCAAAAAATGGGCCAAAGAACTAAACAGACATTTCTCCAAAGAAGACATACAGATGGCTAACAAACACATGAAAAGATGCTCAACATCACTCATTATCAGAGAAATGCAAATCAAAACCACAATGAGGTACCATTACACGCCAGTCAGGATGGCTGCTATCCAAAAGTCTACAAGCAATAAATGCTGGAGAGGGTGTGGAGAAAAGGGAACCCTCTTACACTGTTGGTGGGAATGCAAACTAGTACAGCCACTATGGAGAACAGTGTGGAGATTCCTTAAAAAACTGGAAATAGAACTGCCATATGACCCAGCAATCCCACTCCTGGGCATACACACTGAGGAAACCAGATCTGAAAGAGACACATGCACCCCAATGTTCATCACAGCACCATTTACAATAGCCAGGACATGGAAGCAACCTAGATGCCCATCAGCAGAAATGGATAAGGAAGCTGTGGTACATATACACCATGGAATATTACTCAGCCATTAAAAAGAATTCATTTGAATCAGTTCTAATGAGATGGATGAAACTGGAGCCCATTATACAGAGTGAAGTAAGCCAGAAAGATAAACACCAATACAGTATACTAACACATATATATGGAATTTTAAAAGATGGTAACGATAACCCTATATGCAAAACAGAAAAAGAGACACAGATGTATAGAACAGACTTTTGGACTCTGTGGGAGAAGGCGATCCTTAGGATGTTCCTGGGAACAGCATGGTCAGTCATGGGATATAGTGAGTTCTCCATTATTGGGGGTAATCACATAGAAGCTTAGTGACTATTTAGCAAGAATATTGTAGAAGGGTTTCGACATCAGATAAGACATTAGATGACACATTTTGAGGCTTTCCCAGCTCTGAAATCCTTAAATCTATGACTTTAAACACACAAGTAGAAAGTTAAATAACAAAGCAAGCCAGCATACAACTAGGACCCAAACATATGAATGATGTAGGAGTTTTACAGACAGGCAAGGGTTCTGTTAACAGTGGGCCCAGAAACAACCCCCTGGAGGTGCCTTAAAGCACTGGTCCCCAAACAGTTTGGCATGAGGGACTGGTTTCGTAGAAGACGATTTTTCCATGGATCAGGATGGGAGGATAGTTTCAGGGTGATTCAAGCACATTACATTTATTGTGCACTTTATTTCTATTGTTATTACATCAGCTCCACCTCAGATCATCAGGCATTAGATACCAGTTGGGCACCCCTGCCTTAAAGAATGGTTTGGGTGTGGGCAGGACATTTCAAGAGGAGGGAACAGCACATACAGAAGCACAGAGTAAAGAAGATGCCTTTGGGGGACAACAATTATTTCAGCCTATCTTGGGTAGAAAGTTCACACATAGGGGATAAGATTGAGCAACAAGATTAGAAAAATAGAATTGGTTTCAGGTACGCTCAGTCTCTTCAGGCAGGTCTAACTCTTTGTGACCCTGTGGACTGTAACCTGCCAGGCTCTTCTGTCCATGGGATTCTCCAGGCAAGAGTACTGGAGTGGGTTGCCATGTCCTCCTCCAGGGGATCTTGATGACCCAGTGATAGAACCTGCAACTCCTGCAATGCAGGCAGATTTTTTACTGCTGAGCCACCAGGAAAGCCCAGTAGCTCTGAAAGCATTTTTTGCTTTTTGTTTTTCCCCTAAGAGTGGACAGTCTTTAGAATTTTTTTTCCAAGTGATCATATAAATAATAAACATATTTTGAAAAGATGAGAACAGTAAATAGAAGACAGCTATAATTATACAGGGCCCAAATTGGTCAGCAGCAAGAGGATTAAAAAGAAAGAGACAAGAAGAATCATCAGAACATTTACATGAATTTTAAATGGGTCAAAAATGTACTTGTAAAAATGAAACTATGACTGTACTAGAAGAAAATTTAGGTAACCTCTTTTATAGTCTTGAGATGAAGAAAGATTTTCTAAGCACGACTCCAAAGTAAGAAATAAAGGAAAATATTGACATTTTTGATTATATAAAACTTAACATTTCTGGTAGTATAAAACACAGCATAGGTTAAAAAAAACAACCGATAACCTGGAAAAATACTAGCAATTTGTATATAACATTACTAGGATTTAATATCCAGATAATACCCTAAATAAAAGTGATTAAAAGACTGCTTTGAAAGAGATGAGTAATCCAAAATGGAGAATATTTAAAGTACATGAATAGGTAATTCACAAAATAAGGGGTATATTCAAAACATTGAATGAAATCTAGAAGAAAGAGGCAATTCAATAGTTCAGTTCAGTTCAGTTCAGTTGCTCAGTTGTGTCCAACTCTTTGAGACCCCATGAACTGCATGCAGCACGCCAGGCCTCCCTGTCCATCACCAACTCCTGGAGTTCACCCAAACTCATGTTCATTGAGTTGGTGATGCCATCCAACCATCTCATCCCCTATCGTCCCCTTCTCCCCCTGCCCTCAATCTTTCCCAGCATCAGGGTCTTTTCAAATGAGCCAGCTCTTCGCATCAGGTGGCCAAAGTATTGGAGTTTCAGCTTCAACATCTTCCAATGAATATTCAGGACTGATCTCTTTTAGGATGGACTGCTTGGATCTCCTTGCAGTCCAAGGGACTCTCAAGAGTCTTCTCCAACACCATAGTTCAATAGCATCAACTCTTCTGCGCTCAGCTTTCTTAATAGTACAACTGTCAAATCCATACATGACACTGGAAAAACCATAGCCTTGACTAGATGGACCTTTCTTGACAAAGTAATGTCTCTGTTTTTTAATATGCTGTCTAGGTTGGTCATAACTTTCCTTCCAAGGAGTAAGCGTCTTTTAATTTCATGGCTGCAATCACCATCTGCAGTGATTTTGGAGCCCCCAAAAAATAAAGTCAGCCACTGTTTCCACTGTTTCCCCATCTATTTGCCATGAAGTGGCAATTTGATAAACCACTGTAAAAGCAAAATTTTGTTAATTTAGCAATAAGAAAAAATAATAAAATCTGTACATTTTTGTCCCAATAACTTTACTTCTAATAATTTAGCCTAAATAAATAATCAGGTAGGGACTTCCCTGGTGGCATAGTGGATAAGAATCCACCTGCCAAGGCAGGGGACATGGACTTGACCCCTGGTCTGGGAAGATTCCACGTGCTGCAGAGCAAATAAACCCGTGTACCACAACTACTGAAGCCTATGCACCCTAGAGCCTGTGCACCGCAACAAGAGAAGTCCCTGCAATGAGAAGCCTTCTCACCACAAGAAGGAGTAGCCCCTGCTCGCCACAACCAGAGAAAGCCCACACAATGCAACAAAGACCCAGCACAGTCAAAAATAATATAAATTGATTTTTAAAAATTATTTTAAAAAATAAATCATCAGATATGTGTACATGTGTACATATTTGGGCTTCCTAGGTGGCTCAGTCATAAAGAATCTGTCTGCCAATTCAGGAGACACAGGTTCATTCCCTGGATAGGGAAGATCCCGTGGAGAAGGAAAAGGCAGCACACTCCAATATTCTTGCCTGGAAAATTCCATGGACAGAATGGAGCCTGGTGGGCTATAGTCCATGAGGTCGCAGAAGAGCTGAACATGGCTTAGCAACTAACAACACTAGAGATATTCATTGTGGTGTTGTATGTAGTAGTAAAGAGTAGGTATAAGGTTAATATTTTATAAGAGGATATCAGTTAAATGCATGAAGATATATCCATTTATTTGGATGCTATGAAACCATTAAAATTGTTTTGTAGACATAGCTTTATTAACATGAAAAGATGTACACAATTCACTAGGCAATTAACAAGTTAAGAAGACAACCCAAAAATATATATAGTATAATCTAATTTTTTAAAATACGTGGGATTTTAAAATATATGGAAAACATATATATATGTCTGTAAGCATATATATGTGTCTGTAAGAATGTACATTACAATATTGAGAAAAGGTATCTCTGAATGGTGAGATGACTGATAATCTTTTACTCCTTTCTCCATACTTGCTAAAATATATGAAATCTTACATCTCAATGAACTCTTTAATGTTTATTTTACAAAGGCATAATAAAGTCATTTCTACTTAGGAGATAGGTAATGAACTAGCCTGACTTAACAACTGGATATGGGTGACAAGGGAGATAGGAGAATTAATAATAGCACTGAAGTTTGGACCCACAATTAATGTAAGAATAATACTGGAACTGAAGAAAGGATGACAGCAAGGGAATCACTTTGAAGTTGAGAAATTGAGTTTTGTGTTAATCTTTGTGTCTGAGATGACATGAAAGAAGCAGAAATATCTGGCAAGCACTCTTTCTTCATTTCTCTGACCAAAACCAAAATGATGAATGTGGGAATCACACAGGTTTCAGCCTACTCTGTGTTGAAATTAGGAATCTATCCTCAGAGGATGGTTTTGAGGCAAGCAAGGACTAAGCTGAGGCAAAGTGAGATGTAAAATTGAAGGGGTGCCAAAAATCTCAGATCAAGATACGTAGTATTTTATGCAGTATTTTAGAACATCAAATGCAAAGAAAATATCCACAATGAACAAAATAAAGACAAGATCAATATTACTAATTTTTTATTCCTTTTGCTCCAGGCTCCAATATGCTCAGCACAAAGCTACCACTTATCCTATCCTTATTTAAACTTTTTATATTTTGTTTGGCACCGATTTTTTTTGCATTAATTTCCATTCCTTAAATATTAAATGAGGATATTATCTATATTCATTACTGAAGGGTATTTTTAATGCCCCTTAAATGTTGGGCCTGAGGCAAGCGCTTTGTTTTCTTTGCCCTAGTCCCAGACCTGTTTAAGAAAAACAGAGAAAATTTTACCTATGTGTATTAGTTTACTAGGGCTGTCATAACAAAGTACTACAAACTGGCTGGCTTAAATGAAGTTTATTGTATCACAATTCTGGAAGTTGTAAATCCAAGATCAAGGTATTGGTAGGTTTGGTTCCTGTGAGGGCTGTGCTCCAGAACCTGTTCCAAGCCTTTCTCCTAGTCTCTGGTGGTTTCAGGAAATCGTTGGTGATCTTTGATCCACAGATGCTTGACTCCAATACTTGTTTTCATTGTGTTCTCTCTGTGCCTGTGTCTGCCTTGAAATTTTCCCTTTTGTGAAGACACTGGTCATATAGGATTAGGGGCCCACTCCACTCCAATATGACATCTTATTTTAAGTAGTTACATCTACAATCACCCTATTGCCATGTAAAGTCACATTCTGCAGTACTGGAGATTTAGGACTTCAGTAAATGAATTTGGGAGGGGGGACACAATTCAACCTGTAACACCATGTTTAGTAAATTTTCTATCTGCTTAGGCTAATATTCTTTAGAAGTCTTAACACAGTTAAGCTCAGAGTTTCTGTTCTGCATTCAGTGATGAGCAGGGTTGACTTATAGCCTCTGACTTCCTATCTGACTATTAGTTCTATGTCTACTTGCATGCTAAGTTATCTCAGTTGTGTCTGATTCCCTGCGACCTTATGGACTGTAGCTCGCCAGCCACCTCTGTTTATGGGATTCTCCGGACAAGAATACTGGAGTGCGTTGCCATGCCCTCCTCCTGGGAATCTTCCTAACCCAGGGATCAAACCCATGTCTCTTACGGCTCCTGCATTGGCAGGCAGGTTCTTTACCACTAGCGCCACCTGGGAGGCCCAATAAGTGACCTACAAATCATTAATATTAATAGTAAGTTCTTTAGAAAAAATTATATTCATTCTTCCTATTTTGAAAACACTTCATTATCATTTAATGAGTAAAAACACCCCAAGATAGATCAGAATATTCCTGACATTATGGAGGATGTCACTTAGATCTATATGTGGACTTCCCAAAATCTAGTTAAAGAATAATATATATATATATACACTGCTGTTATTGTTCAGTTGCTAAGTCATGTCCTACTCTTTGTGACCCCCATGATCTACAGAAAGCAAGGTCCCCTGACCCTCACTGTCGCCCGGAGTTTGCCTAAATTCATGTCCATTCACTCGATGATGCCATTCAAACATCTCATCCTCTGTCACCGCCTTCTCCCCCTGCCCTCAATCTTTCCCAGAATCAGGATTTTTTCCAGTGAACAGGCTCTTCACATCAGGTGGCCCAAGTATTGGAGCTTCAGCTTCAGCATCAATCCTTCCAATGAATATTCAGGGTTGATTTCCTTTAGGATTGACTGGTTTGATGCCCTTGCTATCCAAGGGACTCTCCAAGAGTCTTCTCCAGCACCACAATTCAAAAGCATCAATCCTTCAGTGCTCAGCCTTCTTTATGGTCCAACTGTCACATCCATACATGACTAGCGGAAAAACCATAGCTTTGACAATACAGACCTTGGTTGGCAAAGTGATGTCTCTGCTTTTTAATAAGCTGTCTAGGTTTGTCATGGCTTTTCTTCCAAGGAGCAAGAGTCTTGATTTTGTGGCTGCAGTCACTACCCACAGTGATTTTGGAGTCCAAGAAAATAAAATCTGTCACTGTTTCCACTTTTCTCCCATCTATTTGCATATTTATATCATATATTGCATATATTTATATTATAAACATATGTACATATTTTATATATAATTTATATAATTACAAAAAAGCAATGGGGCTTCCCTGGTGGCTCAGATGATAAAGAATCTACCCACAAAGTGAGAGACTTGGGCTTGATTCCTGAGGCAGGAAGATCCCCTGGAGCAGGGAATGGCTATCCTCTCCAGTATTCTTGCCTGGAGAATTCCATGGACAGAGGCTACAGTCCAAGGGGTTGCAAAGAGTTGGACACAAATGAGTGACTAACAGTAACTAAAAGCAATACAGAAAGATAAAAGAGGGAGAAACATAGACCACGGTGAGCTCAAAATATTCCCTATCTTCAGACTTCTGTTCCTTAAACTGAGTTCTAGCATTTCTACTTGGAAAAAATTCCTTTTAAAACTTAAAACACATCTGCCACTCTGACCACCTTCTGCCAACCTCTACGTTCTCCCCAAGGAAGCAGGAATTGCTTAACCAGACTGATAAGGCTCAAAATACTCATCTGGCCACACATAAAATGTAAGCATTCACCATGCATTTAAATGCAAAGGGTACACACAGGTGACCTATTTGCCTTCTTTATTCTTGGGGTTAAGTGTGTAACCAGGCCTAGAATTGCCAACAAGGAAAAGCAGGTCCTTTCAGCTCTTAAGGAACTGGTTATTGCTTCTTACTGTGGTAATTTGTGGCTTCCCAGAGAGCGGTGACATGCCAAGGTAATAGATTGGGTTTGGGAGCAACAGGTGGGAGGCACTGTTTAGGCTTCCATGAATGCTTTTAAAATAAACACTGATAAATTGGAATGTGTCCAGAGGTACAAAGGCAACCCTTTGGGAAACACTGACCTAAGCTATGTGTATCAGGTATTAATAAATGACCCTGGACAACCTGTCCTTCACCTTATCCTCTCCTCTTGTTGAAAGATGAACTGCAAGTCAAGGAAGCAGCCACAAGTGAGGCAGGCATTGGTTCTGATGGCTAATCTGATATGAACATTCAGCCTATAAAAATGCATCTTATTTGCACCCACAAAGCTCAGCAGGAGGAGCTCCTCTCCTCACTTACTTGCAGGCCACAGCCATTTTAAAAACTCTTTTCCTACCCCCCATCCCGCAATGGCTCAGCGGGTTAAGAATCTATCTGCAATGCAGGAGACACAGGCGGTGTGGGTTCCATCTCCATGGGTCAGGAAGATCCTCTGCAGGAGGAAATGGCAACCCACTACAGTACTCTTGCCTGGAGAATCCCATGAACAGAGGAGCCTGGCAGGCCACAGTCCATGGGGTCACAAAGAGTCGGACACAACTGAGTGACTAACACTTTCACTTTCCCTACCAAGGCTCTCTGTGCTCCTCGTGACTTGGTAGCACCTGATTAACAAAACAGATGGAGCAGAAAAGGGGACACACTGACTCATCCACCCCAGGTCTTGCACCCTTCACTCCACCCCAAGGACTGCCCACTTCCTAGAACTAATTAGAAAAAGTACAATCAATAATGCATTAGCCAGTCTTTTGAAATTCCTCTTGGGTCAGCAGGCATGGGCCCTGCTGAATTTTACACTTGAGAAATTAACCAATTCTTGATTTTATTTCAAAGGTCAGAGTAATAGGGAAAATACTTCTTTCATTTCCAAGAAATTCATTTTAAAATTGGCATCTCACACATAATAATATCACTTACAATAAGTCTGGAGCTAAAGTAAAAAGAACTTTTCTCCCTAATCATCCTATCAATCTTTGAAAATATTTAGGTATTAACTGTTTTAATATTTCCCTCCCAACAGCAATGTCACATGTGATTCTGATAAAATACCAGTTAAGTATGTATGAATCTGAAGTATTAAAATTTTAAAAGTGAGCAATAAACAAAAGTACATCAAGATACTAGTATAATTATATTCATTGTTGAATTTTTGAAATGGCAAACTCCTGGAATGGACAAAAATACCTATTGATGGAGGTCTAAATAAATGAATCACAGTACATCCACAAAATAGTAGTACATTCTGCCATTTACTTTTTTATTTTTAATGAAATTTTATATCTGGAGGTCTTTCAGCCATAAAAAGGAACTAGGTAAATTTGTGTGTGTTTTCCTGGGAAAATCTCTGAGACATATAATCTTTTTAAATGATAGCATGATCCCATTGGTGTAACTTTCTTACAGTGTGTGCATGTGTGTGACTGTGTCTGTGTCTGTTCCTCTGTACGAAATGTAGGGTCATTCATTCACTAAAATATGTATTATGCCCTGCTATGGACCAGGCACTGGGATTTTTTTTTTTAAGATATTACGGAAACAAAGAGGAACAAGACAAAGTCCTCATTCTTAAGAAGCTTATTTGTGAATGGAGGAGAAAAACAGTAAGCAAGTAAATAAATAAATAAGGTACTTTTAGATCGTGACCAACACTATGAAGAAATAAAACTGACCAACGACAAACTGCATAAGATAGGCTGAGGTAACACCTGAAAGCCAGAATAGATCAGGGGAGTCTTTCAGGCAGAAAAACCTTCTGATGCAAGACCATCAGACAGAACAAAGCCAGTGAGGTGAAACAGGGCTAAAGAAGATGGAAGAAATAATTGAAGAAGCAGGCAAAGCCAGATCAAGAAGAATCTTCTAGCTTATTTAAAGCAGTTTACATTTTATTCTATATGCAGTAGGAAACTAAGGAAGCTGGGATTGAGTGATGAGGGAGATGACCCAGGATGAATTCCAAACCTTAAAAATTGCATAAGCACTCCCCATGCCAGTCCTTAGGATGCATTAGAGGCACCCAAAATTGAGGCAGAAACTTTTTCTCCACTGTTTTTTTAACTATGTGCAAATAATATTTGAAATGTTTAATGAAAAAATGGGCTAATAATGTAAGGTGGCAAACCAACACTGAGAATGTTTTCTGGTTTTCTGGTTTAATGTGCAATACTTTTTTCTAAGCATCAGTCTTCATCAAACTGTGAGCAAGGACAATGTCATACTTGCATTAACTAAGACCTCCAAACTTCTGAACGTCCCACCGATTAACGAAAAAAAATTACTTTTTAAGTTCATCCTCTTTCTAGCCAATTCAAACCAATTATTTAACCTCTTTAGACCTAGCTTGGGCTTCTTTAAAGAGAGAAATGGTGTCTAACTCAGATTTAATGAGTTAATGCAGGAAGAACTTAAAGTTAGGTGCATATTGGAACTACCCAGAATGTTAGTACAGATTACAGAGGATCACTGCCATAGGATAAGATCTAAATATCTGCATTTTATCCAAAGTTTCCAGGTGACTGATACGCACCCAAGCTTGAGAACCAGCAAGTTAACATATGCGCCTAATCTAGTGCAATTCCTGGCATAGCAAACCCTAATAAAAAAAGTGTGCTCCTCACTCTTCCTTCTTCTGCCTGAACTGCAGAGTAGCTGGTTTCCCTTCTGTTATCTGTCTCACCAACTCTTCAGTGAAACTAACAAAACGAAAACTAAGAGAGATAAAATGTATGACCCTTGTTGTTCAGTTGCTAAGTCGTGTCTGACTCTTTGCGACCCATGGACTGCAGCATGCCAAGCTCCCCTGTCTTTCACTATCTCCCAGAGTTTGCTCAGATTCATGTCCATTGAATCAGTATGCTATCTAACCATCTCATCCTCTGCTCCCCCTTCTCCTTTTGACTTCAGTCTTTCCCAGCATTAGGGTCTTTTCCAGTGAGTCGGCTCTTCGCATCAGGTGACCAAAGTACTGGAGCTTCAGCTTCAGCATCAGTCTTTCCAATGACTATTCAGGACTGATTTCCTTTAGGGTTGACTAGTTTGATCTTCTTGCAGTCCAAGGGACTCTCATGAATCTTCTCCAGCACAATTTGAAAGCATCAATTATTCAGTTCTTAGCCTTCTTTATGGTCCAAATCTCACATCTGTACATGACTACTGGAAAATTCATAGATTTGACTATAAGGACCTTTGTTGACAAAGTAACATCCGCTTTTTAATATGCTGTCCAGGTTGGTCATAGCGTTCCTTCCAAGGAGCAAGCATCTTTTAATTTCACGGCTGCAGCCACGGTCTGCAGTGATTTTGTCTGTTCTGCACAAACAATAAAAGTCTGGGTGCAGATGTTAAGGTTTATGTGCCCTGCAATCACAGACACTTTTTTGGCCACTTTAGAGAATTTGCATATGCATGAGATGGGTGGGAATAGTGTGGGACCTGCCCCTCTCAATGAGTGACAGTTGATGGTAATGATTTGCTCCAGCCCCCTGAGCCTCCCCAACATGGGAGAGTGATTCATTTGCATCCAGACTCATCCACACTGTTGGTGATATCTCCAGACACCAGCGTCTGACTCAGCCTCCCAGGAAGTAAAGGTCAGGCACTGACAAGGCTGCGGCTGTGCCCACCGTAATGGAGCCACTGAAGTCCTGGAGGTGCTCCTTGAGACTCTGACTCTTCCCACAAGCTCCCTCAGAAGAGCTGCATGAACTCTGGGTTCTCCCAGTGGAGGGGCCAGAGAAACACAATTCAAGAGTATGGAGGAGGTTATGTCTTCTGAGAGATGAGACAGAAAAAGGAGCCAGCAGATAAAGGAGACCTGCTCTTCTGGATTCTCTCCCTACTCCCTATCCATGTTATACCCCTTCCCGAGCTCTATCCCCATATCAAATTGATACTTCCATGAATCAGTCCCTAAGGCCAACGTCAGGGCCCCAAACACATAGCAACTAAAAGTGAGATGTTAAAACTAGGCAGCTGACTTCACTCCTCTTCATAAAATATGATAGACAAGGAGGACCCCCTACTCCCACCTCAGGAAGAACCAGAGGTATGAATGGGAGGACAGAGGAATTTCCCAGAAAACAGAAACATTGTCCACTAGATTGACGGAACTTTCATGACACCACAGAGTCCTTGCCGCTCCCACCCACCAGAGTCTGAATGCATGCTGTGCACCAATGACAGCCAGATATTTTTACTGTCCCTTTCCAAATGGAAATTTCTTTTGCAATTTTTCCTGCTAAAGTTTAATTACTGCATATGTTTGTGTTGAAAACCAATAACTTGTATTTAAGTTTTTACATCATTTGACACAGGGGAAACACAAGGAGACCAGATGGAAAGGAATGAACATCACTGAGAGACCATAGACTTTAAAGAAGACTTTATATAACTATAAAGAGGGTTATATAAGTGGAAAGAAAAATGTGATATTGAGTACCAAACAGCTGGACTCTGAAAATTCACTTCTACTAGCATGATGAGTATACCCTTGGCTTCTGCATCACTGCTTTCAATAGCTATTATTGCTTTTTATATCTTTTCTTTTTTTTCCCGTCAGCATTTTCTAGTCTGAGAGGTATAAAGTGGTACGTTAATGTTAATTTAGCTTACATTTTTATGACTACTAGCACATTAGAGCATCTTGTAATATATTTATTGGTTGTTTGGATTTGCTCTTGTGAATTGCATAATCATATCCCATGTTTGTTTTTCTGTTGAGTTGTTTGTCTTCTTTGTCAAATTGTAAGAGCTCTCTGTGTATTATAGTTATTAACCCTTGCTAAATCCATCATCTGCTTTGCAAATATTTGTTCCAAACTTAATGACTGTCTACAAGCATTGCTTATACTTTATTTTGCATAAAAATTTTAGTATTTTGTGCTCAGATATATCAATTTTTAAATTGATGCTAGAAAAAACTTATTGTAAAAGTTTTAAATAAATAGATGCTAGGCTTATTATTATTTTATTATCATCACCATTAAGGTCTTTCTTTCCCCATAGACTGTATGCCTTGTCTCTTAGATTTTTTTCTAAAATTCTTAACATTTTAATTTTTATAATTAAGTCTTTGAACTGAAATTTACTTTCATATATGTGAAACATAGGAATCCAATTTTATTTTCTTATAGATGAACAACAAGTTGTACCAGCACCAATTGTTAAATAAATTGTTTCTCCATGAATTAAAATATGCTCTTCATGTGTTAAATTTTGATGTTTCCTGTATGTCTGAATGAACAATTTGTCTACTCCTCTGCCAGTTTCATATTACTTGGGTTGTAATGGCTTTATGCTATGTTCTAATATCTAGGCAGTCCCCCTTACTATTCTTTTAGATATATTTCTTGACATTTTTAAGCTTTTTTTCTTGCAACTGAACTTTCATGTTATTTTGTCCAGTTCCACAAAACAAATCCAAGTTGGTATTCTAATTGGAATTGTATGATATTTATAAATTGATTTGGGAATAATTAGCTCTTTACAATTACATCTTCTTATCTAAGAATATACTATGCTTTTCAGTTTGTTCAGACCTTGATTTTATACTGACAATGTGATAGTTTCTTTCATGTAGAGCCTTCATCTGTTTTGTTAATTTGGAGCATAAATTGATGCCATCAGTGACATTGTAGAGCCAACTACCTTTCCGTACCTCATGTAACTTGCTTTGGCCTAAAGAAGGGGGCAGAAGTGACAGAGTGCTAGTTTCAAGCCTAGGTCTCAATAAGCCTTGCATATTCCTGCTTGTTCTCTTGCACCTTTCCCACAGCCATGAAAAGAGCTTTCTCTATAACTTTTTCTCTATAGCCACTGCCCCTTCAACCTAGAGATAGACTTTAAAGCAAAGCCACTCAGCCAAGTTCAGACAAGAAATATGGGTGAAAATACCTGTCAGGGTGGTCCATGCCAAGATCCTGTTTATCATTCCCACTGCGCTCTTGCTATCTCTGCTGTGACTTACACTATGTACATCGAATACAACCAAGACTGCCATTTTGACCACAGAAGACTGGATTCTTTTCTATGCTAAAAGCACATATGGTTACCTGAACATTAGGGAGAGCTAATCCTTTGAAGCTTAGAATAAAACTCTGCCCAATAGGGATACCCTGTATCAAATGGTAACAAATCAACAAACTTCATTCCTCTTGCTAAGGATGAAGTACTATGTACACGGAAAAGGGTCGGTATAGCCATTGTGTCATAAACAATTGCTCCACTACTCCACATAGTTTGCTTCCATGCCAGTTTTGGAAGTGTTGGCTATTCTCTTGGGTTTAGCCTATGAATGTCAACAAATCTGTACTTTCTAATCTTTTATTTTCCAACAACAAAATAATAGCTGGTATATTTTAGTATTTACCAAGCAACAAAATAATACCAAAAATACCCTATATTTAACATATATATGTCATTTTGTTAAATCCTAATAATCTGTGAGGTAGTTAGTATTATTATTTTCTTTGTACAGGTGAGGAAACTGAGGTTTAGAGAAGTAAAATAACTAGTAAGATAACCAGTTCATTGTCACATAGCATGGAAGTAGAACTGGGATACAAAATCAGACCTGTCTGGCTCCCAGGATAGTCTATAGCAATGGTTCTGAAAGTGTGGTCCTCAGATTAGCACATCAGCACCACCCGGGAACTTCTTAGAAATTCTTGGGTCCCACCCGACCGACAGAATCAGAAACTCTGAGAAACGGACAAAAAGTCCACATTTTAACAAGCTCTCCTCACCAGGATTTTGATGCCTGCTTTAGTTTCAGAACCACTGCCCTAGACCATACTACCTCTTCAAAATAGTTTTAAAGGCAGGAATAAATTCTGTGAACAGAAATGATCTGAAAGTCTTCCTAAAGACCATAAGCTGAGCTTTAGAGGATGGAGAGAATGAAAGTGGGTATAAAAAGGAGATGGCAAAAATTAAACATACTCTAATCAAATGGACTTCCCTGGTGGCTCAGATGGTAAAGCGTCTGCCTGCAATGCAGGAGACCTGGGTTCTATTCCTGGGTCAGGAAGATACCCTGGAGAAGGAAATGGCAACCCACTCCAGTACTCTTGCCTGTAAAATCCCATGGACAGAGGAGCCTGGTAGGCTACAGTTCATGGGATCACAAAGAGTCGGACACAACTGAGTAACTAACAGTTTCACTTTCAACCAAATGACCCAGTAATTGCATCCTTCGTTATTTACCCAAAGCAGTTGAAAACTTATGTGCACACAAAATGTAGCACATGGATATTTACAGCAGGTTTATCCAGAATTGCAAAATATTGGAAGAAACCAAGATGTCCTGTAGTAGATGAATGGATAAATAAACTGTGGTATATCTACACAGTGGAATGTTATTCAGTGCAAAAAAGAAATGAGCTACTAAGTCATAAAAAAAATAGAGGAAATCTGCTGTTCTTGTTCAGTCGCTAAGTCACATGCAACTCTTTGTGACCCCACGGACTGCAGCATGCCATGTTCCTCTGTCCTCCACTATCTCCCAGAGTTTGCTCAAATTCATGTCCATTGAGTCAGTGATGCCATCTAACCATCTTATCCTCTTCTCTCCCTTCTCTTTTTGCCTTCAATATTTCCCAGCATCAAGGTTTTTTACAACAATCCGCTCTTTGCATCAGGTCTTAGAATTTCAGCTTCAGCATCAGTACTTCCAATGAATAGTCAGGACTGATTTCCTTTAGGATGGACTGGTTGGATCTCCTTGCAGTCCAAGGGACTCTCAAGAGTCTTCTCCAGCACTACAATTCAAAGACATCAATTCTTCAATGCTCAGCCTTCTTTATGGTTCAACTCTCATATCCATACATGACTACGGGAAAAATCATAGCTTTAACTATATGAACCTTTGTCAGCAAAGTGATGTCTCTGCTTTTTAATAAGCTGTCTAGGTTTGTCACGGCTTTCCTTCCAAGGAGCAAGTGTCTTTTAATTTTGTGGCTGCAGTCACCATCTGCAGTGATTTTGGAGCCCCACAAAGCAAAGTCTGTCACTGCTTCCACTTTTTACCCTTCTTTTTGCCATGAAGTGATGGGACCAGATGCCATGACCATAGTTTTTTTAATGCTGAATTCCAAGCTGGTTTTTTTTTTTTTTTTTTCACTCTCCTCTCTCACTCTCATCAAGAGGCTCTTTAGTTCCTCTTCACTTTCTGTCATTAGAGTGGTATCTTCTGCATATCTGAGGTTGTTGATATTTCTCTCTGCAATCTTGATTCCAGCCTGTGATTAGCTGATTCCATCCAGTCTAGCATTTCACATGACATACTCTGCATGTAAGTTAAATAAATAGGGTAACAATAAACAGCCTTATAGCACTTCTTTCCCAATTTTAAACCAGTGAATTGTTCCATGTCCAGTTCTGTTGCTTCTTGACCCACATACAGGTCTCTCAGGAGACAGGTAAGGTGGTTTGGTGCTCCCATCTCTTGAAGAATTTTCCACAGTTTGTTGTGATCCACACAGTCAAAGACTTCAGCAGAGTCAATGAAGCAGAAATAAAAGCTTTTCTGGAACTCCCTTGCTTTCTCCATGATCCAGTGAATGCTGGCAATTTGATCTCTGTTCCTCTGACACTTTGAAACCCAGTTTGTACATGCGGAAGTTCTCAGCTCACGTGCTGCTGAAGCCTAGCTTGAGGGATGTTGAGAATAACCTTGCTAGCACGTGAAATGAGTACAATTGTACAGTAGTTTGAACATTCAGTTGTACAGTAGAGGAAATTTAGATGCATATTAATAGGCAAAATGAACCAATTTGAAAAGTCTGCTTACTTGTAGTAGATGACTCCAACTATATGACATTCTGGAAAACACAAGATCCTGGAGGCAGTAAAAAGATCAGTGGGTGCCAGGGAATGGGGACTCTGAGAGATGGAGCAGAGAGATTTTTAGGGCAGTGAAAATACTTTGTATGATAATATAATGGTGGATACATGTCATTAGGCATTTTCCAAACTCATGTAACATACAACATCAATAGTGAACCCTAGTGTAAACTATGGGCTTTGGATGGTTACGATGTGCCAATGGAGGTTTAGCAATTGTAACAAATGTCTCACTCTGGTGAGGGATGTTGACATGGTAGAAATTATGCACATATGGGAGCAGAAAGCATGGGAAATCCCCACACCTTCCTCTCAATTTTGCTGTGGATCTAAAACTGCTCTTTTAAAAATTGCCTTAAATAAATAAAAAATAAAATACTAAATAGAAAAAAGTACTTTGCCTGGGTCAAAAGAGTGATTATGCAGATGAAAAGACCAAGACCAGCTTTCATGGGGGAGGTAATCATTTAAAGAAGCTATAAAGAACAGTTAGAATTTGAACAAAGAGCAAAGTACAGGACTCTCTAGCTTGAGATTCTCAACCTTGGCACTAGGGATGTTTTGGAAGAGATCATTCTTTGTCATGGTGTCTGCATTGTAGAATGTTTAGCAGCATCCCTAGCCTCTATCCACTAGACACCAGTGGCATCCTCGAGTTGGGCCAACCAGAAAGTCTCAATACTGCCAAATATCCCTGGCAATAAGAGGAGGGAAAGAGCAATGTCACACGTGGTTAAGAACCAGATAAAGAGCCAGGTGAAAGGAACAGCAGTTGGAAAGGCAAGGAGACAACACAAAGCATGAGAATGGTTTGGTTAAAATACAGTTGTCAAAACCATTCATCATTAAAGTCAAAGCTGGAGTGTCATAAAGTAATGAGTGGTGGGGCTAGGAAAGTCTTCTGGGACCACAAGTTTTCATGAAAAGTGAAAGTGTTAGTCGCTCAGTCACAATTCTTTGTGAACCCATGGACAGTAGCCCATCAGGCTCCTCTAAGGAATTTTCCAGGCAAGAATACTGGAGTGGATAGCTATTCCCTTCTCCAGGGGATCTTCTCGACTCAGGGATTGAGCCTGGGTCACTCACATCACAGGCAGATTCTTTACCATCTAAGCCACCAGGGAAGCCCCACAAGGCGTCATACTTTGAATTTAAAAGTTTGGAGTACACCCTGTAAACAAAGAGGAAATACCAAAGGTCTTTGATCTAGAAGTAATAGCTTAAGAGCGCTAAGATTTGTGGATAATGCTTAGAAAGAATTAAAATGACTGCTCAATGTCCTTCTTTGGGGAGAGGATTTTAAAGGGCTGCTACATAGTTAAACCATTAACATTCAATATTTTTTTCTTCAGGAGATATAGAGGCTGTTTAAAAGAGCAGAGGTCCAGAGAGGAACCACATGGGGGCTTGCTGAGTTGAATCTCAGGGGGGCATCCAGTTTGTGTCTAGGCTGGAGTTAGAATTGTAGAGGTGCAGAAGGAAACCCTGTCCTTCCTAGTGGCCATACCCTGTGGCCAAAAGTGGAACCTTCCCCCTAACGTGCCTGCCTATGGAGCAGGTATTGGAGGCTGTGCTGTACCTGTTTGATGGGATGTTCCTGCTCCAGGCTTCTAACCTGAGTGGCCACTGCTGGACTGGCCCCCTCAGGCTTTTCAAGGCCACTTTGTGCCACCCCCAACGAAGGTTTCTGCTTCACTGGAGTCCAGACAGAGGCCAGAGTGGCTAACCTCACTTGGATAGGAGACAGAGGTATCCTAGTGGCTTCTGATCCAGGTGCTGTTGAATTGTGGGAGCTGGATGAGAATGAGGCGCTCGCTGACAACAAGCTCTGCAAGTATAAGCACGATGACATTGTGTCTACAGTCAGCGTCCTGAGCTCTGGCACACAAACTGTGAGCTGGTAGCAAAGACTTCTGGATCAAGGTTTGAGACCTTGCTCAGCAGATGGTTCAAAATTCCCACCGAGCTCATTCTGGGCAGGCCACCTGTGTCGCTGCCTTTCTCCACAAGGATCCTGTGTTTCTTTCATGTGGTGAGGACAATACAGTCTTACTGGAGGATATCTGCTGTCCCAAGCCAGCCTCACAGATGGGACACAGTGCCTCTGGCTACCTTCTTGCATCCCTGGCGTTGCGTCCTCAGCAGACTAAAGTCTTTGTCTTTGGGGATGAGAATGGGACTGTCCCACCGCGGACACCAAGAGTGCAAGCTGTGCCCTCAGCTCGGGGGTGCAGTCCTCGTGTGTCACTGGGCCAGTGTTCTCTCCACACAGTGCTCCCCTCCTGGCCTCTGTCAGTGACAAACTACTCACTTGCTGTACTGGACTTAGACCCTCCGGAGGTTTAGAAGCCAAGCCCACAGAAACTTTGTGAGCAATGCTACTTGGTCCTCACTGAATCACTCCCTTCTTACCACAGCGGGCTGGGACCGTGAGGTCCTCCACCATTTCATGCCCACAGAACCTCTCCCAGAGACTGGAACTAAGAGTGTTGCCGAGTAGGTTGGATTCCAGACAAAAAGCAAATCCCCCGAGAGTATCCACTCCCTTTGCTCCTGCCCTCTCATTGTGTGAGACAACACAGGAGCCTTATATAGTGTGTGAGTATACCAGATCTGTGCAGTTAGTAGGCATTGTCTCTCAGGCTGGGAGAGGCTGGATTCTGAAGCCCTATAGTCAGGGAAGAACAATTTCATTGAACATGAAAAAAAAAAATATTTTCTACATCAGCTAGAGGGTGGTGAAAGTTTTTTGGACAAGAGTTTATGGAATTCTTCAGGAAAGAATACTAGAGTGGGTAGCCATTCACTTCTCCAAGGAATCTTCCCAACCCAGGGCTCGAACCTAGGTCTCCTGCATTGCAGGCAGATTCTTTCCCATCTGAGACACCAGGGAAATCCCGTATAAAATATTTCATACTAAAATCTTTTTCTTAAAAAGCTCTTAATTTTTAAGTTTTTTTTTAATTTTTAAGTTTTTAAAAAGGGAGATTTTTAACATTTACTACTGTTTTTTCTATCATACTATGAGCTCTGAAGAAAGTGACTGTTCTCAGCTCAGAACTGACATAAATGGGAGCTGCTGCTGCTGCTAATGTGCTTACTGGAGGAGCTCAGTCATGTCCGACTGTTTGCGACCCCATGAACTATACCCCTCCAGGCTCCTCTGTCCAAGGGATTCTCCAGACAAGAGTACTGGAGTGGGTTGCCATGCCCTCCTCCAGGGAATCTTCCTGACCCAGGGATCAAACTCAGGTCTCCCGCATTGAAAGCAGATTCTTTACCATCCAAGCTGCCAGGGAAGCCCAAGAATATTGGAGTGGGTGGCCTATCCCTTCTCCAGGGGATCTTCCCGACCCAGGAATTGAAATGGGATCTCCTGCATTGCAGGTGGATTCAATGAATAAAGCTTTTGACAAAAGATAACGAAATATACATCTTGTTCTAAGATGTAAATGAAATTGACTTTTGCACTTCTGCATTACCTATTTCCAGTGATTATACTTCAATTTTCTGGTCTTTAGAGTCTATCTCTGGACCCACAAACCCCTCAGCACAAAATATTCATGCCCTCATTTCACATGGCTCTCAACATAATATCATGTGCTACTATAACACTGTGAAGATAATATGGTAATTAATGCTCAATTAGCTTTAGCAGCAAGTGAATTATTGTTTGAGAAGATGAAAGAGGACATTCCAGAATTAGTTTTGTTAAACTAAAAACTTACAAGAATTGGGGAAAATTTAAATCACAAGAAAAAGAAAAATAATTTATTTCATAGGACATGAGATATTAAAATCTGAAGGAGACACAAATTTACTAAGTAGAAGATTATAAGTGGCATTCCCATTCTAATGCACATGATGCAAAAATGTTAGGATTATTAATTCTATTAGTAATAGTCCTATTGGAGCAGATCATATGATAGAATATGTATATTTTCCATAGAAGTAATGCCCTTTCTGTGATTTTGATAAGCATATCTTTAGTTATGCATTAATACATAAATAATAATACAATTTTGAATTTACAGAGCTCCTCTAAAAAAATCACATGTCCTGAAAAATTATATTCAAAGTGACCTGAATGAAAAAAGATTTTTTCCACTGTGAAAGAATTTCCTCCCTCTCTCCAAAGTAACTGGGGAATGAACAGTAACAATCGAACAGAAGGCAGACAATGCATGTCTAAATCAAATGTAAATATGTTGTCTTAAATATTTTACATACCTTTTGAAAGTCAGAAGAGACTTCTTTAGGAAGATGATTATTTTAATTAACATATAAATATGCATCATGATTTATGCATGCATGCTAAGTCACTTCAGTCCTGTCTGACTCTTGGCGACCCCATAACCTGCCATCTCCTTTGTCCATGGGATTCTCCCAGCAAGAATACTGGAGTGGGTTGCCATGCACTTCTCCAGGGGATCTTCCCAACCTAGGGATCAAACCTGTGTCTCTTATGTCTCCTTCATTGCCAGGCAGGTTCTTTACCACCAGCAACAACTGGGAAGCCCATGACTTCTTATAGGATATTTTAAAGGGGGATCTAATTTGATTGAATCCAAACTAGAAAAGAAATAGTTCAAAGGTAAGATGAATAAAGGACTTCCCTGGTGGCTCAGACGGTGAAGCGTCTGTCTACAAAGCGGGAGACCTGGGTTCAATCCCTGGGTCAGGAAGATTCCCTGGAGAAGGAAAGGGCAACCCACTCCAGGACTCTTGCCTAGAAAATCCCATGGACGCAGGAGCCTGGTGTCCATGGGGTCACAAAGAGTCGGACATGACTGAGGGAGTTCACTTTACACTTTTTAAGATGAATAAACAAAATTCAAAGGACAGAAACAAATATCTATGAAATTTGAGATGCTTTGAGTCAGCATTTGAAGGTTGTATTAGCCCATGACTTAAGATAGAGAAGTCCTGGGCAGAGCAAATAAGAAATGCACTGATCCAAGCAGTCAAGGTTTGCAATCCTTTCATTTTGAGTGTGGGCTGGATTAGTGGCTTCCCCTTAACAGACTACATGACACAAAGCGATGGCTTATTACTGAGGTTAGGTTCCATAAAGACCACGGCTTCTGTCTTTGAGGTCCCCTCTTACTCTCTCACACATTCGTTCTGAGAGAAGTCAGCTGTCATGTGAAGAGCAGCCCTCTGAAGAGACATAGCAAGGAACTGTAGATCATGGCACAGAACTCATTAACAGCTAGCAAAGAGCACAAGCCCTCAGTCCAGCACCCTAAGAGGAACTGAACAAACTCACAAGTGCATGTTTCCCCAGTTAAGCATCAGATGAGACTGTGGTCTCCTCTGATAGCTTAACTGAAACCTCACAAGGGACCAAGGGCCAGAGGCATCTAACATCTGACTCACAGAAAATGTGAGATAATAGACATTTGTTACTTGAAGTTCCTAAGCTTTAGGGATAATTTTTTAAGCACTGATAGATAACTAAAACCAGGGGTGGTTTGAAGCCCTGAAAAGAAGCTAAAATAGAACTTATATCTACAGCTTGGAACTGGCTCCATGATAAAAAGAATGTATTTTCAAAATGTGCAATGGAGGGGATTGATTCTTGGTCAAGTGATAAGATCCTGAGACCAAGGTGTAGTGATGGCAGAGGAAATTGGAAAAGATTCCTGGTTTCTAAATAAATTCATCTCAACTAACCCAGTTAAGTAAGAATTTACTTTTAATTTTGCTTAAAATATATGTCATTAAATCTCTTTATAAAATAGAAACATCTAGTTGTACCTTGGAATGAACTATTCTGGACTATATTTAATAAAAAGCAGAGAGCAATGGGGAGCTACCATAAGAAAAGAAACACCATGGAGACATCTAGTTCCAAAGAGCTTAGCCTTTGAAAAAGTTCACTTCTTGGGGTTTCTACCCACTCCCATAAAAGAAAATCCAAGATCCACGATAGCACTTATTCTGTACTGCAATTACTGGTATATCTGTCTTCTGTACCTGACAATGAGAAACTTGGGTAGAAACTGGGACTTATTTATAAATATATTCTAACACATTTTTAAGGTGTAGAACACAGTAGGTATTCAAGTATTTACTGAAAAAGTAGATCAACAAATAAGTAACTCTAGTGGATTAAGGATCTTTATATCGCAATACACAGTGAACATATCAGATCACATACGTATCAGCTGTTTAAGAGCTAACCAAGGAATTTCTGTTTCCATTTAAGATGGTTTAAGCCCACTACACTCTAACTCTCCTGGTAATTACAAATAAAACCCCTGCAACAGAATACAAAAAAAGCAACTATCTGAGGATTTTGAAAATAAATAAGAGCAAGCACATTGAGGAAGGCAACCAAAACTCAAAGAACAACCTGAACAGCAGTTTCCTAGCCTGGCCCAATGGCAACCCAAATCCTGGAACCGTGCAGCAAGTGTGGACATGAAAATCTCCAAAAGAAATGCTTTTTCTGATCAGAGGATGGGGTAGTGACATGTCTGTGTGCTTTGGTGAAATCTCTCTGCTTTGTTTTGTTTTCCTGTATTCCAGCCTTCCCCAAAGCAAACCCCAGTATGAGGGCAGTGACAATTATGGTTGGATGGACTCCTAAAACTCTGAGAGAAAGCCTTTACCTTCAGTCAGAAGATCCAGGAAAGAGCTTGCTCCCCACCCTCAAAAATGTATGGGGGAAACCCAGGATATTTCTTTCTTTTTCCTCCTTCCTCTATGCCCCAGGTATGGGAAATGCACTACAGTGTGAAGCAGCTAAACTCTGAGTGAAACTGCAGTTTTCCAGTCAGGGGACTGGGATAATGAACCTTAGACACTGGGGAAACAACAGGAGAGGAGCTCAAGGAAAATCTCTCAAGCTGGGTAACCCTGTATGAACCCACACAAGTCCTAGGCTCACCTCCAAGATGTGAATGCACAAAATAGACCCAAAACAGCATAATGAAGGCTTTAGAGATGAACTACAGTGTAACTCCACCCAGGTCCCAGACTCACATCCAGTGGGATACACATGAGATGGGATCCCAGGAGCTGGAAAGACTTTAAAGACAGAACCACTTAGCACAGAAGACAGTCAGAACTTGTAGTCTGAACCTAACTAGGCTTACTGCTGCTAAAATAACAACAACAAAATCAACAATTTCCAGATGAATTTTACACAACCCAGAGGTTCACAGCATAATGTTCAAAATGTTCAGGATAAAATCCAAAATTACTAGGCATACAAAGAACCAAGACAATCTAAACAGCTCTTAAGAGAGAGTGCAATCACCAGATCTCTGGAAGCAGGTAGAAATGTTAAAGAATATAGAGGTCTCCTATAAATCTATAATTATGCAAATACACTTGACTATATAAGCAGTTTCACAAACTAAGAATGACTTTAGCCACAAGAAGACTAATTTTGAATAAGGAAGCTTCAGGGCATTATGGTAGGAACCCCTAGAAATCATTAGAACCTCAAATTGGGCTCTGGCTACACTCACCCTCCACAGATGCCAACAGTACAAACTAACCCAGGTCCAGCCTGACTTCAGCACATTTGCCAGCTCTGAAACTTTGACAAAGCTACACTGAAGTAACTTCTTAGTGCCAGCTTCTGAATTAGCAAAATGGACATAATGGCACTTGCCTTAAAGGTACTTAAAAGTACTTGTGAGGATTTATAGGGTTAAAACATATAAAGCACTTATAGTAGTTCCTGGGGAGATTTTTGTGTAGAAAACAAATGGATAACATTTCTTGTGTGCCCTATGTGCCTGCTCCTTCCTTCTCCACCCCCTCTAAGCTCTTATTATGTAGCAGGCACTGTACTAAATGCTTTACACACTTCATTCCATTTAATCTTCACAATGTCACTGTGAAATAGGATGGTGGCTCAAATGGTAAAGAATCTGCCTGCCATGCAAGAGACCCAGGTTTGATCCCTAGGTTGGGAAGATCCCCTGAAAAAAGGCATGGCAACCCATTCCAGTATTCTTGCCAGGAGAACCCCATGGACAGAGGAGCCTAGCAGGCTACAGTCTATGGGGTTGCAAAGAGTCAGACATGACTGAGCAACTAACACTTTCAATTTTATCTGCATTTTTTAGATGAAAAAATTTGGATTAACTCACTTTATTTCTGTACACACAAAGACACACATATCATTATTTTTTACTTTTATTTGTGAGTTTTCTTTCTACCTAATATTTTATATACCTTATATATCTACTATATATTTATTTTATAGATTAAATCTCAAAGGAAATCCCCATTTCTCTTACATTAAAATTTCTTGGGTGGCAACACACTGTTGCCTCCATATACCACCTAACTTACTCTTGATTATTTTCCCCTTTAAATATGTTATTTTATAGACTTTCCCTGACCTCCCTTGATCCGGGTCCTTTGGCCTCATGACAGATAGTCACACCATGGTATACATGCAGAAATCTGGACCAAGGCAGGTGTTTACTGCATCTGGGAGTACGCATTCTTGGAGGCAGTGTGGGGACAGTTCTCAAGAGCCATTTCATGTTCTAAGGACAGAAACATTGTACTAATGTTCAGGCTCTCTCTGGTCTTTGAAATAGACCTGACTCCTTTGGAATATATTCTTTAAAATAAGTTGATCAATTATTTTGTACTTAATGCCAATGGCTGTGTCAGCATTACTGATCTGGAGACTAATTATGTGATTTCATAGCTATTCTGGGAAAACATGAACATACTGGAAATAGAATGAGGGAGGTTATGGAAATGTTGAATGAAAAATGTAGACAAGCCAAAACTATTAATGACTTTCATGCTGCTCAGCAGAAATCACCTTTCATGTTCTCTGTTAATACAGTTAGAATCTAGGGATGACAGATTTCCAAGTTATGGATTCTCAAGAAGTAATTACAAGAAGTTATCTCTTCCTATAATTTAAAAATATAAGATCTATTTAAAATAAATAATCATTATTCAACATTTTATTAACCAAATTTTTGCATTGTTTCCTACAGGAAAGAAGTATGGTAGGTCTCATACAAGAATAAATTACATCTAAGGACAATAATCTCAGGAAGTCCTTCAAAACTAACTGGAGGAAGAGATACAAGTTAGGGAGAGATGAGAGCAGAACTACTTATGGAGGTTAAGGAATTATTTTATGGGGTTCCTTCCATTATCAACATTTATATACAGACAAAATCAAGTAAAATTACATTACATGCACCCTTTTTTGATTAATTTTTATTGAAGTATAGTTAATTTTCAATGTTGTGTTAGTTTCAGATGTGTTAATTTCAGATGTAAATTGAATTAGTTATATATATACATATACCCACTCTTTTTTAGACTCTTCCCATACTGGTCATTACAAAGTACTAAGTAGATTTCCCTGTGTTATACAGTAGGTTCTTATTAGTTATCTATTTTATATTTAGAAATGTGTATATGTCAATCCCAATCTCCCAAGTCACCCCTCCACCCCTTTTACCCTTGGTAACCATAAGTGTGTTTTCTATATCTGTGACTATCCTGTTTTGTAATAAGTTCATTTATGAAAAAGTTCATTAAAAATAATTAAAATGTTGGATCCACTGACAATCATCATATTTGAGAGAAAAATCAACTCAAACTGACTTTAACAATAAAGGAATATATGACATCAAAGTCTCAGTTTCACACTACGTCTCCATTCTGCCTTACATAATATATCTTTAGACTGGCCTTCCTGGGAAGCTTCACAGTTTCCCTGCTGGTGGTAGTAATATGCTACAATACAACCAACTTTACATTTGTTATACCTCAACATCCAGTACCAAAAAGATGTCTCCTCTGCCATTTCTCACGTGTGAATTTTTATTTACCCTCCTTTTAACAAGATAGCAATTGTCACACAAAATATCATTGTTCTGATCCGGTTATGCACCCATGCCTGAAACAATCACTGTGATCAGAAGGATGGGATACAAAGATTGGTCATTTGTCTTACCCTTCTAATAGATAGAACCCTTCTAAAGTACTAAATGCTCTAACTTCAATCTAATTGTCTCAATTAATATCGAACTATTAAATAGCTACAAATTGATTTATCTATAGTTCTAGAATGAGGCTTCCTTGCTGGCTCAGCAGAAAAGAATCCACCTGTAATGCAGGAGACATGGGTTTGATCCCTGGGTCAGGAAGATCCCCTGGAGAAGGGCATGGCAACACACTCCAGTATTCTTGCTGGGAAAATCCCATCGACAGAGGAGCCTGGTGGGCTATGGTCCACAGAGTCATAAAGAGTCGGACACGACTCAAGTAACTGAGCACACACACACAGTTTCAGCAACATCCCATTTAATTAATTTTTATTTTGCTCTGAAAGGTAAAGGCTACATACAGATAATGCCACATTTACTGCTATGTTTAAAAATGCTGAAATGGAATGCTTTTTCTTTGTTGTTTTTATCATTTACATTATGCATTTATTTTTCCAACTGATTTTCATCTGTTAGGTAAGTACTTCAGTTAAAATTCAGTTAAAGGTTCTGAAATAGTTTTCAAAGTAACTATGATATTATAGAATAGAATTTGAAAGAAATGCAATTCCCTTTAAAGTAGTAATATAACTTGTATCCCTGTTCACATTTTTGACTGGTTACCTAGAGCTACAAATATATTTGGACTTTTAAAAAATATTAAAATAAATCTTTAAAGCATGTATTTCTCAAGAAGTTTATCTATGCTTCCCATTTCCACCTTCTCACCTCCCCCCTACATTTTCCAAACCCCTGGAATTTGGCTTCTGCCCCATCATTATCATTACCAGTAGGCTCCATGTCACTCATTTCAACTGCTATTTTTCAGTTCTTGGATTACATTACTTGATCTTTCAAAGTCTCCAACAGTTGGGCCAGTCACACTCTCCTTCCTTGGATGTTTTGAGTCTGCCCTCTCCTGTGAGCCTCCTACCTTTCTAATCACCCCTCTTGTTTCTCCATCGCAGGCTTATTCTCCTCTATGTGGCCATTACATGTTGGAGTCCCTCAATATCACTCTTAGTTGCTGTCTTCATCTCACTCCTCGCTTTCTTCCTAGGAAATTTCACATGCACACAGTGGTTTGATGACAGTCTATTGTGCCAGCCCTAGCAATGCAGATCACAAGCTGTATCCTTGGCCCAGAGAAGTCATCTGAGCCCTGGACTCAGGGTTCCTACTGCCTGATTATGCAGACACTGAAAATACTGTTCAAACCCCACTTCCTTCAAAAAGCTCCTGGCCAGTCAGCTATAAAGAATGTGGCAAATTGACAGACAAAACTCAAAAAGATGCATGCACATCTATGTGTTTACAGCGGCACTCTTCACAATTGCCAGGACATGGAAACAACATAAATTCATCCATCAGTGGATGAACGGGTAAGGAAATGTGGTACATACACATACACACAAAGAAATACTACTCAGTCATGAAAAAGAATGGAATAATGCCATTGGCAGCAACACAGATGAACCTAGAGATTATCCTATGAAGTGAAGTAAGTCACAAAGAGAAAGACAAGTACCATGTATCACTTATCTGTGGAATCTAAAATACAAAACAAATGAACCTATCTACAAAACACAAACAGATTCACAGAGAGAGTAGACTTGCGATTGCCAAGGGGGAGGGGGCTGGAGAAAAGATGGGGTGGGAGGTTGGAGCTAGCCAGATGAAAACTATTACTTACAGAATGAATAAACAACAAGATTTTACTGTATAACACAGGGAACCATATTCAATAACTTGAGATAGATCAAAGTGGAAAAGAATATAAAAATAATGTGTATATACATACACACACACACATATATACACAACTGTATATACACTTTACTGTATAGCGGAAATTAACACATTATAGATCAACTATATTTCAATTAAAAAAAAAAAAACTGATTTGCCAATACACCATGCAGCATCTCACTAATTCAGCTCACAAAGACTGATGCATAAACTCAATTTCAAGTTACTAATTTGCAAAGGAAAGTGTTTACTGCCTCTTGTTGGTATGGCCTACACATTCTTTACCTGTAGGAACGCTATACAAAAAGTCAAATTATAGTCAAAATGTTTCTTGGTGATTCATAACCTTGGAATGAATGGTGTCAGTTCTATGCTATCTCTGGGCCAAGTCTTCTGTGCCTACACACAGTCAATCTGCCTTTTTTCTGAAATTTCAGGGCTGACCAAGCCCCCACACCATTTGATTGTCATGTGTTTTTCTTTAGCTACTAAATATAGTCAATTAGGTTACACAGTTCAGTGTGACCTGGTGGGCAACCATTCTTCCTTTTTAGAGAACAGTTTGCTATTCTGCCCTATGATCCTTTTAAAACTTTAATCCCCAACAAACAATCTAACGTCTCACGGAGAAGGAAGGGAGCTCACCTCCCTGCTCAGTATTCACAACATATAGGAATGTTTAATTTCAAAAATTCCTCCTCCTCTAGCCTTCCCGCATACACCTCTAAACTGTCATCTGGCCAAAATACCATTTTAAGCAGAAGAGAATTTGTAAGAAAAAGGGAAATGATGGAGAAAGGTTAGTATCTGGATATGGGATAAAACTTAGCCATTGTCTGTTCCCAAACGAACATATCAGAAGCTCAAAAATATATACAAAATGAAAGTAAGGATAAGAAAATCAAAAAGAGTGAGAAACTAGAAAAGCAAACAGAAGTCATAATTCATGAATAGGGAAACCTAAAACATGGAGTCGGTCAGAAAACAGTGCACGCAGGAACCAAGAGTCAGGGGCTGGGGCTGTCCCACTTGACATTCCAACGGATGCCTTTCACATCACCGTCTACGTGAACAGATTCCAGGGGGTGCCTTTCACATCACCGTCTACGTGAACAGATTCCAGGGGGTGCCTTTCACATCACCGTCTACGTGAACAGATTCCAGGGGGTGCCTTTCACATCACCGTCTACGTGAACAGATTCCAGGGGGTGCCTTTCACATCACCGTCTACGTGAACAGATTCCAGGGGGTGCCTTTCACATCACCGTCTACGTGAACAGATTCCAGGGGGTGCCTTTCACATCACCGTCTACGTGAACAGATTCCAGGGGGTGCCTTTCACATCACCGTCTGCATGAACAGTGCTTGCTAGAGTTCTGTCGTGTGCATGCTCACTGTTTACAGAGGCCCTGGATATAAGGGTAAGATCAGAAGTCCAGATCCACAGGAATAAGGAACTGAAAGGGAAGGGCAAAACAGGCAGAAGATGTGCGGCCACCACACTCAGATGATTTAAAAATTTTAAATACTCTCTGTTTTGGAGAGCTTTCCCATAGTTGTGCTAAGGAAAGAAACACATTCTTTAAATATGACTGATCTATGACAGCAAATTAAAGCCAGCTACATAACCTATTGAAGTGAGGAGGGGAGGTGGGGGAGATGGCTAAGCCCAAGAAATGTTGTTTACAGCCAGCATTTTATTCTGTGTTTCACACTGGATCTAGGATGGTTTTTCCAAACATATATTGTGATCCAGCTCAATGCACCACTGAAAAAAGGCTTTGGTGGCCAAGAAACATTTCAGAAATGAGTAGAATGTATTTCCCTAATGGGAATTTACAACTCTCAATAATTTATAATGACTCATACATAAAAGGCCAATCTAGCTTATTTGAATATGAAATATCTTTTTTTCCTTGGTAACATTAATATTCTGTGGATGATGCTTTAGGACCAGGCAATTACTGTCATGTGAGATAACTGCTTAATTCTCCCTCAAGATTTTCAGTATATTTACACTTAGAAATACTGTACTCCTAAACAAACAAGATGAGAGAAGAGATCATGGCAGATGTATCCACTGGGAAATTGTTTGGGCTGCTAGAACTGAGGCTCAGTTATAATGGTTAAAACCCATTAGGATCTCAATCTCTTTCTCTTCTCTCTCTGTCTCTTTGGGTTTCACTGTCTTTCTCTCAGTCTCTCTGTCACACACACACACACACACACACACACACACACACACATACACACATAAAAATGTATGCTAAGTGGTCCTACAAAGTTATGAGGAACTTACACTCCATCTTTTTATTCTGGCATCCTTATGTCATGGGTTCCACATCAAAGTTACATAATGATTGCCAAAAGGGCAAAACAAGGCATAAAAGGCTCTCTGCCGAGCTGAGCCAGCCCACCACTTATTTTACATACAGTGAAATATACAAATCTTACATGCACAATTCAATGGATGTACCATATAACCAACATCCCAATTAAGAGAAAATATTCTCATAACAGTAGTAAATTACTTTGTGTCATCTTCCATTCAGGAAGATGAGTGGTGCTCATCTTCCACTCAGAAGATTACTATCGTCCTCACAGGGAGCCACTGTTCTGGTCTATTTTTTTCATAGTTTGCTTTTGCCTGCTTTTGAAATTCATATAAATGGATTCATCCAGGGTGTTTTTATCTGTGTCTGGATTCTTTCACTCAACATAATTATTTTGAGATTTATCCATGTGATAGATAGCATGCATCATTTGTTCTTTTTTTTTTTTAATTTTTACTAAGCAATATTCCACTGTATGAATGTACCACAATTCTCATGCACTCTCCTGTTGGTATGCATCTGTGCTGCTTCCAGCTTTGAGCTTTTATGAATAAAGCTCTATAACTTTTTTTTTTTTTCTATAACTATTTTTATACAAGTCTATTTGTGACGACCTTATAAATTTCTGTCCACTGAAAGGCCTGGGAACAGCAATGTTCCAATAGTAATGACCATACTTAGTGCCCAATTCTTGATTTCTAAATACTGCCCTCCACCAAAAGAGAACCAGAGCTTCTTGTAGAAATTGCTAATTCATAAAGTGGGGAATGGGAAGTACAAAATGAGTCTAGAAACAAGGCCTGTTTCCTTGTTTACTGACTTTATAATTTTTAAAATAACAATTTAAAATTTTAGTTTATAATCCATAAAAACCCATGAGGAAAGACGAGGGAAGGAGGAAGCAGGAAAGAAACAGTGAGAAAACTGGCAGTCAGCACTTTCATCAAGTGATAAAACTGAACATTATAAAAAATAAGTCAGGTAGGTAGAATAATGTACCCCCACATAAAACTCCACATCCTAATTTCCAGACCTGTGATTATATTCCTCTAGATAGAAAACAGAACTTTGCAGATTAAGGTTAAGGACATTGAGGTGGGAAGAATATTCCAGATTATGCTGGTGAATCCAATGCATTAAAATGATCCTTAAAAGTGGAAAAGTAGGGCAGGAGATGGAGTCAGAGAAGAGGATATGATGAAAGCAGAGTTCAGTGTGATGTGATTATTATCTTTGAAGATGGAAGGGAGCCACAAGCTGAAGAATGCAGGCAGCCTCTAGAAGCTAAAAAAGGGAAACAGAGATTTTCCATAGAGCCTCCAGGACAAATTCAGCCCTGCTGATAAATCCATTTTAGACCAGTGAACCCATTTCAGGTTTCTGATCTCTAGAAGTATAAAATAAATTTGTGTGGTTTCAATCCAACAAATTTGTACTGTAATATGTTGATACAGCAATAAAGGAAATGAATGCAATGAGATAAATCAAAATTTTGTGTCACCTGATAGGATGCAATGAGAGGAACCTGGCATTACTTCTGTGATACTTCCGAGAAAGGCACAGAACCTAACTTTAATGGTGAGGACACATTAGACAAATACAAATGGTGAGACATTTTATAAAATAACTGGTCTGATTGCTGTGTTTAGGACTTCCAATACAATATTGAATAGAAGTGGCCAGAGTAAGCATTCTTATCCTGTTCCAGATTTTAGCAGTATGGCTTTCAGCTCTTCACCATTTGAGTATTATCTGAGCTGTAGGTTTGTCATAAACAACTTTTATGATGTTGAGATATGTTCCCTCTATACTCACTTTTGCAAGGGGTTTTATCATGAATGAATGTTGAATCTTATCAAATGCTTTTTCTACCTCTGTTGAGATGATCATGTCCTATTGTACAGCACAGGGAACTACATTCAATATCCTGTGACAAACCATAGTGGAAAAGAATATAAAAAAGAATATATACATATAACTGACTCACTTTGCTCTACAGCAGAAATCAACACAACACTGTAAGTCAACTATACTTTAATAAAATTTAAAAATATTTTTTAAAAACTGGTCTGTAAACTTCGTAAATGCCAAGATCAAGAAAATGAAGGAAAGACCAAAGAACTCTTCCATACTGATGGAGAGTAAAGAACAAAGACAATAAGTACAACACATGGTTTGAACTGAATTATTTTTTCTATAAGGGATATATTAAGACAGTAGGTGAAGTCTGAGGATTAGATGGTAGCAATCTATTTATCATGATTGTGCTAAGTCGCTTCAGTCATGTCTGACTCCGTGCGACCATGTGGACTGCAGCCTGCCAGGCTCCTCCATCCATGGGATTCTCCAGGCAATAACACTGGAGTGGGTTGCCATTTCCTTCTCCAGGGTAGCACAGCACATTTATTATGATTATGCAGGGGAAAAGGTCACTATAGGATACACACACAAAAGTATTCATGGGTGACAGTGCATTATGATAGCAGTTTACTCTCAAATGGCTTCGGAAAAAAAATTAATTATACTGCACATGCAACTTTCCTGTAAGTTTGAGATTGACTAATTTGAAATAGAAACTAAAACAAAACTATGGAGAAATATCTTTACCAATAGATTAAATGTTCAGAATCCTATGAATAAAGAAATTTTTTTTAAAGGAGGAGGATATTTTTTAATTGAGGTACAGTTGATTTACAATGTTTCAGGTATACCAAAAGTGATCAGTTATATATGTGTATATATACATACATAAGGACTTCTCTGTAGTGCATACAGTGAAAAATCTGCCTGCAATGCAGGACACCCGGGTTTGATCCCTGTGTCGGGAAGATCCTCTGGAGAAGGGAATGGCAACCTACTCCAGTATTCTTTCCTGGAAAATCCCATGGACAGAGGAGCCTGGTGGGCTACAGTCTGTGGGGTCACAGAGTTGGACACAACTGAGCAACTAAACCACCATCCTACACACACATGTGTGTGTATATATATATACACACTCTTTTTTAGATTCCTTTTCACTATAGGTTATTACAAGATACTGACCATAGTTGCCTGGGCTCTACAGTAGGTCCTTGTTGTTTATAAAGAAACTTTCTAGAATGAATTAACTTGCTCAAGGACAGGTAACTGGTCAATTACTGAAGATAAGATGAAATAACAGATACAAACTTTTGGCCTAGATTTAAAAAGATTTTTCCCTGCTGGAGACAATTCTGTTATGTTATTTTGGGTCATTTTAAATTGTCCAGTTCTTCATATCAAAAATTTCAGATATTTCTGTCTTCAAAGTTCAGTTTAAATGCAGTTTCTAATTCTGTTCTCTTTGTGTTGCTCAAAGCAGGCATATGGAGATGTCTTTGGGTTAAGGTCATCCTACCAGTTCTCCAGTGATGCTGAGGTTGGGGGTGGGGATAGGGAAGTAAGAGATAAGAAGTAAGGAGAGGTATGCTTTTTCTTCAATTTAATTCTATCTCTGCTTTTTCAGAGCATTCTTTTCACCTTCCATTTCTTCCCAAATGAAAACCCCAAATGAGGGCTGTGTACCAAAATGTTTTGGGAATATAGAATATTGTGGGAGAGAGAACCATTATCTTTCCTTCTCCCCAATCTGAAAAAGTATAATGACATAGTCCATATATCATTCTATAACTTTTCCACATGTTGTAAAAAGTCATTTGCATCACATTTTCATGTGAATATTTAAAGTGCCAGTGTTTCCATGAGACCATGGTTCTCGTTTAATATCCTTCCATTTTTGTCAACAGTTCATCTAAGTACTGACAGCTCAAACAAGCAGCATATGCTCTTCATTCATTCTTATCTCAAATAATTATTTGAGCAAACAATTATTAGTCACTAATTTGCCATTTGTCAGAGATATTTTTATTCATGTATGTAACTGCCAAATCCCTAGTCTGGGGCTTATACTGACATACTATAACATCTTATCTTATAAGTACCTTTTTGATTCATGAAGCTAAATCTCCACCTCTTCCCCTCCCTCTTCCACAGTCTCCCACATCAGCTGAGTACTTTACTAGCTCCTTTCACTGCATTCTACGGCATCTATGTCCAATTGTCAAAGCTTTCTGCACCCTCATATTCTTCCAGCAGTATTTTTTCTTTCACACAGTGAACATCTGGCTTTTCCCTTATGATATCTTTAACCTTAAAATCTGTTATAGTGGGATAATTATTCTTTTTTCCTCCAATTTATAGGGAAAAAAAGTTAATCCTTTTCTTAATTCCCATTGCCTTTTAGTTGTCTTCATCCAATTTCCCTTCTCTGCTTTTCATTGCCTCATGCCACCATCTCCATATACTTGTGCAGCCTGACTTTCTAGGTTACACTGGCCTATGATTGACAAGGGGATGTCAAAGGGGCACAGGAGCCAAACTAAATCTGGAACAATTTGAGCAATAAAATAAAAATTAGTATCAGGTTATAACCCAAAGCATATTAAGCACCCAGTTCATATTGATGTAAATAAATCAGAGTAAATTAATAAATGGAGAAGAAGAAATAAATCTCCCATGTAGAGCAATTCCAAATAATTTGTGTAGATATTTCATCCTTAAGGAACGGGAGAATGACTCCCCAGTGCTTAAGTGTGGGCTGAGCATAGTGACTTCCTTCCGAAGAGCTCATGGCTGGGGGCAGGGGCATTGGCAGGAGGGTGGCTTTACAATGGAGGAACCTGACAAAACTGCCTCAGCCAGGTGATCAAGACTCACATTAACAGTGGGAAGTCATGAAGATAGCATGTACCTTTGATATGTTGACACTGGCACTCTGCCTCTGGGGTCTTCCTTCCAAAACCTCATAAACCAAATCTAACTATGAGAAAAATAGTCAAATTCCAATAGAGGTACATCCTACAAACTATCTGGTCAGTGATCCTCAAAACTGTCAAGGTCACCAAAAGCAAGGAAAGTCTAGAAAACTATGACAACCAAGGGGAGACATTACAACTACATGTAATATGGTATTCTGGGATCCTTGAACAGAAAAAGGACATTAGTAAACACTAAAGAAATCTAAATAAAGCATGGATTTTCATTAATAACACTATATCAGTATTGGTTCCTTACTTGTAACAAATATACCATAATGTAAGATCTTAATAGCAAGGGAATACTAAATATATGGTGTATGAGGATTCTGTACCATCTTTTCCATTCTTCTATAAATCTAACACTCTTCTAAAAAGACAGTTTTCTGGCTACATTTAAGGCTAATCACCAAATCTGTGCCCTTCCTTTCTGTCCACAAATTAAAATTCCAAATTTTCTTAGTTTAGTATTCAAGAACCTAGAAGATTACAAAATACTGCCCTCTGATTATTTGCAATTCTTCCTACCAAGAAGTGAAGTGTTATCTACACACGTGGGCTTGGACGGTGACTTGCTAATATGAAACAACTAGAGGCTTAGAAAGTGTTTGAGCATTGAGGTTTGCTTTCTTTGCTACTCTTGGAATATTGTTGCCGTACAGAAATCTGAAGCCAGATACCTGAAGTGACAACATGGAGGAGGACTAAGCCATACCAGCCATCAACCTATCAACTAGACATGTAGATGAGGCCACCCAATCCCAGTTGATCTTCCAGCTGACTTCACCTGCATGAGTAAGCCCAGGTGAAACTGGCCAACTGCTGCCAGCCCCAACTGACACCAGCCCCAGCTGCCAACCCATTCATAGTGAACTAATGATTGTTTTTGTTAGACACTATAAAATTGGGTGTTTTGTTACACAGCAAATTAGCCAAAACTCACTGATACACTCCTTCATTACCTTACCTCTCTGAAGTCAGTCCAACTTTCTTTTCCAGAATTATTCTATGTTCCACTCAAATTGCTGGGGGTTTATTCCTTGTAAATTATTTATACTTTTCTGAATATTACCTCATAAAATCTGACCCCCCTCTACCTAAAGTAGAGTAGATACTCTCATATCTCTATCTAAGGAAATGTCACTCATTTTACATTTCTACAGAAAGTTTAATATAGAAATACTAAGAGGGGAGGAAATCTGGTTCATCAGAGTTCTTCTTAGAGTCTAAGAAATATCCTGGTGTGAAAGGTAAGAGCTTGAAGACATTGTACGGATTAGTGTATATGAGCTACAGAAACAGGAACTCAAAATACACATAGATTAAAAACAGAGGTTTACCTCTCTCTCATGTAACAGGGCATAATCATTCAAGGACAGGTGTGGGAAAAATCAGATGTGGGGAATTAAATCCCGCCAGTCTATCTTGTTGCTCCACTCTTCCTATAGCCTTTATCTGTGTAGTTAAAAATGATTCATTACCACCACACCCACATTCCAGCCAGAAGTAAAAGAAGAAAGCAAAAAGGAGGGCAGGCTCATTCCTTTAGGGAAAATATCCAGATATTGTACACATCAGTTCTACATATAATACTTGGCCAGAGTGACAGTCATACAATTAAACCTGGATGCACAGGTTAGGAAATTATTACCAGGAATTATCTTGGCACTCAAATATTTTACTATTACTGAACAAGGGAAGAACAAATATGGGGACCAGTAGTAGATTTCATCACAAATAAGATCAAGAATATTAGCCTTCCAAATGTTGTATCTAATGGCTGAGGCAAAAAGAACTGCCTCTGTTCTGAGGTAAGAGAGAGTAGAAGAGGAAAAGCCAGGCAAATGTTGGAGGGCTATGAATCCTCTCTTAAAACCTCTAAATTCTTGGAATGACAAGCCCTGTGACAACTGGTAAAGAGAATAGATTCTTCAAGGTAAAATAAATTCAGGAATTAGAGGAAGAGTGAACCATGATAGCATAAAACTGAGAACCTGCAGAAGACTATGGAAAGCTTTGAATGTAACTGGATTTTGGAATTGGGCATTTGAGGCAATCTAATACTGACTTCCCGATATAGGAAACAAGACCCTAGCTGACATGTGAGGATTGCCAAAGCTCCTTTTATTATTTCTGAAATATAGAAACACTATTTATTTGGAGACGTACAATGCGGGTTAAAATACATGCCAGCATTTTTTCTTTTTCTTAGTAGAGTATAATTGCCTTACAATATTTTTAGTTTCAGGTGTATAAAATAGTGATTTCATATTTTTATACCTTATGAAATGGTCACCACTATAAGTCTACTTACAAGTTGTTACCATGCAAAACTATTACACTATTATTGACCATATTTCCTGTGTTGTACATTATGTCCCCACGATTTACTTATAACTGGAATTTTGTACTTCTTATTCCCCTTTTACTTATTTCACCCATCCTCCCACCTCCTCCACTCTGGCAACTGCTAGTTTGCTCTCTGTATCGATAAGCCTGTTTCTGTTTTGTTATGTTTGCTTGTTTTTTAGATTTTGTATATGAAAGGTCATAAGGTATTTGTCTTTCGATGTCTGACTTATTTCACTTAGCATAATACCCTCTAGGTCCATTCATGTTGTTACAGATGGCAAGATTTCATTCTCTTTTATGGTTAAGTAATATTTCACATATATAAAGCATATATGTTTACATACATACATATATACATGTATTTTATATGTATACATCTTCTTTATTCATATACCCATCAGTGGACACTTAGCTTGCTTTCATATCTTGGCACTGGGTGCTTGTGCTGTGCTGTGCTTAGTTGCTCAGTCATGTCCGACTCTGCAACCCCATGGAATGCAGCCCGCCAGGCTCCTCTGTCCATGCGGATTCTCCAGGCATGCAGTGGTCTGCCATGCCCTCCTCCAGGGGATCTTCCCAACCCAGGAATCAAACCCAGGTCTCCCACTTTGCAGGCAGATTCTTTACCGACTGAGCCACCAGGAAAGCCCAAGAATGCTGGAGCAGCCTATCCCTTCTCCAGGGGATCTTTCTGACCCAGGAAGTGAACTGGGGTCTCCTGCATTGCAGGCAGATTCTTTACCAGCTGAGCTACCAGGGAAGCCCCACTGGGTGCATATATCTTTTCAAATTAGTGTTTCATTTTCATTGGATAAATACCTAGAGTGGAATTACTGGATTATAGTAGAAATAGTAGTTCTATTGATTTTTTAATTTTTTGAGGAACTTTCATATTGTTTTTCCACAATGGCTGTACCAATTTACATTCACTCCAATAGTGTACAAGACTTCCTTTTTTCTCCACATTCTCGCCAACATTTGTTTTTTCTTGTCTTTTTTGATAACAGCCATTCTGATATCTCAGTGTGGTTCTGAGTTGCATTTCCCTGATGATTAGTGATGTTGAGCAATTTTTCATCTGCCTGTTGGCCATCTGCACATCTTCTTAGAAAAGTGTCTATTCAGGTCCTCTGTCCATTTTTAAATCAGATTGTTTGGGTTTTTTGATATTGCATTATATGCATTCTTTATATATTTTGGATATTAACCCCTCATTACACATATGATTTGCAAATATCTTCTCCCATTTGGCAGGTTGCCATTTCATTTTGTTGATTGCTATCTTCGCTGAGCAGAAGCTTTGTTGTTGGACAAAGTCCTGTTTGTTTATTTTTCTTTTGTTGCCCTTACCTGATGAGACAGATCCAAAAAAACATTGCTAAGACCAATGTTAAAGAGCATCCTGCCTATGTTTTCTTTTAGGAGTCTTATGGTTTCAGACCTTACATTTATGTCTTTAATCCATTTTGAGTTTATTTTTTTATACAGTGTAAGAAAATGCTCTAGTTTCATTCCTTTGCAAGTAGCTCTCCAACTTTAGCAACACCATTTATTAAAGACACTGTCTTCTCCCCATTGTATATTCTTGCCTCCTTTGAGGCAAGATTAATTGACCATGTAAGTGTGGATTTATTTCTGGACTCTCTATTTTGTCATTCACCTATGTGTCTGTTTTATGCCAGTACCATATTATTTTGATTACTATAACTTTGTGGTATAGTTTGAAATAAAGGAAGAAGTAAAACTGTCACTATTTTCAGATGAAATGATACTATATATAGAAAACACTAAAGATCCCATAATAAACTACTAGAACTAATAAATGGATTCAGTACAGTTGCAGGATACAAAATACACAAAAATCTGTTACATTTCTATACACTAACAACTATGCTATCACATATATACACTGCTATATATAAAACAGGTAATCAACAAGGACCTACTATATAGCATAAGGAACTCTGCTTAATATTCTATAATAAACTACATGGGAAAACAATCTGAAAAAGAATAGATATATGTATATGTATAAATGACTCACTTTGCTATACACTGGAAACTAATACAACATTGTAAGTCAACCATACTCCAATATACAATAAAAATTAAATTTAAAAAACTGACCAAGCCTGGACAGATTAACCCTAAGTCTATTAGTCAACAATCTCTTCCTCCACTTCCTCTCCATAGCTTCTAAACATAGGTTTTCAGTGCCTCACTCTCGTGAGACAGACAACCAAGAAAGGCCAGGGGTTGTTTTTTTTTTAATTAATTTATTTTTTAATTGAAGGATAATTACTTTACAGAATTTTGTTGTTTTCTGTCAAATATCAACATGAATCTGCCATATGAAAGTGAAGTCGCTCAGTCGTGTCCAATTCCTTGCGACCCCATGGACTGCAGCCTACCGGGCTCCTCCGTCCATGGGATTTTCCAGGCAAGAGTACTGGAGTGGGTTGCCATTGCCTTCTCCAAGAGTAAGTTGCCCCAGTGTCTAAAAGGAAATCGACAGATTGGCCTCCCACAGTTATTAATACCCAGGGCTCCTCAGGTGTAATTAGGACAGGAGCTTGTGTGGGGACTCCCAGGCACCTTCAGTCCTGATTGTCTTGAGAGTCCAACCCCTGAAACCTACACCTCTGGGGGCAGTCTCTCTTCCACTGCGATCCCTTGCAGAAAGGACATGGAGCAGGGGGCAGCTTGGATGCCTGAGGGCAATCCTGCTTGAGGTGCCCCTCCTTTCCACAGTAATAGCAAGCCCATCCCTTTTCACCTGGGTCCCTCTGGGCATTTTTCTCAGACTGTTTAAGAAGGGTATACATATGTCCCCTCCCTCATGAACCTCCCTCCCATCTCCCTCCCCATCCCACCCCTCTAGGTTGATATAGAGTTCCTGTTTGAGTTCCCTGAGACATATAGCAAATTCCCATTGGCTATCTATTTTACACATGGTGATGTGCTCAACATCGCTCATTATTAGAGAAATGCAAATCAAAACTACCATGTGATATCATCACCTCACTCCAGTCAGAATGGTCGTCATCAAAAAGTCCACAAACAATAAATGCTGGAGAGGGTGTGGAGAAAAGGGAACCCTCTTGCGCTGTTGGTGGGAATGTAAACTGATACAGCCACTATGGAAGATGGTATGGAAATAAAACCACCATATGACCCAGCAATCCCACTCCTAGGCATATACCCTGAGGAAAGCAAAATTGAAAAGGCCAGGTATTTTAAGAACATCTCCATGATGGAAGACAAAAAAAGAAACAAGAAGAAAGAAGGAACTTTAAAAATACTATCTGATAGAGAAATTAAGAAAACCCCTCTGCAATTGCATCAAAAAGAATAAATTTAATCAAGGAGGTGAAAGACTTACACTCTGAAAACTGCAAGGCAATTGATAAAATTAAAGATGACACAAATAGGAAAATACACTGTGCTCACAGATTCGAACAGTTAATAGTTAAAATTTCCATACTACACAGTGCAATCTACAGAGTTAATGCAATTCCTACCAAAATACTCATGGCATTTTTCACAGAGCTAGAACAAATAAACCTAAAATTTGTATGGATGCACAAAAAACCCTGAATAACCAATGCAATCTTGAGAAAGAACAATAAAGCTGCAAGTATCACAGCTCCTTCTAAAGTCTGTAACTTTAAAAATAAATAAATAAATAAAGTCTGTAACTTTTAAGAAAACAAGGGTGCTAGGAGCAGGATAAAGCATGGCTGAAAAAATATGGTTTCTTTAAAAAAAAAAAAATCGGTGTAGACTTCCTAATTGTGCTACTTACAGCAACTATAAAGTTAGCAATTTGAGAGAGCTTTTAATTAGGCATAACATAGTGTTAGTTTTAGCTACTGGAAATAGACATGAAGTATGAATCACTTTCTTAACAGAAATGTAGGCTAAATGTATCCACCACAGATTTTAAGAATTTCACCTAAATTTCTTCTTAGCCACATTTTGCCTACTGACACTGAGACATCAGTAAACAGGATGAACTAGCCAATTTCTGTCTTTCCAAATGAGTCCAAATGAACTATAGTTTATAATGTCAGTGGAAATGACACAGCAGATGGACAACTGCACTTATGACAGATTGCAACATGCCTGATTACAAAATAATTCGTTGCTGAATAGGCCTCATCACCAGCAGAAGTTCTCATGGAGAAAGTTTCTTTAGAACCAAATAAACATAAAGCAAGAGTCATCAGGAAGCATTAAGTGAGCCTCCATGTGTCATTTTCCAGATGTTAACCAGGTACAATACAAGAAGGCTCTCTCAGAAAAAAAAATTCCTGGAACAAGTTACTCTTGCCCTTCCCATGTAAGCTGTGGGAGAATAGCTGTTCAAATGTCTGGCCAACCAGGAAATGCAAAACATGACTCTGCCCTCTATGAGCTACTGGTGGGATTTTAGATTCAGGTAACCTCTTTGTTATTGATTAACGACATGTAGAATCCAGGTAAGTTCTATGAATATTTCATATTATTAGTAATACAACAAATATGGGAATATCTATTGCATCAACATTCCTTTTCTCATGGCTTGCAAGTGCTTGCATCAGCAATATTTTAAAATATGTTGAAAGTAGCATATAACATTTTTTTAGTTTCTAACCTATAGAATTTTCAAAATCCTAATCTTTTTAATTCTTAATCTTCTATGAAAGGACTCAATATCTCTGAATTGTGCTCTAGCAACACTTCCGTGCCCTCATGCCACTATCTTATCTTCCTGTCACTGGAAAGGAGTCAGGTGGATACTCCACTTCCAGCCTTTTAAAACCCAGAGGCATCTCTGTAGTCTTTGGAATGCACTCTGTTGAGTTGCCTGTCTCCTGAAAATCCTGGTAATTCCCAGGTACATTTTTCCTTCAGTCTCTATTTCCTATGGTACAACTGTGAAAATTGGAATTCCAGTCCTGGGTATCCATTCCACATTCCCCCAAATTTCAAAATCTATCACAAATAAATAGATAAAAAGATAATTAACTATAACATATACACATACTTTGTGCAAACTTTTATTAATAGGTAAAATCAAATACCACTTACTATCAACATATAAATCAATGCTAATTATCCCTCAGTATAATCATTTCTTTGCACTATTAGTGGGTTGCTGTTCCTCCCTGCACTTTCTTACACCTGTTAATCCTTCCCTTACCATAAAAGCAGCTTTGATAGTTTTCCATGCTCTGATTCAGAGGAAGAATATGCATACAGGTGAGAACAAAGAAGTCAATAAAATTTTTGAATGGATTTTTATAAATTTTCATGAGACAATACTGAAATCCAGAACTTTCGATCTTTAAGAGCCAAGAATATGAAGGAAAAAAAAAGGATTTTGAGGCTTCAAACAATAATCATTTTATTATTACTCATAGCTTCTATCGATCAGAATTCTAGGGAAGGTTGGGATATGCAGCTCCATCCTGCAGGTGTTGCATGCCTTTGCAGTCAGATAATGGTGGGAAGGTGCCCACAAATTCCTTCAAAAGGTAGAGCCCAATCCTTATCCCCTCAAGTGTGGGTTTACCTTAGTGTCTCACTTCTAATAAATGGAACAAAATAGAAGTGACAATGTGTAACCTCTGAAATTAGGTCATTAAAAGCATTGCAGCTTCCTTACTCTTGGGTCACTTGCTCTTCAGGAAGCCAGTTGGCCTGTGCTTGAGGACACTTAAGCAGCTCTATGGAAAGGTCCATATGGTAGGAATTGAAGCCTCCAGCCAACAGTCAGGAATGAAGTCTCTTGCTTGGAACTGGATCTTTTAGTCTCAATCAAGCCTTCAGAGAACTGAAGCCCCACTCAACATCTTGATAGCAAGCTCATGAGAATCCCTAAGAAAATCACCCATCTAAGCCACTCTTGAATTCCTGACCCATAGAAACTGGGAGATAATAAATGCTTGCTGTTTTAAGCCACTACATTTTGGGGGTAATCAACTTGTTACACAGCAATAGATAACTAGTTAGGAGGGGAGGCTGGAGCAGCTGGGGGCTCTCTAATCATCCTTCATTTTTTATGTTCTCAGTATTTCTCTATGTGGTTTATATGGGCTAGCTTGGGCTTCATCACTGTATGGCAACTGGACTGCATATATGATGGAGGAATATGTGTTGGCTGATAGGCCTTTTATAATCTATCTTTAGAAGACACACAGCACCACTTTCTGTATACTTTATCGGTTAAAGTAGTCACACAACAGTGGGAGGACAATTAGAGACTAAGGAAAAGGCATAAAATGTCTGATGAAATAAAAGCTATGTCTTAACACACACAAAAAAGTAGCCACAAAACCTGTCCAGTGTCAAAGGGAGGAGTCATGCACCTCCATCTCCTAATGAAAGGAGTGGCAAGTTGTACTGCATGAAGAACATTTTGGATTGGAAATACTATTACAGCCATCTTTAGAAAATGCAATTTTCCACACTGTAAGCCTTCCACATTTTAAGCCAAGTACCATATCAAAAAAAAAAAAAAAGAAAGGCATTTGAATAACAGATTAGCAGAGTTATAAATTTAGGAGTCATCAGTGTATAGAGAGCAGCTGTAGCCACTGGGAATAGATAATATCACCTAGAGAGAGAATAGTGTGAGGAAGAAATGTAGGCCTTAGAGGTCACCATGAAGAACTCTGAAATTTAAGAGCCAGGCCAGCTAAGAAGCAAATTGAGAGGTAGCAGGAATTTCAGAGTATTTTATGTCAAAGTCAATAAAAGAGGAGTACTCAAAGAAAAATGCAGTCATTTCAGGAGCAAATGCTGCTGAAAATTAAGCTAAATGATAGAATATTTTCACAGGATTTAGCAATGTGGAGGTTGTTAATGATTTTCAGGGGCATGTTGGAGGCACAAGCTAGACTAAAATGGTTGAAAACAAAAGAAGGAATAAGCGTAGTCCCAGGAGGGAGATGAGATCATAAAGTACAAAAGAATGGATTAGCCTTGAATAAGAGAAGGAACATCTGTAGGATTGGAGGAAAGGAGTTTAGGGTGAGCTTGGATGAGCACATAAGCAGGGGCAGGGTAGGGGCAGCAGGCTATCAAGGAAGTTAATGCTTAAAAGTCTCTGGTAAAGGTCATTTGTTGAAGAGGGGGTAGAATGAATAGCTCTTAAGAGTCTGAGAAGGTCTCTGAAGGCCTGTTGCTGAGGAAATGACAGATTTACTCATTGTAAACCTATAGTGTATAATCTATGATTTTAAAAAAGTTCATTGACTTGAATTTAACTTTTTGTTTAAATACCAATAAAAAGAAGTTAAATCAACTATGTTGATTTCTACTTTAAATTTAATAAAAATAAAATTATCTATACAATATCAGATTTTCCTACCAAGTGAGTATGGAAATGGTAGGAAAACCCTGGTCACTTATGTTATTCTACCTTCAGGTATAAGCCTCCTATGCTAGGGAAATCTAATTTCTAAATGCTTCATTTGATTTATTACTTTATAAAAGTGTAATTGCAGGGAGGAGAGACATAAGAAAGGTCTAAAAGCAGGAAATTATAGGTCTATTTTCATTTTTACCCATTGCAAGAGACATACTGCTTATACTATACCTACTATGATCTTTTCAAACATAGCTAATTTATAACATTATATATGAAACACTGTTATATCATATATTCCTCCTGCAGTTGGTCTACAATGGGTTCCTTCTCAGTCAAGACTCATGTGAAAATTTATTACAGACTCATGATCAAGAGTGTTCTCAATAGAGAATGACTCCACAGCAGATGGATCTTTGACAAAGAGGAAAAAAAGACAAGACTGCAGTATCTTTTGCAGTATCTGAAAATGGGCTCCTGTTCAACAAAAATGAGCTTATCCAATTACAATGGAAATAGAGAAAGGATTTTTACCTCTGGACAATGGCTGTAAGAACCTTAAGTCTTGCTACACCACATTGAACCAACACAGACCAAAATTCAGCATAAATGTAAACTTCTGCTAAAAAACACAGACACAGGAAAAAGATTTTAGTGATACTCTCCTGCTGCAGCCACATATCTTTCTTACCCTAGGTTTGCTAAAATAAATACAATACAGCTGTAGAGGCTACAATTATATGATTATATATAATAATAATATTCTCAAGTCTGAACACATAATCCTGTTATTCCCAATTTCATTAAATTAACTATTATGTATTACATGTCTTCACCAGGTCTGTCCACTTAAGGTGCAGTTGTTATAATAAATGTTATTATGCTCTGGAATTTAATTTACTACGGTTTTTTAATGCAAGGTAGACATTCTTTATGAAACAGAAACAGATTCACAGACATAGAGAACAGACTTGCATTCACCAAAAGGGAGAGGGGAAGTGGGGAAAGGATTGAGATTTGGGGATTAGCAAATGCAAACTACCATTAATTTAATGAATAAACAAAGTTCTACTGTATAGCATGGACAGAGGAGCCTGGCAGGCTACAGTCTATAGGGTCACAAAGATTAGGACACTATATAGCACAGGGAACTATATTCAACATCTTGCAATAAACCATAATGGAAAAGAATATGAAAAAGAATGTGTGAATCATTTTGCTGAAATACACAACAGAAATACAGCAGAAATAATACAACATTGTAAATCAACTATATTTCAATAAATTCTAAATATATATATATAATGTATATTTTCTTAAGTACATATTGTAAGACTAGGCTGATAGTTCAGGTAATTGGGGAAAGAAATAGCTTACTTAAGAAATAGTATTTCCTATTGGGTTTAGACTTTGCCTGTAACAATTTCAGGTCAAGGAAAACCTTTAGCTTGCATGTATCTATATATTTCTATTACACTTATATTAAGGGTATCCAGTTAACCCCCATATCATTTTTTCTAGTGCTTGAAACACTTTGCCCAGAAACATTAAAACAGACCAATTTCCAAGAAGGAGTTTAAAAAAAAACAAAAGACTTAGAACAATGGAACTTAAAATATGCCTTTTCATACCTTTCAGCAATAGACTGCCATTATGAAACACAAAGTTTTAAAAGGTATTCATTGAAATAGAATTGTTGTCCTAACAAATCCTACTCAACATTCAAATAAGGCAAAAATTCTCTTTTCCTGTTTTTTATCCTTTGCTGTTATGATGGGTAAATACAAATAATAATATCTGGCACTTCTGAAAATCTACTATTTGTCAGATATTTCTCAGAGTGCTTTGACTAAGCAAGACCAATGAAGAACGGTCCATCTTTCCTAGTATCTGCAATTTAGAGCAATCTGAGGATACCAAGTGATTTGATTCATATTTTGTCTCAATCTTTCACTAAGTTGATAATTATGAGCAAGTTCCATAGGCAACTGAAATAATTTAGTAAATCTGTTTTGTACAAGAGGGGAGGGAGGGAGAGGGAAGTCGCTCAGTCATGTCCGACTCTTTGCGACCCCATGGACTGTAGCCTACCAGGCTTCTCCGTCCATGGGATTTTCCAGGCAAGAGTACTGGAGTGGGTTGCCACTGCCTTCTCCATGGGATCTTCCTGACCCAGGAATTGAACCTGGGTCTCTAGCATTGTAGGCAGACGCTTTACTGTCTCAGCCAGCAGTGTCTTTGTTTTGTACAAAGACACATTGAAAAAAAAAAAAAACCTAGTATTTTGTAAGCTCCTTAATACCTTGTCTCTTGATCTCTGCCACGTTCCTGTTCCCTATGCCTTGGATAGGGCTCAACACAAAGGACATGCTCACGAAGGTCTGCTCAATGAAAGGAAAGAATGGGTATATCACAAACATGCAAACTCTTCAAAGCTATAAAGGTTACTCAAGTTCCCTGTTTCTTTCTGTCATGGCACATTCTGTGCAAGGGAATTAGACATACATCGAATAAAAGAGAAAAGAATTAATAAATTAGTCTTTAAATGCTAGAGGGTCTTTCACACTTGAATTTCAAAGCATAATCCCTTTGGTTTCAATATTCTTGAGGCTTGTCAATTGTCTACCACAGCTTATCACTAACAAATACAAGCCACAGAATTCCCATCTACTCTTGTAGCTACTGGTCTGGAAAGGGGAAAAAAAGAAATCTTGCTGAACAATAAGGACATCTGCTGGTTAAAATGGAACACTCCTATCCTTGAAATGCTGCAACTAGGTGGACAAGATTTGGGTAATAAAGTTTAGAATAATGCCGAACATGTGATATCTTGTTCAAATAACCTCCCGCTAAGTAGAGTAATTATAAAGGTAACATTTGTTTATTTTATTCCAGAGTTGTCCAAGTAGGGACACTATCTGAAAAAAGATTGAGCTCTCCCGCCAAAGAATTGTTGTTGTTGTTTAGTCACTAAGTGTCTGACTCTGTGATCCCATGGAATGTAGTACACCAGGTTTCCCTGTCCTTTGCTATCTCCTGGAGTTTGCTCAGATTAATGCCAATTGAGATGGTGATGCGATCTAACCATCTCATCCTCTGCTGCCCCCTTCTTCTTTTGCCTTCAGTGTTTCCCAGTATTAGGGTCTTATGTCCAATAAGTCAGCTCTTTGCATCAGATGGCCAAAGTATTGGACATTCAGCTTCAGCTGAATCCTTCCAATGAATATTCAGAGTTGATTTCCTTTAGGATTAACTGGTTTCATGTCCTTGTAGTCCAAGGGATTCTCAAGAGTCTTCTTCAGCACAACTTGAAAGCATCAATTCTTTAGCACTCAGCCTTCACAGTCAAACTAGATTTAGAAAAGGCAGAGGAACCAGAGATCAAATTGCCAACATCCATTGGATCATCAAAAAACCAAGAGAATTCCAGAAAAACATCTACTTTTGTTTTATTGACTATGTCAAAGCCTTTGACTGTGTGGATCACAATAAACTGTGGAAAATTCTTAGAGATGGGAATACCAGACCACCTGACATGCCTCCTGAGAAATCTGTATGTGGGTCAAGAAGCAACAGTTAGAACTGGACATGGAACAAGAGACTAGTTCCAAATAGGAAAAGAAGTACGTCAAAGCTGTATATTGTCACGCTGCTTTTTTAACTTGTATGCAGAATACATCACTAGAAATGCTGGGCTAGATGAAGCACAAGCTGGAATCAAGATTGCTGGGAGAAATATCAATAACCTTAGATATGCAGATGACACCACACTTATGGCAGAAGGCAAAGAAGAACTGAAGAGCCTCTTGATGAAAGTGAAAAAGGAGAGTGAAAAAGTTGGCTTAAAGCTCAACATTCAGAAAGCTAAGATCATGGCATCTGGTCCTATCACTTCATGGCAAATAGATGGGGAAAAGTGGAAACAGTGACTGACTTTATCTTTCTGGGCTCCAAAATCACTGCAGATGGTGACTACAGCCGTGAAATTAAAAGATGCTTGCTCCTTGAAAGAAAAGTTATGAGCAACCTAGACAGAATATTTAAAAGCAGAGATATTACTTTGCCAACAAAAGTCCATCTATCAAAGCTATGACTTTTCCAGTAGTCATGTATAGATGTGAGAGTTGGACTATAAAGAAAGCTGAGGACTGAAGAATTGATGCTTTTGAACTGTGGTGTTGGAGAAGACTCTTGAGGTTCCCTTGGACAGCAAGGAGATCCAATCAGTCCATCCTAAAGGAAATCAATCCTGAATATTCATTGGAAGGACTGATGCTGAAGCTGAAACTCCAATACTTTGGCCACCTAATGTGAAGAACTGACTCACTGGAAAAGACCCTGATGCTGGGAAAGACTGAAGGCAGGAGGAGAAGGGGATGACAGAGGAAGATATGGCTGGACCACATCACTGACTCAATGGACTTGAGTTTGAGTAAACTCCAGGAGTTGGTGATGGACAGGGAGGCCTGGCGTGCTGCAGTCCATAGAGTTGCAAAGAGTTGGACACGACTGAGCAACTGAACTGAACTTCATGGTCCAATTCTCACATCTGTACATGACTACTGGAAAAACCATAGCTTTGACTATACAGGCCTTTGTTGGCAAAGTGATGTCTTTGCTTTTTAATATGCTAAGTTTGTCATAGCTTTCCTTTCAAGGAGAAAGTGTCTTTTCATTTCATGGCTGCAGTCACCAGCCACAGTGATTTTGGAGCCCAAGAAAATAAAATGTTACTGCTTCCACTATTTCCCCATCTACTTGTCATCCAGATGCCATGATTTTAGTTTTTGAATGTTGAGTTGTAAGCCAGCTTTTTCACTCTCCCCTTTCACCCTCATCAAGAGGCTCTTTAGTTCCTCTTCACTTTCTGCCATTAAAGTGATATCATCTGCACATCTGAGGTTGTTATTTCTCCAGGCAATCTTGATTCCAGCTTGTGATTCATCCAGCCCTCCATTTCACATGATGTACTCTGCATATAAGTTAAATAAGCAGAGTGACAGGTTTCCCTGATACCTCAGTTGGTAAAGAATCCGTCTGCAATGCAGGAAACCTTGGTTCAATTCCTGGGTCAGGAAGATATGCTGGAGAAGGGATAGGCTACCAACTCCAGTATTCTTGGGTTTACCTTGTGGCTCAGCTGGTAAAGAATCCTCCTGCAATTCAGGAAGACCTGGGTTTGATCCCTGGGTTGGGAAGATCTCCTGGAGAAGGGAATGGCTATCCACTCCAGTATTGTGGAATGTAGTCCATGGGGTCACAAAGAGTCAGACATGACTGAGTGACTCTCACTCAACATACAGCCTTATGGTACTTCTTTCCCAATTTGGAACCAGTCTGTTGTTCTATGTCTGGTTCTCACTGTTGCTTCTTGACCTGCATACAGGTTTCTCAGGAGGCAGGTAAGATGGTCTGGTATTCCCATCTCTTCAAGAATTTTCCACAGTTTGTTGTGATCCATGCAGTCAATGGCTTTAGCACAGTCAATTCAATGAACCCAATGTTTTTCTGGATTTCCCTTGCTTTCCTGATGATCCAACAAATGTTGGCGATTTGATCTCTGATTCCTCTGCCTTTTCTAAATCCAGCTCGTACATCTAGAAGTTCTCAGTTCACGTACTGCTAAAGCCTCGTTTGAAGAAGTTTGAGCATAACATGACTAGCATGTGCCAAAGAACAGAAATGGCTAGATTTCTGATCTGATTTCTGATCTTCAGGTTTAAGACACAAGCATCTCTGAACTCAGCAAACATTTTAAGTGTCTGTGAAGTTAAGGTACTGTACCAGCTGTTGAGAAACTGAAGCTGTAGGACAAAGCAGAGGCGACAGATGGTCCAGCCACCTCTGGGCACATGCCCAGTCCCAGCCTTAGAGGAAGGGGGTTAAACTCAGTTAACATCTGCGAGAGACCAAATCAATTACTTACCAGCACTGTGCTCTCACCATTTTATAAACATCATAGGCCAGATACTTCCTTACTAATACATTCTTTCCCACACTAGCTGGACAGACGCCTTCCTCCCTCCTGTCCCCTGTTCACCTTTCCAGTCCCTGCTGAAGTGTCTCCTGAGAAAGGCTAACCTGGAACTCCCTACATGAAGTTCACCTTCAGAGAACTCCATTTGTATCCTTTTTAGAATTTACCAAACTAGCAATTGCTGATTGGTTTGCCAATATTTAGGAAAGTTATGACCAACCTAGATAGCATATTAAAAAGCAGACACATTACTTTGCCAACAAAGGCCCATCTGGTCAAGGCTATGGTTTTTCCAGTGGTGATGTATGGATGTGAGAGTTGGACTGTGAAGAAAGCTGAGCGCCGAAAAATTGATGCTTTTGAACTATGGTGTTGGAGAAGACTCTTGAGAATCCCTTGGACTGCAAGGAGATCCAACCAGTCCATCCTAAAGGAGGTAAGTCCTGGGTGTTCATTGGAAGGACTGATGCTGAAGCTGAAACTCCAATACTTTGGCCACCTGATGCGAAGAGCTGACTCATTGGAAAAGACCCTGATGCTGGGAGGGATTGGGGGCAGGAGGAGAAGGAGATGACAGAGGATGAGATGGTTGGATGGCATCACCGACTCGATGGGCATGAGTTTGAGTAAACTCCGGGAGTTTGTGATGGATAGGGAGGCCTGGCGTGCTGCGATTCATGGGGTCGCAAAGAGTCGGACACGACTGAGCGACTGAACTGAACTGAACTTGCCAATATATTGTCCCTCTCCCTTCAAAGCAGACTATAAAGGAACAGATATTTGAATCTGGGTACAAACACTCTCCCAGTTTTAGTAAAGTAATTTAACTGTTTCTGTTTTGTTTTGCCCACAGAACTTTCAAAGACAGAATGAAAACTTATATTCTCATTTGCTGCAAGGATCTGAAGTTCTCCATTCTCTTAAGTAGAAGAGGAATGAATTTTTGCTAATGTTCCATTAAAAGGCCTCAGTAAAGACCGACTGCAAAAGAAAATGAAGTGAAGAGGATATGGAGTGATGATAACCAGGCTGACAGATTAAAAGAAGTATAGAAATGAGACACTGACACAACTGGAGGGTAGGAAGGAGTTATGAGATGGAGTGCCCTAAGCCCCATAGAAAGACCTAGATGACAAAATCTGAGACAGAAGAGGACTTGGAAGGGTCTGATGCGTGGGCCTAGGTAGGGACAGTTTGCTCATTTCTCTGTTAGCATAGGAATTCCCATCAGCTCACCAGAAATTCTGGAAGGCCTTCCAATGTATACACATCCGTTGTACTAGCAGAACTCAAGAGACTGTGTAGAAAGAAAATGGGCTACTCAGTAATAATATTTTTCATTTACTAACAAAAGTTATTGCAAACATCTCTTTCCTGAAGAATGACATCTAGAACACAAAATCATGAAACAATAGAATTTGCCTCTCAGTATTTGAACCACTTTTATATCAACATACCAACCTACCAACCTTTCAAAAAGGAAAGGTCATTTCATCAATATTGTATTGCTAATGAGGTTCATGAAAGTGTTATAAAAAATCTGGAGTCCAACAGAGTTAATCATAACTAGCAAATGAAGTAAATACCGTAAGTGTCCTATACTTTTATAATACCTTCTGTTTGTGAAAAAACTATTTCTCCAGATTTTTCTACAAAACACTTCATTCCTAATTAGGTAATTACTAGGATAATAGTAAAACTCTCATGCATTCTCTGCTACTGCTAAGTCACTTCAGTCGTGTCCAACTCTGTGCGACCCCATAGATGGCAGCCCACCAGGCTCCCCCGTCCCTGGGATTCTCCAGGCAAGAACTCTGGAGTGGGTTGCCATTTCCTTCTCCAATGTGTGAAAGTGAAAAGTGAAAGTGAAGTTGCTCAGTTGTGTCAGACTCAGCGACCCCATGGACCGCAGCCTACCAGGCTCCTCCATCCATGGGATTCTCCAGGCAAGAGTACTGGAGTAGGGTGCCATTGCCTTCTCCAAATGCATTCTCTAGGTACTACTAAATAGTGAGGTATGAAACACCTAGAATTCTAATTGCAGAAAGTTTCTCCAGGTTTAAAATTGTTATGGATTATCTTACACTGATTAGGCAAGTTAAAGAGATATTACTACTATAGATTTACTTTTAAAGTTATGGGTTAAACTGATACTAAAATAGACTTGTTTTCCCAGAGTAAATACCAACTGACCTTGAGGAAAGGTAGTTATGAAGGAAACTCGCCCAGAAAGGAAAAATTACGAGGATGAACTTGACTTTTTTAGGGACTTAACAGCCAAATGCAGACTAACCTAACATTTTTCAGGAGAGAATGGGCAGCAATTATAATTTAGATACCACTGTCTTATGCCTCAGCCAAGAAGAATCCGATATGGTTATGCTTTGTGGAAAATGTAGCTAATTAAGAACCAATTCCTAAATGATAATGTTAACAATTTTATACACATAATTATTATCTCATTAGAACTCTACTTTCAGTAATTTAATTGCTTTCCTGGTTCAGAGGTTTATTATTTTCCATTTTTAAGTGCTTAAAACATATGACAGGCTCTGTGCAAAGCATTCTACCTACATCATTCTGGTATTTTAGTATCTCCACTTTTCAAAGGCAAGTGAAGCTTAGAGATGTGTAGTACTATATCCACTGCTAAGCAATATAGTCAAGATTCACACTTGGGTCTGACTCCACAATCTGTACCACAACAAGACCCTGCCTCACGGTATTGGTTACCTACAGTTATATACTCATTTAAAAACTGATACCAGCCATAACCACAGGGGATGCAGAGATTACCACAAATTGGTAATAATGTTAGAGGCAATAAAATGCTGTTCCTGACATTTACTTTTGAAAAATGGTCAGACATATCCATCTTCCAGTTTAGTAAAGAATCTGGAAACTGGTTGTAATAATTTTTCATTATAAAAAGACTTGCAAAATGTACTTTATGAACTGCAAGAGGGTAGTGCAGAGCATGGGCTTGGAGCTGAGGCTTCTATTCTGACTCTGCCACTTATTTGCTGTGTGTCCTTGGACACATTCCTTCACTTATTTGATCCTTGTCCAAAATGGGAATCATTTACAATAACTATACTGAAGCTTTGGCACTTGTGAATGTTAAACCCATTTAATATGTGGAAATCACTTAAATGATACATAAGCACTCAAAAAATGTTATCTAACCTTGTCCAAACTCAGTTCATTTTTTTTTTTTTAAACTAGACCTTATTTTTGTGGGGTATCATTTAAGATTCACAGCAAAATTGAGGGGAAGGTACAGACAGTTCCCATATAGTCCTTACCCTATACATGAATACTCTCCCCCAATATCAACATCCTCCAAGGGAGTGGTATATTTATTGCAAAGGATGAACCAACACTGACATGTCATTAACAACCAAAGTCCACAGGTTATGTTCTATGGGTTTTGATAAATGTATAACACGATGTATCTACTGCTACATTCTAAGTATTATACATTTTATGGGTTTTGATAGACGCATAACACAATGTATCTACTGCTATAGCATTAAACAGAATCATTTTGCTGCCTTAAAAAACCCTCTTGTGCTCTGCCTATTTTGCTTCCTCTGGCCTCAAATCCTAGCAACTACTGATCTTTTTATTAACTCCATAGTTTCCCCCTTTACAGAATGTCAGATAGTTGGAATCATTCAATATGTAGCCTTTTCAGATAGACTTTTTTTCACTTAGCGGTATACATTTAAGATTCCCCCATGTCTCTTTCATTTGTCTTTTCATGGATAGCTCATTTCTTTCTAGCACTAAATAATATTCCATTGTACAGGATGTACCAGTTTATCCACTTACTTACTGAAGCATACCCTGGTTGCTTGAGTCAGAAGAGCCACACACACAACTCCTGGCCTTCCTCTGCATCCAGACCCCGCTTTCAAGCCGTTCCACATGCCGGCTCCCTCCGTTCTGTGGCCCTAGGTAATTACGAAAGTCGGCTCGCGAGGCCCAACGGTCCCCGGGCCAAAAGGATCACAGATAAATATTCATCTGCAGGGTTTTATGTGGACATAAAGTTTCAACTATTCCGGATAAATATCAAGAAGTAATTAATGATCACAGGCTAAGAATATGCTTTGTTCTGTAAGAAGCCACCAAAAAGATTTCCACAGTGGCTGTACAATTTTTGCATTTAGTGTTCCAAAGTCTCATCAGCACTTGGTGTTTTGGATCTTAGCACTTCTAATCGGTGTGTGATGGTATCTCCTTTTCCACTTTTTTTATGAAATGAGGTATTTATGAGTGAAAACGTTATCCCAAAGAATAGATAATGTGGACTACTGGTAAAACCTCTGTACCTTTGGCTTAAAATCTAAACAAATATTTATCTATCTAAACCCATTTCTCTGTATAGTTTCTTCCACTTTCTCCAAAGAATTAGTGTCACTTCCACGAAGTCTTTCAACTATATTTTGTATTCAAAAGAAATCAGTTATATAAAACAAATTTTTTAAAAAAGCTAAAAATAGAGGAAAAGAAAGCAAGCATTACTGACTTGATTAGATAAGTTCAATTCAAAACGTATATATTCACATCTTGAAAGCCTTCATTTGACCTTTACAACTGATGCTGACCACATTTGCACTGTGTCCATGTAGTGTGAGTCTACACATACGTACTGGACGAAAGAAATTTCTCAAATCTCATTTCTGAACTCCTCTCATCCCCCTAGTGAGAGAAAAGCAGCGAACAATAAACCAGTTTTATAAACAAAATGAGGTCAGAATCACAAGAGTTGTAACAGGGTTCCGACGACTCATTTTCGAAACTCTTTGAAAACAAAAATTTCTGCCGAGACGGTTCTCTGGCAGGTTCATGACTCCGGGAGCGGGGCCGAGTATTTCTCTTCCTGAGAGCTCCCCGGGTAACGAGCAACCAGCGTGTCAGGGCCGGGCTTTGTAAGGCGTACTGTGCATTGCAGACCACCGTCTTCCTACACTCACAGAGCATACATTTCACCAAGAATTGCATCACAAGCTCAACAGGTAACACGTCTACGCGCCTACAGCAGGGCAGACCCAGTCAGAAGAGCCACACACACAATTCCTGGCCTTCCTCTGCATCCAGACCCCGCTTTCAAGCCGTTCCACACGGCGGCTCCCTCCGTTCTGTGACCCTAGGTAATTACGAAAGTAGGCTCGCGAGGGCCAACGGTCCCCGGGCCAAAAGGATCACAGCTGAGCCGAAGAAAGACGGCCCTCCTACACAGTATCAGTAACGGGGAAGTCTGTACTTAAATTTCCTAGTATGAGGTAAGGAAAACAGCAGAAAACAACCCCTACTCTGACCGAGACCGAAGCGCCAACATCCAGAGACGCTTTTTGGCGCGCCGACTTGGCCGGAAGTGACGCAACAGCCGGCGCGCAGGGCCAACCCTAGGGAGAGGAGGCCGGGCGGGGGAGCGTGCGGGGACTGGGGGCGGGGCGCGGCCGTAGCTCCGTTTCCGGTGGCTCGTCGCGCTCGCTCACTCCAGCTGCAGCCACTCTTGCCCGTGGCTGCTTCCTCCATCCTGGTATTTTTTGGAACCTCCATCCTGGTTCTTCCAAAGTGCCCGGACCCAAAACAGGAAGTAAGTGCGATAGAACCTTCAGGTCCCAACCGCCGCCAGGGCCGCTCCGCCCAGTGGAGTCTGTCCGGCCCCCTTGTTGCCCGCCTGCTCCCGCCGGCCGGCGCCAGCTGCCGGCGCTCGGGCACCGCGGGCGGGGTCGGAGCTGGGCCTTCGTGACGCCGAAGCTGCCGTTCCCGCAAGCTCAGGCCAGGGCCTCCTTTTCGGGGCCGGGCCTGCGGCGGTGGCGTGGGTTGCAGAACGGTAGCGAGTTGCCGCCGAGGCACAGCTAGCGATCTGGCGGGGGCGGAAAATGGCGGCTTTGGAAGAGCTAAATGGCGCCGGGACCCCTGGGGGTGGGGTGGGCCGAGAGCTTGGCTAGAGAATCGGGCCCGGGAACACGGAAAGTAAGGAAGCCTTTCTAGCTTTCTGGGGGACGGCGGGGGGGGTTCCTTTCTTATGTTTTTGTTATCTTTTCGGGGTTTTTTGGTTTAGCGAAGGAGAGGTGGGCTTGGATGAGATTGAGAGAATTGGGGCGGGTCTCGCCCCACCCCACCGCAGCTCGTTTTTTCCTCGTACCTTTTTGTGTCTTCAAATCTCCAATCTTTTGGGGTTCTCTCTCGCTCAGCTGTTGATGGCCCAGGCGGAGGGAATCGGGGTTGCTGGCCGAATAACTCAGGTTGTCATCCTGAGTCTTAGAAAAGGGAAAGATGGGACCTGGAGTGCGGGGAGACAACCCTAAACCGACGGAGAACAGGAAAATGCGCCTGCAAAATAGGAATTGTGTTTTGCCGAGATTCGAGGAAGTTTTTAAAATTTGTAATCTTCGTCCTTTGAAATAGACTTTGAGAATCTTAAGTGAATCTGCGGCGTAGATTTGAGGGTAGAAGTGACGAAATGCTGTTCTATGCAGTTGAATGATACAGCATATGTTTTTAGAATACAAATAATTTGGTGTAAATAAGGAGAGGTGATAAGTCTATGAAGTGTAAAAGGACTCCGTTTCCCTGATTTAATTTAGAAATTCAAATCCAATGGCTATTTTCTCGTTAACTTTGATTCATCGTTGTGCACCTTCTTTCTGACAGTAGGTGAGGCGACTCCTTGGGACATTTGACAAAATGCGAATTCTGTAGGATTACTTTCTAGTATTCAGTATTTTAAACTTAGAATAATACCATTTGGAAATGTTTTATCTTCACCGATTTTACCTTTGCTTCGAGTTCACGAAAGACAGCCATTTATAGCTTTTAAGCTGCATTTGAAGTAAGACATTCTTGCATTGTGTTAAAAGTTTTACAAACAGAAAAATGTTTAAGTGAAGGATTTTCGTGTTTTCCATTACTTCAGATTTTTTTCCTTTGAGTTGGGGTCTTAAATTTATGTTTCAAATAACTATCACTGCATTTTTAAAATATTTATTTAGTGATGTGAATAGTTTACCATCACTTAAACGTTTAAAAACTGTGGTGATGTTACACCAAAAACTTAGCTTTTTTACTATGATGTTGTAGTGGTAAGATTCATTTATTAGGTTAAGATTTAGGGAACTTAGTTAAGGTTCAGGAAAATATTGTTTACGTTCTTTATCGTTAAAGTTGTCAGGCTGTAAAATTTGGTGTGAAAATCAAGTTTTTTCCCTTCATTCACTAGAGACAAAAAATAGCTTGATCCTTTCTGAAATTACGTGTTATGGAGAAAAAATGCATTTCTTGTTTTGTGATAATCTTATTATTTTACCCCCATATACTAAGTACTTTTATGTGCCACCAAACAACCTAATTTTTTTTTTTTTTTTTTTTTTTTTACTATTTTAGTTGATAGGCTCACCCCAAAATATGCTTTTTGGGACTGATCTAGAACCAGCATATTCTTCGTGAATCTCTTTAATTGATTGCAGTTGAGCTAGATGGTGGAGCCAAAATGCTATTGCCCTGTCTTCATCAACAGTTAATCAGTAAGTACTGGGCATTGCATACTTATATAGAACTTTTAAGTCCATAGTTTAAGCAATTATATAAATAAATATATGCTATATAAACATTTTTCTCTGAGTGTTCAGGTTTTAGAATTATTTGAGGGGAAGCAATCACAAAACAGTATTGGGGTTAGAATTTTAAAGCAGAGTATGGCTGGGAAATGGTTGTTGGTAGAGAATTCTATCCCCTCCCCCAAAAAGGTAGTTGTCCTCTTTATAGCCCACCCCCCCCCCCCCACCAAGTTTTCTTCTTTTACAGGCTTTTTTAAGATGGAGAAAAATTATCTCATTTCACCTCCACCGCAGCAGGAGAGAGAAGTGTAATTGTAAGGTTAGCTAGACCTTAGTAGTTAATATAGAAGTAAAAACAGCAAAAGTAGACCTTACCTTTCGCTCATGTTTATCTTTCTGCTCACTTTATCCAACAACTATAGACCCTAATTTTTATTGATGTTGTAATAAAAGTGTTTCCTGAAAATATTGTTTTAAAGTTGTTTTCTTCATGCTCCATTAAGAACGTTGGCTTAAGTTAACATTTGTGACAATGAATTAGTTAATGTGAACCCAGTGTCTGGGAACTTACAGCCTGGTACATAGATGTTAAAATTTTGAGGGGATTGGAAAGTGTGTATTCTTGTAAAAACATCAAAACTTTAAAACAGTAATTAGGAAGAATTCCAGTTTTTTAATATCATATGTAGCATCTGCTTGGAGAAGGCAACGGCAGCCCACTCCAGTACTCTTGCCTGGAGAATCCCATGGACGGGGGAGCCTGGTGGGCTGCCGTCTATGGGGTTGTACAGTTGGACACGACTGAAGCAACTTAGCAGCAGCAGCATTAGCCTGCTTTCTCAAAGTGGGATTTTCTTTTTTAATAGTTTTCTCTTAACATCATCATTTTTAGCACCCCCCCCCCCACAAAAGGATTCCTTAGGAATTGGTTTGCTTCTAAATGCTTTGAGTTCCAAAGCCTTTTCTGTCCTCAGATAATATGCAATGACCTGAGAAAATGAAAAACCTATTGCCAAGAGTCTTAAGTATGATTAATAACATGCAGTTATGAAATGTATGTGGTATTTATTTGCTTTCCTATCTTTTTCTCCCTTCGTTTTTTTTTCCTTTTGTGAAGAAGATGCTTGTAATAGAAGTCACAAATATGTTTTGTCTTTGTTTTGATTTCAGAAAGGTAAATGGTAAACTTAAATAAAAGAAGGAGCCTGATTATCGTGTCTTCTTTTTCAAGTTTATGGAAAGATCCCATTCCATGACTCAATAGCAGAAAGTTGTCATGAGAAAGCACACTGGAGAGCCCTCTATGAGCAATTTAACTTGTTTTTTTTGTTTGTTTGGTGGGTATATGGGAGGGATGTTAACCTTATCCCATATTTTTAAGCTGCGCTTTAGTTGTGTGCACCCTGTTGTCAGGCCATTCTTTCAAGCACCTGGTTATCTTTTTTGACCATTAGGTGTTAATGCATCAAATGAAATGCTTATTAGACTTATTTACTATCCACGTAGTTTTGTATTTGTTGAAGAAGTGTGGTTTAAAAAGCAGCTTCAGTGTGTTGATATACTTAATCTAAGGGAAAGCGAAAGTCCGTGGACTTCTTCAGGCCAGAATACTGCAGTGGGTAGCCTTTCCCTTCTCTAGGGGATCTTCCCAACCAAGGGATCAAACCTAGGTCCTCCTGCATTGCATGTGGATTCCTTACCAGCTGAGCCACAAGGGACTCTGCAACCCCATGGACTAACACTCCAGGCTCATCTGTTCGATTCTTCAGGCAAGAATGCTGGAGTAGATTGCCATGCCCTCCTCCAGGGGATCTTCCCAACCCAGGGATTAAACCCAGGTCTCCCTCATTGCAGGCAGACTCTTTACCCTCTGAGCCACCAGGGAAGCCTGAAAGTTGCTCACTCATGTCTGACTCTTTTCGACCCCATGGAATTCTCCAAGCCAGAATACTGGAGCGGGTACCTTTCCTTCTCCAGGAGATCTTCCCAACCGAGGGATTGAACACAGATCTCCTGCATTGCAGGTGGATTCTTTACCAGCTGAGCCACAATATTTAGTATTCTTGCCTGGAGAATCCCTGTGGACAGAGAAACCTGGAGAGTTAGATATTTATATTTAGATACACTCTAAAGTGATAATTTAATGTACTCCCTTTAAAGAGCTTCTCATGATGCTTAACATAAAGGACTCAGTTTTGAATGGACAAAAATCTTAAAATGTAGCCAAATACACATTATATTAGCTCTTAAATCATGCACTGGGTGAAAGACGTTTTTGCTTTTTAATAAATGGTATGATTATATTGCCAAGCAAGGTATGAAGTGGTGCACCATGAAATGAATGATTACTACCAAGTAATTTTCTTTTACTCTAATAATGTCACTGTTTCCAGTGGTTGGTAATTGAAGTCAACATCTTAAACAAAGCCTTTTATAATAAATCCCAGTAATATCTTTATTGACATTTTATGGTATTACCTTAAAACAAAGCCATAATGAACATTAGTTAGCTACCATAATTCAGTATGCCTTATGTTCATTTACAGCTCTGCTTCTCACACTTTACACAAAGTATAAAGAACAAATCCCCAGGGGCCTGGGACCATAGTTCAAAGCACTCAACATCAACCATGAAGTGTTCCCCATTCCCATTTTTAATAAAATCATTATTTAAGATGTTATTCTGTGGTGTTGTCTGTTTTCTGACATCCTTCTATGTACCCTTGTTCAGGATGTAGGAATTTGTTACCTATTCTCTTCCACTAACACTTTCTATTTAGCAGATTTTTCATTCTTTCAAAATAAAAATTTTTTAAACATTTTTCAAATTATTATATGTTACTAAGCAAATCCCCATGTAAGCATTTCCTAAGGTGTTAGTTACCTATCACCAGGTCTTATAGTGGCCAAAATAGTCTATAAGAGCAAGACCTTGAAAACAAAAATGTTCAGTAATAAGTTAATGCTTAGATAAGTTTGGGTACTATGTACCCAAATAAAGTGCTATGAAAGAGTTAACTAGTAAAAAAAAAAAAGAGTTAACTAGTAATATTGGAAAGTCAGTGCAAAATAGTTACAAAAGATATAATAGGTATTATTTAAAGCAATAAACATCACAAAAATTTGGAACATCATCACACAGAATAGTAAAATGAGTGATTTTCTTATGTTGGGACAGGAAAAAAGACATTTGAAAAAATGTGTCCTTACTGCATTATTAGTTGATTATCCCAGAAACTTTGTCTCAGCTACTGTTTCTCAGTCTTTGCCTCATCCAATAAAATTCTGGTGCTTTTATGTTCTGTAGCTTGCCTGATTTCCTGCTGCAAAACTATTGTAATATTTTTCATGCCATGTAGTCTCATCCCATCTTGTAATGTGGAATCATAACTTCAAGATTGAAGGGTCAGCAAATGTTAGCTCTACTTCTAGTGATCTCTACTAATGTTTGATACCCTTCCCACCTTAAACTTGAGTACTGTGCTTGGGAATCAGTGACATTTTTCTACAAAACTAGGAAGAAATGCCACTTTTCTTGGTTTGATCTAGTTTTTAGAAGATTTGATACTTCAGTTAAGTTGCTCAGTTGTGTTTGACTCTTTGCGATCCCATCGACTGCAGCACACCAGGCTTCCCTGTCCATCACTAACTGCCGGAGCTTGCTCAAACTCATGTCCATTGAGTTGGTAATGCCATCCAACCTATCTCATCCTCTTGTCTCCTTTCCTCCTGCCCTCTCTCCCAGCATCAGAGTCTTTTCCATGCTCAATAAATCTTTAATCCAATTTTCTGTTGATGGGCAGGGCTGTATTCCCTCCCTGTTGTTTGGCCTAAGGCCAAACTGTCACCCAGACTCCTGGACACTCACAGGCAAGTCACAGCCTGTTGCATAAGTTCTCTTAGAGGAGGTCACCATCAGTCGCACCACAGAGCCACTGAGCAGACGACCCACAAACTGCAGAACAATTATACCAGAGAAATTCTCGTACTGTTAAGAAAGTTCTAGGACCCACAACAGATTTCCCAACCTGGGGAAATCTGAGAACCCCCTAGGGAATTTGACTTGGGAGGCCAGTGGGATTAAATTACAGAACTTCCACAGGACTGGGGAAACAAATTCTTGGAGGGCACAAAGAAAACCTTGTGTACACCAGGAGAAGGGAGCAGTGTGTCCCCACAAGAGAGTGATTTGATAATTGCCCAGTAAATCAGGACAATTATGTAGGTTTAATTGATGGAAATAACTAGTTTAAGATAATCCAATAAATAAACTTGACATCATACAGAACTGGAGTAGAATGAAGGACTCATTTCCTTAAATTGTAAAATAACAAATTCAAGAATAGCGGGTTTTTTTGGTTTTACATTGATTAGGGTCATCATGTTCATTGGGAGCTATAAATGTAAACAAATACATTTCTCATTTAAATGTAAGTATTATAAAAATGTTTTGTACCACATTTCAGGTATTCTTGATTTTACTGAAGTATTGTTTCAGATGCCCCCCAAGTGATGGAAGCATGCCAAAATGCCATTTCACCAATTAAAAATGGATGTTAAAATTTTTTTCAAGTTCTCACAGTTGGTAAAACAGTACACATGGTATAACCCATTTTAGAGAAAGAAGGGAAGATCTAAATGGGATGATGGTATGTGTTTATTTGCCCCCAAAATTTGATATTAGCTATATTGCTGATACATTTCCCTGATAAACCAAGTGGAGAATGGGTTTTCAATTTAGGCATAGTTTCATGCATAATGATTACAATACAAAGCACTAAATTACTCAGCTTTGTACCTTACTTTCATAAGTTGATTTATTCACCAGTATTTTTCACTTAGTCTAATAGTTATACTAAGATACAGATGTATTCTTCCTATAAATAACAGCTCTCTTGACTCTACCATCAGCAGTGTCTACTTAACTTGAAAGCTAAGCCTTGTAGACCTGTTTTGCATTACCTTCTATACTTACAGTTCTCTGTATCCCAGTAGATGACCAGTGTTCTCAGTATTGCTGAATCAAGTAGTCACTTCTCCATCTTACCCTCTCAGCAGTGTTTAACAGTCAACTACTGAGTGCTCTTTGAATCTCTCTCATTTTCTTCCTATATCCTGGCTGGTCCTTCTCGGTCTCCTTTACTTGCTTGTGTATTGCTTGACTTTCCAGTAGTACTGGGCTGTCTTCTCTAACTTCTCTAGTTGATCTTATCTCTCCTGTTTGCATGCCACGAACTCATTTATCATTATCTAATTCTTGCCTGTTGAATCACAGCTTCCAACTGGTAACTTGGCATCTTCATTTGGTGCCTTATATCTTAATTTGTTGATATTAACAGTAATAAAATACTTAATAAAATATATTTTAGTGCCCCAAAACTCAGCTATTCAAGCCAGAAGCTTAGGAATCATCTTGAAATAGCTCCTGTTTTTTAATCTTTCAGCAAATCCTGTCAACACTGCCTCCAAAATAAATCCTCTGTCCAGACTCCTTTCATTTCTGCCACCTATTGTGACAGTCATTTCTTAGACAACTGCTTGTCTCATGACTTACTCCCTTATCTGTCCTCCATGTTACAATCTGAATGATCTTTTTAAAATGTAAATTATATTTCCCAATTTAAAACAGTCCAAGAATTTGTAAGGCCTTGTGAAACATGCCCATGCCTTTTCCTCCAGTCTTAAATTCAGCCACTCTCTTGCACAAAAGCCCCTGCATGGTGGCTTTCTTTTTTACTCCACTCCCACCCAGCCAAGTCAGGTCCCACATTGAAGACTTGGCTGTTAATCTGTTGGCTGGCTTGCAGTCATGCACTTGAAATGGTATCTCTTCATCTTGCTGTTGAGGCAGTGTCAAGTAGCCACTGAGATAAGTAAGGTTCAGTATTTGTAGGATGATAGTATTTCTGTAAAATATATGCAACAGGAAGGGATGTGTATGTGGGTCACTCAGTTGTGTTCAACTCTTTGTAACCCCGTGGACTAGCTCTCCAGGCAAGAATACTGGAGTCGGTTGTCATTTCCTCCTCCAGTATATCTTCCCAACCCAGGTCTCCTGCATTGCAAGCAGATTCTTTACTGTCTGAACCACCAGGGAAGCCCCAGAGAGGGAGATGTATTTTCTTACATAAAGTAACTGGAAGGAGGCATGAGAAATCAACAGCGTTCTTTACCTCCATGAAAGGCATCTAGGTGACTGGGGAACTAGAGGGGAAAGAAGGGTTCACCATTACCTTTGAATTTTGAACCATGTAAATCTGTTAACCTAAAAAAGAAAATTAGAGGAGTTTCTTAAATACTAATAAATATAGACCATGTAGCTCTCACTACAAGAAGGGGAAAACCCCAGGAAAATGAGTCAAGAGCTTATATTTTGGGGGTTTAAAAAAGTTGCGACTGTCTTAGAGTGTCTCACACATTGAGAATGTGATATATATTTGTTGATTGAACAGATGTGCTAATTAATTTGTAAAGCATTGTGGACCCATTTACTTGTCTCCAACATGAATTACCAAACTTTTAAAAATGAACCTAGATTCCTGCTTTAAAGCTAGCACACTGTTTGGGATCACCTCAATTTTGATAACATAGATATCAAGAATGATAAAGCTCCTATCTGGCTATTTCAGACTCCCTTTTCCGTGTTCTGTTGTCACTTTTTTTTTCTTCTCAGAGTTTCAGATTAACTTGGGTCCTCAGATCACATTCATTAAAATTCTAAGCCAGTAACAAATTTGCACTTATCAAATGAACAATTGTGCTTTTTTGTTTGTTTTTACTTTGTTGTTTCTTTTTTAATAAAAGTACTGGCAAGGTTACAAGGAGTAGACTTTACATCTAAATGGTTGGACTATAAATTTGCACATCCCTTCTGCAAAATAGACTGCAGTATGATTTAAGAGTTTATTTTGTTATTCTTTGATCTAATAACTTTTTAAAGAGTACAGAAAAACCTCAGTTAAATACCTAGCTTGGCTTCCTTCACAGTTTTCAATGCAGGATATAAAAGTGCTTCTATGGTATAGTCTCATAAACATGTTGAGAGTGAATTATAATTTTGGAAAGTTTATGGATGATTTTAACTTTTTTTAACATTTCATTTTTCCGTCTTCTGGAGTAGGTACAAACCAGCTTTTAAGAAGTTTTTAATGGATTCAGAAATGAGAACAACATGAAATCTATTAACTTACTGGATGTTTCTCTAGCAGGATCTGTACCTGTTGCACTGCAGACTCGTTTATGTATAGCAGTTCTTAAAGATACCCATCCTGGAGAGGAGTTCTAATTAAAATACTGCAAAAATGAGAAATTTAATTATTGGTTTTGCATCCCCTTAAACCTAAAATCTTAGTATGCTTTTTAATTTTTGGTTGATCCTTTGGGATGAAGATGAGAATCCTATTAAAAAATCCTTTAAAAGTCAGTCGATGCAAATTTTGTAAATTTCATATTACATTGAAAAGTTTGTTTATAATGTACATTTTCTGGCCTGATTGTTTAGGATTTCTTTTTCCCACAAATCCCTAGGCAGAGTTAACAGATAGTGTATGGTTTTTAATACTTTAAGATGAAATATAGTACTACATATAAAGAGAGGTGCTAATTATTACAAAGAAAAAAATAACAGTTATTGGTAATACTTGTGGTACTGGTGGTTAGTGTACTCCCTGGATCGAGTTACATGTACCCATGTCTACAGTTCATAGAACCACTGGTATAGTTCAACTTGTTTTTTTCCAAGAAAGCTTGACTGCCTAATGAGGGGCAACTTAGGTTGAGAAACCACATGTAAACTGACGTAGTAGGCATAGGATCCTATCATTTCTGTTCTTCATTGGAGAATAGTTTTAGAGGCTGATTTCCAAAAGCACTGCTTAAAGAATTCTGGGTTGGTCCTTCCTCTTCTACTTGAGACATCACAGAGGCCAGAAGCTAAATTGTCATCAGCATACTGCTAGCAGACAGTTGTTTGTTCTCAATAAGTGTTATTGTGTAATGCTATTGCTTTTTCAGAGTGTTGCAGAGGTAGGAACATGGGGGAGAAACAATCTGGATAACATGAAAGTGATGCTGGTGGCTAAGGGAAGGCATCTGGATTCTGTGGGAAGGGCTATAGCTGATCCATCTGTTTTCTAGGTAAGCATTCCTTTGTTCTGGGTACCTCACCTCATGATTTGCAAATTTTCATCATAACTAAATCATGGTCTCCATTTATCTTTAATTTGGAAATGACATCTTTGACATTGTAAAATGAATGATGTCCTTCTAAAACAGTAATTTGTATAGTAAAACTTGAATAAATCACTAGATCTTCACCATGTAAATGTTAATAGTTCTTAAGTTTTTCTGCCAAGGAAAAATGCATTTGTGTAAATGGCAATTATATGTATAGACTAATATCTTACATATAGGAACCAAATAAATATTGAATGATTAATTTGAAACACATCAAGGCTTATGTCCTCTGTATTATTTAGTTGGAGGCTTCCCAGATGGCTCAGCCGGTAAAGAATCTGCCTGCAATGCGGGAGACCAGGGATCGATCCCTGAGTCGGGAAGATCCCCTGGAGAAGGGAATGGCAACCCACTCCAGTTTTCTTGCCTGGAGAATTCCATGGACAGAGGAGCCTGGCGGGCTACAGTCCATGGGGTCGCAAAGAGTCGGACATGACTGAGCGACTAATAATAGACTACTAGACTAGACTATGTGGACCAGACCAAAATTGAGTGTTGAGACAAGAACTTCATTGAACATTACAAGGTAAGCCCAACGACTTCAGTTTAGGTCACTGATTACAATTCAGTGCATTTCCGCCTGTCAGCCATGACATACTGCAATTAAAGTACTGATCATTCAGTTTGTCTAAACAACAAAAAAAGAAAGTGTAAAATAATAGGTAAAGACTCAGTTCTGTATTTCAAAAGAAGGCCTAGCTCCATGTCTATTAGGAAAACAGTTTGGTCAATGATAGATATATGTACTTATTCAATATTATTTAAAAAGTAACAGAATTGTTTAGTGTTCATATTTTTCAGATAGTAATAAGCTCAAATACTTGTAAAAAAATGTTTTAGAGAAATAATTCTTAGATTAAGAGAAAAGTTGTGATGGATCTTCTGCTAAAGAATCGAAAGTTAAACACCTGAGTATACAGAGCTCAGAGCTGTAAACACAGAGCTACCAATTAAAAAAAGTGGTGAGTTTTTGCTCATATGTCAGACAACTTGGAATAGACTGTCTTTCATTGGATGTTATAAAAATAACTTTTTTTAAAAAGTAAATGCTTTAAGTTTTAATTAATCATTGCATTTAGATTGTTGAAGATTATTTTAAGTAATTGGTATAAACTTTGGAAAAAACAAGTTTTGAAACTTGAACCATCATTGCAGTTTCACACAAAGAATACTGTAGGCGGATATATTTGGAGAGGGCTATTTTATGTTCATATTTGGAAATGATTTTTTAAACCCTAATCTGAAACCTGTTCTTTTACAGATTTGAGTATGAGCACAGTTGAAGAGGATTCTGACACAGTGACAGTAGAAACTGTGGACTCTGTGACTTTGACTCGGGACACAGACGGGAACCTCATTCTTCATTGCCCTCATAATGGTAGGAGAACCTGCTGACATATAAATCTTTTTGGATTTCTGGATTTCATGTCACCTTTAAACCTTATTACTCAGACAGTTTAGTCTAGAATAGTAGAAAAGGAGGTTATTGCTTAGATAACCTTAATTCACATTTATATTTTTGAAATATACTTTGTATATTTTTTGAATTTACCATAAATTTCTATCTTTATGAATCTTGTAGCTATTTTATAAGTAGAATTTGTTGAATTTCTAATGATGATGGATTAACTATAAATACACTTCTTCTTTGACACCATTTGATACCAGCAGTATATACAGTATATTAGAAAATGTAGAAATAATCCTGCCAATGAACACAGAAGAATTGTTTTTCTCTAGAACCTGTGTTAGAGAATTTTACATGACTGTTTGAATAGGACTTAATATCATCTGTAATGAACTAAGATTTAGTTGACTTGAGGCTTGTGGTTTTGTTATTTCTATACCTGTTCCATATTTATATTTATTTTGCTTTATAAGTTTATCCTTGTTCAACCTAGGTTCTGTGTTCTTTTTTCACTTTGTACTTAATCCCTGGGTTATTTCATTCAAATTTTTGGTTTTAATTTCTGCATAGCTACTACAATGATTTAAACCTCTCTTTATTCTGAATTCTGTTTCTCATAGGCACCTTAAATTTCACATGTCTCAAACTATGTCTCAGGTCCCCTTTCCTTTGTTCAGGTTCTCATTTCCCACATGAGTAGCCTTTTAGCCGATCTCTCACCTCTTATTTATCCTTCAAACTGCTGATGATGGTGGTCATGATTCAGTAGTACACAAAAGCTTTTTTTTTTAAATAAGCTTCCCAGGATTTTTAGAATATAATTCAGGTTCTTTAATTTGGCACATAGGCTTCCCACCATCTCAGCTTTCTTTCCAGCTTCGTTTCCTGCCACATTTCATATATCTGTGTTCCAGCAGTTCACAACTGTTATTATTTTCCTAACTTACCGTAAGCTTTTCATACCTCAGTATCACTCCACGTATTATTCCTACTGACAGTGATAATCATTTTCCCCTGACTTCTGTTTGTTTTTGAAATTCAAGACACCTTTTCTAGAAACCTCCCTTCACGTCCAGTCTAAATTAAATGCTTCTCTTCTCATATAACAGCCTCTTCATTCCACCTTCATCGTTCTTATTAAACTTTTGAAATTACAGTCATCTCCACTGTACTATGAGCTCCTTGACTGTCAGGGTGTCTCTCATTGTTCTGTTTCTCGAACTTAGCTGATGGTAGGCATTCAGTAAATATTTGTGAGTAATTAAATAACCAATCTTTATCTTTACATGTGAAATATCTGGAAAGCCAGGTAATCACAGCGCAGAAGTGTGATGTTTTAAAAAGGACCACCTTGTCTCCCGGTTCCTTGTCATAAGCAGTGGAGCTGAGGTAGGCATGTTAGGGCAGTGAGTCTTCTTGCACAGCTATCTTTTTCTGACTTAGCAAATTAATAAGATTATTTTACATTCATTATTTGTGGACGATTATGTTTCCTCCTTTTTTATTTGAAGATTTCTGAGGTTTTTTGTTCTTGTTTTATTTCATTAGAAGCTGATGAAATAGACTCAGAAGATAGTACTGAACCTCCACATAAAAGGCTTTGCCTGTCTTCTGAGGATGATCAAAGTATTGATGATTCCACTCCTTGCATATCTGTTGTTGCACTTCCACGTAAGTCACTGTATTAACCTAGAGCTTCCCTTCTGAATCAAAATTCACATTGCAAGAGATTAAACTGGCATCTCAGTTTAACCCATCAGTTGGACCCATTATTTTTCTCCTCATTTAGTCAAAAAACCTTTAATCAGCTCTTAATGAGTGCTTATTTATGTGCCAGGCATGGCTCTACATACTTTTGCATATTGCCGAGTTTAATCTGTCAACCTTTTATTGTAATTGATCCCCCATCTGAGAGTCTTTTTAGACATTTTCTTCATAGTCATGCTCTCCCACATGAAATTATAATTTCAGTATCATTGTCGTTTTGTTTTTAATGTACTATGTGTATGTATGTATGTCCTTGCTTTCTTAATAAAGAGAGTTAAGATTTTTTCACCTCCTCTCCTAAGAAGCATATTCACCCTCATTGAGAAGGCACTCTCTAGAGTAGGTATTTTTATCCTTATGTTATAAATAAGAAAACTAAGGTACTGAGAGGTTAATAACTTGTCTAATGTCTTACCCAGGCATTCTGGTTCTTTTAGTTTATGTTCTTTTTATGTGTTATATGGCTAAATGGAAAGTAGAAGCCTGATAAGTTTATTCTCACTAAGATCATTTAGAATACACTGGATTCTAAGCAGGTGTATTTTGGATGAAATACTGTTGGTGATAGACTACAGCACACCAACTGTAATGTTAGATTATATTTCTCATTTGTTTAGCAAAGAATATTGGAATCTGTTGAACCGTGGTGGCCCTCCAAGGCTGGAATAGATACCTCAGCCCTCAATAATGCGGTTCGGGCCCAGGGCTATTGGTGACGCACTCTGCACAGAGGAGGGTATTGCCATATCCAAGAACTTCCAGTGGAAGAGAACTAAGACTGGGTTTTCATTGTTGAAAATCATGTCTTCATAAGCAGATGTGTACTTTGTATTTGGAGTTAATTGCTTGTTAAACTGAGCAGAAAAGTATAGTATTAACTGTAGTCACGATGCTGAACATTACATCCCCAAGATATAAAATAAAAATATTTAAGTCAGAATTTTTGCATGATTATCTTGATGTAAATTTTGACCTGTTAATTGATTTGGTTAGAGTGCCTTGAATGTGATTGTAGGTTTGATCTACACTTGATATTTTGTTCTATTTTATGGAGTAAGACTAAATCCTTCACACACTCATTCACTTACCTGGATAAGATAATATGGATGTGTTGACATGAAAGGCCATGAACTGTTTGATGTTGGGTCATAGCATCACTGTGTAAAGAGGACAGTCTGGAGCCTAATTTATAGTAAGACTGAATTTATGAGGAGTGGCTTTTAAGTTTCCTGGACTAGTAAGAACTAGGTTGATAGAATCAATTTAGGAAAGTTTTTACATTTAAAAAAGTCCCCAAAAGCATGAAGTCCTATATCCATCACCATGTGGTACCAATTAAATGGGCAAGTCATTTATGCTGGACTTCATGAAGATGAATATTAATTTTAAAGTTTTAACTTTAATTTTAATATTGAGGTTTTCTTCAGATGCTTTATAAAACTGAGTAACATTTATCTGTCTGAGCCTTAAAAGTTCTCTTAACTCTCGTGTTAATCAGTGTAGATCACTTGCTGCTACTTTTTGCAGTCATTTGCACACATTCACTCCATTACCTATTCATCATTAAAACTCTTGGTGGAGTTTCCCTGGTGGCTCAGTGGTAATCTGCCTGCCAATGCAGGAGACACGGGCTTGATCCTTGGTCCGGGAAGATCCCACATACCATGGAGCAACTAAGCTTGTGCGCCAAACTACTTAACCCACATGCCACCAACTGCTAAAGCCCGTGTGCCCTAGGGTCTGCGCTCCCCAACAGGAGAAACCACTGCAGTAAGAAGCCTGCACACCACAACTAGAGAAAAGCCCCGAGCAGCAATGAAGTCCCATCTCAGCCATACATAAATAAATAAAATTATTTAAAAATAAAACTCTTGTGATTATTCGTTTAGATGATCATTGGAGTTACTTTGCCTCTGATTCCTTTTGTTCTTCATGCTGCATTATTTGTCATTCCCATACCACTCGCTATTGTATATATTACAGGAGTCTGTCTGTATCCTACTTCAGACTTTGTTTTCCTGCCACTAATTCCTATCTTTGCAGTTTACTTTGTCTAATACGTCTGCAGTCCTTTGCCCCAGTGGGACCCGTTGACCTTAGTTAGCACTTTTCAGTTATTTCTTCTTTACTTGTTTTCTTGTTTCCTTCTTACCGAGTTTCAGTTTTTATGGTAAATCATTATAATCTCTGTCTTGCATTTACCCTGAGATCCTTTTTTCTTCCCCTCACCTCACCTTTCTTTGACAAAACCACAACCCTGGGTCAGTTTGTCTGCCTATTTATGACTATACCAGTATAGTTAATTGAAAAGGAGGAAAAAAGCGCAAGTAAGGTGACTGCTCTCATTTTAAATTTGTGATCATTAAATGGGTTCTTTATGTTGCCTCCCAGTCATACCATACTTATCTGGTATTCTTTCTCCCACTGTAAGATGACTGTTTCATGCATTCTGAAACCTCCCAATACTTCTTCCACATTTTTAACTCTCAACTGATAGCGTTGCTTCCTACTTTACTGAGAAATTTAAGTGGCCAGAAAATAGTTTCTGTAAGTTTCCACTACTACAAATGTATTTACAAACCCACTTGTATCTATGTCCATGTATTCTTGTCTTTTCACCCAGCTAAGTCCAACCCTTCAATATACCAGAACCTATCCCTTTTGCCTACTTAAGGACATAGTTGCAGGAATTCTCTCCTTTCTCTTCTGAATCAACAGTTTTTTCTTTGTCTTCTGGATCATTCCCATCAGCGTTACAAAAATACTATAGTTTTTTCTTTAAAAAGTCCTGTTAGCTCACTTTGGGCTCCGATTCAGTTTCTCTACTTCCCTTTAGAACAGAAGTACCTTGGAAGAATTGCATATACTTGCTTCCATTTCTAATTCCTTTGTTCCATAAGCCCACTCCAATCAGTCTCTCAGCTTTTAATGCTATACTACAAATGTTGTCTCCAAAGACTTTCTTTTTTCTTCTTTTTTTCTTTTTTTAAGTTTTTTTCCAGAGACTTTCTTGTTGCTAAATCCAGTGGTGATTTTTTTTAGTCTTTGTCTTACTTGCTCTCCCCACATTTTTTATCACTCCTCTCTCAGACTTGTTGTCACTTGGCTTCCACGGAATGCATTTTTCTAGTTTTCCCTCTGTTCATTTCTTCTTAGTCTCTTATGCTGACATGTCCACATCTCAGTAGTACCCAGGATTCAGTCTTAATTGCTTTTTTCTGTTTTTACTCCCTAGAATTCATGCTTTTAAATCCCCCGAGTTACTCCAGTCCATACCTCTCTTAACTCCAGGTGTTTGGGTTTAAACATCTAGCATGTTTAAAACTGAGCTACATTTTTAAACTTGCTTCTTTTTAAACTCTTCTCCCCATTTTATTATTGGTAGGTACATTCTTCCAGTAGATCAGGTAAAAAACTTTTTAAATTCCATTCCTGACTTTTTACTTTCTTTCTTATTTGGTTTATCTGCATGTCCTGTTGGCTCTACCATCAAAATATATCCACAATTTGAACTACTTATCACCCTCACTTGCCTTCACTCTAGTCCAAGTCACACCTTTTACCTAGTAATAGATTATTACATTAGCTTCTTCACTGATCTCCTTCCAGCTAGGGCTGTCCTTCAGGCTATTTTCCCCTTAGCAGCCAGGGTGATCCTGTTAAAATAAAACTCAGTTTATATCACTCCTCTGCTCTAAATCTTACTATGGTCACCTCAGTGGAAGAGAATTAAAGCCAAAGTCTTCATTTACAGTGGCCTTCAAATCCTACACAATATCTTGTTTGGTCTACTATGGCCAAACTGTCCTTGCTATTCCTGTGAACAATCCAGGCAGGTGCTCAGAACGTTTTTGCACTTGGCTTTCCATCTGCCTTAAATGCTATCTCTCAAGATCCCTTCATGACTAGCCCTTTTCCTTGATTTGTTCCAAATCCTGGTTACTTTTCCTGGCATCCTATTTAAAATTTCAAACACTTGACCCCACTCCCAACACATTTCCCATACTTCATTTTTTCTCCTTAACACTTTTCCAACATAATACTGTGTTAATTTTGTCTTCCCCCTAGACTCTATAAGTGCCTTGAAGGCAGAATTTGGGGAGTTTTTTGTTTATTGTTGTCTCTCCGTTGCCCAGAACAGTACCTTGCATGTATTAGGTGCGCTGCTGCTGCTGCTGCTAAGTCACTTCAGTCGTGTCCGACTCTGCGCGACCCCATAGACGGCAGCCCAACAGGCTCCCCGTCCCTGGGATTCTCCAGGCAAGAACACTGGAGTGGGCTGCCATTTCCTTCTCCAATGCATGAAAGTGAAAAGTGAAAGTGAAGTCGCTCAGTCATGTCCAACTCTTAGCAACCCCATGGACTGCAGCCAACCAGGCTCCTCTGTCCACGGGGTTTTCCAGGCAAGAGTACTGGAGTGGGGTGCCATTGCCTTCTCCGTTGGTGCACAGTAGATACTCGTTAAGCAAGTAGGTATGTGTGTATATCACACACACTTAGGTGTATGGATGTATTGGCGAGGAATATGTTAAGAAATTAGATGATCACATCCTAATTCTTTGGATATATTTTTTTAATAATTAGGACCTGCTTTTATTACTCTGGAGATGAACTGTTCTTTTTCTTGAAGTTTCAGAAAATGATCAGAGCTTTGAGGTGACCATGACTGCAACCACAGAGGTGGCAGATGATGAGATTGCTGAGGGAACTGTGACACAGATCCAGGTATAGTAAGTCTTTGTACGGCTGTAAGAATGTTATCCTTCGTATGTAACCTTAGGTGATCAAATGATGAGACGAGATTCTGTCCGACAACATGCGTGAGTGCTCCGTCTCTTCATTCATATCTGACTCTGCAACTCCATAGACTGTAGCCTGCCAGGCTTTCTGTCCATGGGCTTCTCCAGGCAAGAATACTGGAGTGGGTTGCTATGCCCTCCTCCAGAGGATCTTGCAGACCCAGGGATTGAACCAGTCTCTTATACCTCCTGCATCATCTGGTGGGTTCTTTTCCTCTAGCTCCACCTGAGAAGCCCTGAGTCTGAAAAAGTAGCAATCACAGAATGGAAGTAAGACTTATTATTCATCCAGGTTTCCAGTCCCCACATGAGTCTCAGAATTGTAAACAACAATAGAATTTTAAAGCTGATTCCTTGTGGAGTGGTTCACATCTGTTGAACTAGATAATGAATGTGCATTCTTTGTCTCCCTAGAGTGATCTCTTTTGAGCTGTTAAATAACTTTAAATTTTATCTACCAGTTATATGAGATATTGATTGGGATATAAAACTTTTTAAAATAAGCTTTACCCAGCAGTTATCTGTAGTGACTGATTTAGAAAGGTTCCATGTGTTCTCTGCCCTAATGTGAATGAAAGCTGGTCATCTCAAATACATTTTAACTATAACAGTGGTAGTCATAGTTGCTTTTGATAACCTGTACAACTAGATAGATTTTACTGTGTGTTGAGGTTAAATAATTAGCCTGTTTTCCTATATGAACTTCTTTAATTGTCTCGTGTTATTTCTGCCAAAAGCAATCATCATTCTTAGCTCTCTTCAGTGGCCAGCAGCTTAAATCTGTTTTACTTGTAAGTTTATTTCTGGCTGATTGTTCTTTTGCTCTGTCTCTTCATTTAATAAAATACTTTTTAGCAGACAGTAGAGACATTGTACAATTATTTTCTTATGCGAAGCATCATAATGACCCTTCCTCATTACAAAGTAGGTACAAGTTGATACATATCAGGGACTAAGGACGTTTCAGAAGGGTGTACTGTGAATTGCAGTGAGGAGCTTCAGAGCAGTTGCAGAATGACAGGATTTCCAGAGAAGCAAGTCTCATAATATGTTCCAGACATCTTCGAGGCAGGCTGGGGAATTTGAACAGAAATTTTTTCTAAATCCTCAGAAACAGTAGGGCACATTCTTTCTTCAGAATGGATCTTGCAGGACTTCCCTGGTGGCCCAGTGCTTAAGAATCCACCTGCCAGTGCTGTAAACATGGGTTCGATCACTGGTCCAGGAAGATCCCGCGTGCAGTGGAGCAGGTAAGCCACTGCACCGCAACTGCTGAGCCTGTGCTCCAGAGCCCGGGAACCACAACCGCTGAAGCTTCACAGCCTAGAGCCCTGCTCTGGGGCAGGAGAAGCCACTGCAGTAAGAAGCCTGTTAAGTGTAACTAGAGAGCCAAAAAGAAATAAAAATTTTTTTTTTTTTTTTTAAATAAAAATTTTTAAAAACCGTTCTTGTCATTCATTTCATTTGTAGTGTAGGCTCACTTCCATTTTTAGCATGTTGAAAATAACTGTATACATATGTCTGATTTGGTTTCCAACCTAGTTACTATCAGATTGATCAGTGGCAATGTACACAAGTTTTAGGGTTGTTTAGATTATTTCCGAAGAGTTAATGAGTTACAATCTAATACTAACCTCTTGGTTTGTTATTACCATTTTAGTGAATGAAAAACTTCTAATAATTTCTAATTTTTTTTTAAATAAGATTAACATTAGATTGGGAGTGAAAGTCAGCACAGTTTAAAGTTCAGAAATAGTGTGATTTTTGCTGTGCCCTTTGTGTCAAACTAGGTGTAGTTATTTCACCTAGTTTAATAGCTAGTGCCCCTTATCCCATTCCAGTGGTGGGACTAGCTTGAAAAACAATTAGGAACTAAAATAAGCTTCCTGTGTATGTAGTACATTGTGGTTGCAAGAGGTATTTAGTGAGTGAAATACTTATTTTCAGATTTCTAAACCTGTATACATGATAAATAAGAAACCCAACAACCAATTCACAAAGACTTCATTTAGAAAAAGCAACAGTAAGTTAAACAAAGCCTGGGTAACTTGAAAAGATTTATATATAAAGTAGGAAAGTGTCTGGTACTGAGTTGCTTCAGCCATGCCCAACTCTTTGCAACACTATACACTATAGCCAGCCAGGCTCCCCTGTCCTCCAGGCAAGAATACTGGAGTAGGTTGCCATGCCCTCTTCCTCCTAGGGATCTTCCAACCCAGGGATCGAACCCAAGTCTCATGTCTCCTGCATTGGCAGGCAAGTTCTTTACCACTAGAGCCACCTGGAAAGTTCTAAAGTAGTGAGAAACAGGGATAAAATACCAAAAAACTTAATCACTATCTGTATACTAAGTATAGATAGATAGCCTCTTAGGTACCTAAGTCTCCTAATACCCTCACTTTGATTGACAGTGTTGAAACTGCTGGAATTTAGTAATTATTTACTTCATTTGATGATTTTCGTCATGTTTAACATTACATGGTTTAAGTAATGTAAATCTTCTTTAGGAAATTTTGCACCATAAGGCATTAAGTGTTTATCCAAAGACAGTAATTAATCATGAAAGGTTTATTCCTGAGATTCATAGAGTGGGCTTTGCTATATATTTAGACTCACTTTGGGAAATGGTGATTTTATTCTTTCAACAAACCTGTTAACGTAAGAGAAAGTCATCTCAGGAGATTTTTCTGCATTTCTTAAAAGTATTGTATGTGTCAAGATCTTTTGATAGCTCTCCGTGTTGTCCTTGATACGTAACTCCTATATCAAATGTTACAGAATTGTGATCCTCAGAATGTAAGAGGCCTTGGATATTGTCTGACTAGTCTAAGTTCTCAGCTTTATAAGGTCCTCTTAACCTTTAAAAGAAAAAATCTTTTTTGTATATGACACATAAATGCTGGGTTATAAAACTTTTCTTGTTTGTTCTAGTGATTTCTAGCTTTTGCCCATGGTTTTTTTTTTTAAACCACATTAATAAATACAAAATATTACCACTAGGTATAAAAATAGTAGGTAACAATAGGCATGGCTTTTCTCCTCACTGTGCCTTGGTTCTTCATGGACAGCTTCTCTCTTTTTGAAGTGAGATGCTTTCATATCTTCTTGAAAATAGAGATCCAGTTTCTGCCTACTCAGGAAACAGTCAATCTTTGTTATGACCTACCTCCAGAAAGTGACGTAGCTTAGTAGTTGATCCAGGCCAGAGACCCAGCTGGGTTGAGTGGTCCCTAGGCCTATGACTCTCCTCTTCTCCTGGTCTGCATATAACAGGCTCATCATACCTGGTATGGTAGCACTGTTGCCGTATCTTCCTCACTTATACCATAGCTCTCTCTAGCCCACAGCCAAATCTCTTAAAAACAGCTTTGTTCCTGCAGAATTTTCTAGATACTTCCTAATTGCTGATAGCTGCATAAATACACTGAAAGCCACTGAATTGTATACTTTAAAGGGTGAATTTTATGATGTGTGACTTATATCTTAATAAAGCTTATTTAACTATATTTCTCAATACAGGCTATTTTATTGCAATAATAATAAAATTAGTACCATATGGTTCTTTGAAAAGAATATGCTTTTAGGAGGGTAGGTATCAGCTCTAAATACCTACCCTCCTAAATGTAAAAATAAAGTTGTCAGTAAACAATATGCAGACTACAGTTATGCAATAACATCTTTTGAATTAGCCTGTTAATCTTTTAGATTGATCAACAGGTTATATTACAGATGACCATATATTTCGGCAGCAGACTACCTGTGAGAACATGAATATCATGACACTCGACCCCAGCATTTCCATCTTATTTTATATATGAGCTTGTTTTATACTTAGTAGTAGTTGAGTGGCTAAGTCATGTCCGACTCTTGCGACCCCATGGACTATAGGTTCCTCTGCCGGTGGATTCTCCAAGCAAGAAGAGTGGAGTGGGTTGCCATTTCCATCTCCATGTTGTATACATATAAATATACAAATGGCTTTTTTTCCTGTTGAAGATAATTTTGTTTTCATGCTGTCTTAAAAGCAAGAAAATATTTGTCTTTCTATGAATTCAGTGTAGTTTTATTATATCTAAAACAAATGAATTTCATGTTACTAGAAATTCATTTGTTTTAGATACAGCAGAGTTTTATAATGCTTAGCATTACAAAGGTGAATCAGGTTGGGTGTTAAAGCAAGCTGCCACTGTTTTGTTTTGTTTCTTTTTTCTTTTTTCTTGCCTTTTCAAGATTCTACAGAATGAGCAACTAGATGAAATATCTCCCTTGGGTAATGAGGAGGTTTCAGCAGTTAGCCAAGCATGGTTTACAACTAAAGAAGATAAGGATTCTCTAACTAACAAAGGTAAGATACACTGAATTTCAGTGACCAGTGGCAAAAGTGAGTGTCAAAAAGAGCTTATAGTCATAAGGATCCTAATTTGGGCCTTCATAATTATGGTTGAATAGTTACAGTAATTTGAACCTACTCGAATTAAATTTGGCTCTGAATGGGACTGGGGAACCAATATTCATTTTACAATAATTGATCACTTGTCCCATATGAAGTAGGTTATAAACAAATGCACAGTGTTACCATTTAAGTGAATACAGTTATTGCTTATGGGAGAAGAAAGTCAAACCTTTTCAAAGTTCTACTAACTTTGATCTGATAAGTTGCTTAGAGGTTTAAAGTAAGTGTTTATAGTGCTACTGCACTCGTAAGGATTGCTAGGAAGCTACTTCAAGAAAGTGAGGGTTGTGTATATGCCACTCTGAAGTAAGGAAAGGAAACAAGAAATATGTAAATAGATTGTTTTCAACCCCTGTACAGTAACTACTCATTAAGAATTAATTACTCACTTGATATTCCAATATGTTATGTTTACCTTGTCCTAGAATCTTTTATATGTATTTTTTTCCCATAAAACTTACTTTTCACTGCAGAAATTTTTCAGAAAGTTTTGAGTGTGATTTGGCTTTTACACTTTATAAGTCCTGTCCTGCTGAAAGGGTAAGAGATGTAATTAAGAGGAAGTATTTTTTATGACTCTTTTACTTATTACCCCTGTTTACTAGTGTCACTTGTATTCTTTCTTAAAAACCAGAGGTCACAGAAGCAACTTTGCCTAGGGATTTTTCAGATTTCAGATGAATAAGACATTAAATTAGCTACATTCTTTCCTCTCAAAGAATAACATTATCAATAGCATTACTTGTTTTCTTTTAAAGGACATAAATGGAAGCAGGGGATGTGGTCCAAGGAAGAAATTGATATTTTGATGAACAATATTGAACGCTATTTGAAGGTATCTTATGGCATATTTTTTTTGTTTCACTAATTTTTTGATTGCCAGTTGCAAAAATACCAAAGTAGCACTTTTCAGTAATTATGTAATTGATAATTGGCTAACATGTTGTAGCTTATTAATTTCAGTTGTATTATAGTATATTTACACATTTTGAATTCTCAGTTTAAAACAGCTTTATTAAAAAAAAATAAATAAAACAGCTTTATTGCTTTAGGTAACACCCCAAAGTTAAGACAGAATTTTAATAGCCTCTCAGAATCTTAAAGCTCTATCTTTTCAAGCAGCCTATAAATTGGAGTTTAAATTTATGCTATGTAAAGCCTAAGACATGTGTCTTCTTTGAATTTATGACATCTCACTAGTCCTTTCCCTTAAAAAAAATTAGTTCATTTTCATATTCAGGCCTAGTCATCCTTTTCATTAGATGACTGATGAAAATAATTTTTAAAGCACTGGAGATAGAAATTGCCTTAATACATAGTGTTAGCCTTTCAAATGCCAACAGTCCATGTGGTAATTCTGAAAACACGTGAAGAATGATACAAGGCTTTGTTTGCATATTGGATAACATGTTGGGAATTCTGCATGAGAGCAGAAGGAGGAGTTTACTCTCAGGGTTGGGACAGGTACAGAAAATATTTACAAGAGTAAGGATTTGAGCTGAGTTTCAAAGAAAGGGGTAAGACTTAGGGGTAGAGTAGGGCAGAGTACATCATGAGAAACGCTGGGCTGGATGAAGCACAAGCTGGAATCAAGATTGCCGGGGGAAATATCGATAACCTCAGATATGCAGATGATACCACCCTTACAGCAGAAAGCGAAGAACTAAAGAGCCTCTTGATGAAAGTGAAAGGAGAGTGAAAAAGTTGGCTTAAAACTCAACATTCAGAAAACAAAGATGGCACCTGGTCCCATCACTTCGTGGCAAATAGATGGGGCAACAGTGGCAGACTTTATTTTGGGGGGCTCCAAAATCACTGCAGATGGTGACTGCAGCCATGACATTAAAAGACACTTACTCCTTGGAAGGAAAGTTATGGCCAACCTAGACAGCATATTAAAAAGCAGAAACATTACTTGGCCAACAAAGGTCCGTCTAGTCAAGGCTATGGTTTTTCCAGTAGTCATGTATGGATGTGAGAGTTGGACTAAAAAGAAAGCTGAGTGCCAAAGAATTGATGCTTTTGAACTATGGTGTTGGAGAAAACTTTTGAGAGCCCCTTGGACTGCAAGGAGATCAAACCAGTCAATCCTAAAGGAAATCAGTCCTGAGTATTCATTGGAAGGACTGATGTTGAAGCTGAAGCTCCAATACTTCGGCCACCTGATGCGAAGAGCTGAATCATTGGAAAAGACCCTGATGGTGGGAAAGATTGAAGGCAGGAGGAGAAGGGGATGACAGAAAATGAGATGGTTGGATGGCATCATCGACCCGATGGACATGAGTTTGAGTAAACTCCCGGAGTTGGTGATGGACAGGGAGGCCTGGCGTGCGCAGTCCATGGGGTCACAAAGAGTCAGACAACTGAATGACTGAACTGAACTGAGGGCTGGAGGGAACATTATGAGCATTATGAGCACATTAATGATGTGTGTTGAGGATTCAGAGTTCAAACCCAGAGTATATTAACATAACCCCTTTAACATGAACCAAGATAATTGGCTGCTAGAACTTGAGCTTTGAAGTTTAATTCTCCTATTGTTTGATAGTTTACGTATAATTTTTCACTATTTTCAATACATTGCTGCCTAGTATGTCTACATTCTTAAGCTTAATTTTAAGCTACACTCCTCCCAAACTACACTTTATAAAAAGAAAAACTTTACTTCTTTATTAGGGAAGGAAGATCCTTCCCACCAAGCTAATTGTTTTAAGAGAAACAGAAATTCAGTGACTATTGAAATATATCCAAAAGTGTATTAAAAGTTGTCCACTAATCACACATACTTTAGTTAAAATTGGGGAAATGCTACAGGTTTAGTAACCAGTTGGTAAAAAAAAGAGAAAAAACACTGAATTCGGGAAATTAAGAAGCTGATTTCTTATGTAAGAAATTAGAGTAGATGATTTCCAAGGACTCTTCCAACTTGATGGTTAAAGGGCAGCTTTATGATTAAGACCTTTTAGATGACCATTTCATTTGACCAGGTTGTGAGTAGTAAGAACTTTAAATTATAGTAGTTGAAATAGTTGGAGAAGGAAATGGCAACCCCCTCCAGTATTCTTGCCTGGAGAATCCCAAGGACAGAGAAGCCTAGTGGACTGCTGTCTGTGGGGTCGCAGAGAGTCAGACACGACTGAAGCGACTTAGCAGCAGCAGTTGAAATAGAATTAGCAGAGAAAAGACAGATAAGCAAGTAGTCTTCTGAGGAATCCTGGTGACTAAATACTGGCTAAGAAGGAAAGTGAGGAAATGGAATAATTTAAGAGTTTTTTTTTTTATTGAGGATGGTTAGAATGATGATGGAATTGTCAGAAGTAAGAAATGTCCAAAAAAGATACACTGATCTTGGGAAGAGATAATTTGTTTGATTTTTATTTTTGACTATGATTTTTTATTATGTGGTACTCTTGCAAGAACATTATGGAGCTGTTTTTAAAGCAAATAATTACATGTCATATATTCCATATTTTGGGTAAAAATATAAGATACTGTCGCAAGGAACCGAGAAAAAGAAAAGGCTTTTCATCTCACTGTACTATCATCCTGCAACACAGTGCCTTAGATCTAGGTACTTGTAAATATTTAGGTTTAATTGTTTCCAGACTTGAAATTGCATAAAAGAATTTTGAAAAGGATTCTAAAATTTAGAAACTTTTTACTGTAAAGTTTAATACAGTCAAAAGAGTGTATATAATGCGTCAGTGGAATTTTACCTGTTTTAAAATTTACATAAGTAGGTTTATTCTCTGGGTATTCTGTAACTGGCTTCTTTTGTTCAATATTGTGATTTTGAGATTCATCCCCTATTGGGGTTTTTTTTTTTTTTTTATTGAAACCTGTGTTTCATCATGTGAATATATAAGTTATCCATTCCACAGTTAATGGTCATTTGGGTTCTTTTTAGTTTTTTGCTGTTAATTTGTTTAATTCTGGTGGGTGTAAAAGGTATTTATTATGGGTTTAATTTGTGTTTATCTGATTATGTGTTGTTATATGCTTGTTGGCCATTTGTGTTTCCTCTTTGAAATTCTTGTTTGTGTCTTTTATCAGTTTTTTCTATGGGGCTGTTCATTATAATTTTCTTGATGTTCTTATTTTATGCTGGATACTAATGTTTTTTCAGTTATGTTACAGATCAGATATCTTGTCCCAAGTTAGTGGCTTGTCTTTTCATTCTCTCTAGTATCATTTGATGAAAAAAAATTCTTCATATCAGTGTCAAAATTATCTATTATCTTTTTACTGTTGTGTTTCTGTGTGTTTAAGAAATCCTCCTCTGTTTCAGGGGCATAAAGATATTCTCATATATTATAGTTTGGCCTTTCACATTTTTTTTACTGTGGTTATGAGATATCATTTCAGTGTTACTGGGTTGTGGTTGTTTTTGCTTTCTTTTTGTATTGATAACGCTTGTTCCAGCATTATTAGGGAATGTCTGTCCTTTCGCAGTCTACAATACCCATTCTGTCTTAACTCAAACTTAAAAAGATGTGTTTCTAGCTTTTCTGATTTGTTCCTAGGTTCTGTTTGATACCTACACCAGTACAGCACTATCTCAGAAGCCTCAGTGTCTATCTGATGAGGCAGGTCCCTTCATCAATGTCTTGGCTGTTCTTGGACATTTGCTCTCCCGTTATAAATTTAGATTCAGCTTGCAAAGAATGAAAAACTTGGAATTTTTATTGGGATTACATTGAATCTGAATCAGTTTGAAAGGAATTGACATCTTTTTAATATTCTGACTTCCTATTGAAGAACATTTTATAGCTCTCTATTAGTTGGACTTCCCTGATAGCTCAGTTGGTAAAGAATCAGCCTGCAATGCAGGAAGTCCCAGTTCGATTTCTGGGTCCGGAAGATCCACTGGAGAAGGGATAGGCTATTCAGCTGGTAAAGAATCCGCTTGCAATGCAGGTGACCTGGGTTCGATCCCTGAGTTGGGAAGATCCGCTTTAGAAGGGAAAGGCTACTACGCACTCCAGTATTCTGGCCTGGAGAATTCAGTCCATGGGTTCACAAAGAGTCAGACATGACATTGAATCTGCATCAGTTTGAAAGGAAGTAGCATCTTTTTAATATTCTGACTTCCTACTGAAGAGCATTGTATAGCTCTCTGTTTTAGTTAGTTCCTCTTTAATTTCACTTGATAGTTTTATGTTTCCTTCATGAAGGAATTGCATAATTTACCTAAGATTTAGTCCTAATTTTGATGCTATTACTAGTGAATAGTTTTAAAGATTTTTATCAGCTTTGTCTAGAAATACAAATGACTTTGTTAACTTTGTAACCAGCATTCTTGCAAGTACTCTTAAATAATTTTTTCATAGATTTGTGGGTTTCTACATGTATAACATCTGTAAGTAATTCTTCTAATCTTTATGCTTTTGTAAAAGTGGGGTGTAGTTGGTGTACAGTATTATATGTTTCAGGTACACATAGCAATTTACAATATTTAAAGGTTATACCCCATTTATGATTATTACAGTCTTTATGCTTTTTGAATGTTGGATTTTATGATTGCTCTTTCCATAAATGTTGAGATTTTATTTTTTTCCCTGTAAGTCTACTTGTGTAATTAATTACTAATTTTTGTGAAACTAATACAAACTCATTCCTAGAGTAAGCTTACTTTTTGCATTGAGTATTAACTTTTTATATATTACTGGGTTCAGTGTGCTAAAAGATTTTGAGGAGTTGGGTGATCTATTTTGATGACTGAACTTGGCCTGAAAAATCTTTTCTAAAACTCTCCTTGTCTGGTTTTGCTTTTAAGATGATGCTAGTCTAATGAGTGGGAAGTTATCCCCCTTTTTATATTTAGGATAGTTTAAAATCAGAATTATGTTTCTCCTAATTGTTTGGTAGGATTTACTTGTGAAGTCATCTTGGCCTACTGTTTCCATCGTGGGAAAATGATTAATAACTGGTTAAATTTTCTTCATGGTCTGTGCTTATTGTTAGATTTTTTTTCTCTTCCTGAGTCAGTTGGTAAGTTGAATTTTTCTAGGAATTTGTAAATTATATGTAAGTTTTCAGATTTATTGCCATAAAATTTTCATGAGGTTCAACTATATAATCTCTAGGCTCTAGGCTCTTTTTTTAAGGTTTGTTGTAAGTTTGTCTTTTTGTCTTTTATTTTTAGTCTTGTGGAACTTTTCAAAGAAGCAGTTTTTAGCATTGCTTATCTTTTCTATTTTTGATTACTTTTGTTCTTAAGACTCCTTCCTTTTCTACTTTATTTAGATATAATTTTTTATAATTTTAAAAGTGGTTTGCAGGACTTTATTGAATTATATACAACTTATTTTTGGAATATTTAAGTATCATTTCTTATTTGACTTAATTAGCAATACATTATTTTTCTAAATGCCATTGCTTTTAACATTAAAAAATCTTTTAAAAAGCATAGTATATCCATATGTATTTTATCAGAAATCCCTAAATCAAAGAAATGTACCCATTTAGGCACGCGGAATAAAAGATGCTACAGAAATCATCTTTGAGATGTCAAAAGACGAAAGAAAAGATTTCTACAGGACTATAGCATGGGGTCTGAACCGGCCTTTGTTTGCAGTTTATAGAAGAGTGCTTCGCATGTACGATGACAGAAACCATGTGGGAAAGTATGAAAACTTGTAATACTGCATGTTTTCATGTAACTTAGATGGGAAATATTTAAGGAACTATCATTTTTTAACTAAAATTATGATCAAAGCCTAATTAGAGACAGTTGCAGATTACTATTGAGCAGTGTTAGTATTTTTATTCCCCAGGTACATGTTGTAAATATGGTGAAACCTCATTACAATAAGGCCTCTTTTAGAAATTAGAATCTGAAATACCTTATATAGGTTTGATTTAAGACTTAGTTCAGTTAACATTAAGACATCAAAATCTGCTTTTGCGGAAAGTAGTGTTAAAGAAAGTATAAAAGTAGTTAAAGATTTAGGAGATGTAAAAAAACTCTTAAATTCATTGATAATGTTTTTCCTATTCATATTTATAGTGTAACATTTCCTAGGGCAGTCAGTGACTTTTTTTTTTTTTTAATAAAAGCAGAACAGAAAATAACTAAATTTCTGGATATAATGCATGGATTTCTGTCATAGATAATATCCAAAGGAAGCCTTCATACCTTCAATGCAATGATAATAATGGTGTTATTGACATATTTTAAATTTCTCTTTGGGACTTGTAGATGGTAGTAGTGTGGCATATTAGATACTGCTTTTAAAAAGAACATTGCATTGGTTATGTTGAGTACTTGCTACTAAAAAAAGTCTTGACTTTGGAGCAAGAATACATCAGTTGTCCATGTGTAGGTAGAGAAAGAGAACTTGAATTTTTTCAGTGATTTGTAAGAGTTGACCATAGATTTTCTTTTTAGCTCCAGTTTACCGTGTCATCATCTTTCAGAATAGCCATGGTATTAGAGTACCTGAATCTAACTTGAAATAACACAAGTGTTAGGCAGCATAGGAGAAAATACGTTTTAAATGTTGAATTTTCCTAGAGAAAATTGTTACAGTGCTAACTTTTATTAATAGCTTAAAATATTTTTTAAGAAAAAAAAAACATTAATTTTTATTAATCTACTTAGAAATTGGTTACTTTAAAAATATTGTGAATATGCCAAGTGATTAACATTTGGCTCCCTAAGTGAAATTCTGATTTTTATTAAGGCTTTTAGCATTCTTTGTTTAATTGATCTTTTAAAAATTTCTTTAAATTTCTAGATATACACCTGAAGAAATTGAAAAGCTCAAGGAGTAAGTTTGACTTTTTTTCCCATTTTACTTTGAAAATGTCAAGAGATTATTGGTAGGCTGGTATAACTTAATCCTGCTGTTAAGCAAAGTTGACCATATAAAGACCTTATCAAATCTATACTTGCACAGAGTAGCCATGTCCATAAATTCAGTCTTCTTTTATTGTCCTTAGACAACTAATAGGGGTTACAAAAGAGATTAGATGGCCATTCTTGGTAACCTAAAGACTAAATTTGGCGGACTTACATACCAGGATCAACACCAAGGTTGTGCTAATGGCTTAGTTTAGAATGATTTAGAGTTGGCAGATGTTTCACCGACTATACAGTCCTATTTTGTAGGAAACATAATTTGGGGACCATGAAGTATGGGTTAACGGATTGTGTTGATCATGAAAGGAAAAAAAAAAGCCTGATCCAGTTTATGATAATAAGAACTTGCAAAATTTTTCAGGTGTCTGAGAAGAGCTTGTTAGGAGTACTCAAAAGGGAAAAATCTGGGGATTGCCTGGGAGATTGTGTCAGTAACCTGAGGGGAAATTTGGTCTTTTGAACACATATCCAAGTTACTTATTTCTTCTCTGACCCAGGAAAAAGGCAATTGCTGCCTGTTTTTTTTCACCCACAGACAACTGTGGACCCCAAAAAAAGGCCACACTTTCAAACTTTGGCTCTCAAAGTATTGCTGCCCACCACTTCCAAACCAGTCAAATGGGAAGAAGAAGAATGAAGAATAAATGATGAAATTAAAAGGGAGAAACAGTTGAACCAAATGCTGATTGGCAGACTCTTGTTTTAGGCTCCGGATAAAGCATGGCAATGACTGGGCAACAATAGGGGCGGCGCTAGGAAGGAGTGCCTCTTCCGTCAAAGATCGGTGCCGACTGATGAAGGACACTTGCAACACAGGTACTGTGCACGCCCCTGTTCTTTGTCGCCATTCAGCCCTCCTGCCCCTTCACATGCTTCCTTCTTTTCTGTTGTGGAAAGAGCTTTACTACTCATTGAAGTTTACATTTTTTCTTCTAGTGCCCTTTCTTTTCAACTAGACCCAACTAATCCTTTATTTTTGAGCTTTGTGTAGTAAGGTGATATTTTCATAGGGACATATCGCCTCAGCTTCAAAGGTTTTATTTAGGTCTAGCAGGTTTCTGTTTTATAGCAATTCAAAACTGCTCCAGGTGGGAAAGTATTTTTGTCCTATACAGGTACTTTTAAGGCATATGTGCAGGAAGTAATTTTAATTTAAGTCCATCTGACTATTGAACTGATGTTGGCAACAGCTTATCAACTCATATTTATGAAAATCTTTAGTTCAGGCATGTCCCAACTCAGGAAGAAGCTGTGTTCCAAAGGCTGTACATACTTTGCCTATTTCAAACTTGAAGAACTTTTTCCATAGAAAAAAATTGTGATTGGTGTTTCAGTTCCCAGGCCAGACCACAGATACCCAGTTCATGTATACAAATTACTGATTGATGATACTGTTCAACCTAACCTTTGTGACCAACAGCAGTATTTAGGCTCCCCCACCAACTCTCACTTACAACCTGTTTCCTCTGTAAAATAATGAAGGTAAAATAAATGATCTCATAGTTCGCTTTTTAGCCCTCAAATTACCTGAAGGATCCACAACCTGTGCTCAGTCTTTCAATTAGAAATAAGTTCCGTTTGTTCTCAAGCTAGGCTTGAGCTTCCAGGGAATATATTTTTGATCTCACCCCCTAAAGTGGAATCAGGAATGTTTCCTGCTTAACCAGTCCACCAGCGGTATTACCTCTAAGGCAGTGAAAACATAAATTTCACCAACTCTTATTGTGTAGTGAATGAAGCAGAAATGGGAGCTTTAGGTTTACAGTGGGACCCTGGAAGTTAATGTAAGACATTGAGTATAGAAGCCCTTCTGTGAGCATAATGGAAAAACATTATGGCATTCCCTGATTGCCAGCCTGAAGAAATGCTCTGCTGTTACCTTTCCTTGTTGCTATTTATTGTTTTGGATCAGGAGTTTTGTCTTTTGACCACACCATGAGACGACAGTCTGAGTTTCCCCTTCCTTTTTTGCCATGCTAAAATAGGAGAGCAGGAACTTTGTCTTGAATCTCTGGTATCCAGAGCTGTGCTTAGCAGATGAATGAATGAATCCCGGAAAGGCAAGCACATGGCCTTTTTGAAATTTGCAGCTACTGCTAAGAAAATAGAAACTTTAGAGTGGAAGACATTTTAAAATGGTTCTCTCTTTTTTTTTTTCCCCCCTGTTTTTCTGCTTAAGCTTTTTTAAAGAAAAAGACCAAAGGGAACATGTGATACCGTTAGGTTTATGGGTTCAAAAAAAACTGAAATAGAAATATGTGTGAATACCAGTCTCAGACTGGTATTTTATCACAGCAGCCTGGAGTTGGGACAGGAAATGGTATAAACCAAGTTTTTGTTTTTATTGAAATGGGTGGGAAGCCATAGGTATTGTTCTACTTGTCCATCTTCATTCATTCCTGTCAGTAAAGGTCTCTGTTGAGCTTACTACTACACTTCTGCACAGCTGGGAATCTTTGGTGGGACTAAGAAAAAAGTATGAGTTTCTGTGTCCATCAAGCCATCAATGGAACACTTCCCAGTTAGGACTCAGTATAACTTGAGAGAATATAATTCTTTCTAGCTATGTTTTAGATAGTTTTTCTTTCCTTAAAGAGTCAGTTGGTGCTTTCTATTAGGATTCTATGTTTTCATTTGTAGTACTAAGAACCTTTGTTGTTTAGTCACCAAGTTGTGTCCAGCTCTTTGTGACCCCATGAACTGTAGCCTGCCAGCCTCCTCTGTCCCTGGGATTTCCCAGCCAAGAATACTGGAGTGGGTTGCCATTTTCTACTCTAGGAGATCTTTCCGACCCAGGGATCAACCCCGCATCTCCTGTGTTGCAGGCAGACTCTTTACCACTGAGCCACCTGGAAGCCCAGTAAGGACCTTACTGGGCTAGTAACTGTCTTAGTAGTTACATACAGGTTTTCCGTATGTCATTCAGAAAAAATTCTGACAACTACTGCATACTTCCGATCAGTCCTTTGAAATACAGTGCTGAATCTGATTTGCAAAATAAGAAAAAGGTAGCAGTAGTCATCTGGATGCTCTCCTTCTTTCAGGGAAGTGGACAGAAGAAGAGGAAAAGAGACTTGCAGAGGTGGTGCATGAATTGACAAGCACCGAGCCAGGTGACATAGTCACTCAGGGTGTGTCTTGGGCAGCTGTGGCAGAACGAGTGGGTACTCGCTCAGAAAAGCAGTGTCGTTCTAAGTGGCTCAATTACCTGAACTGGAAGCAGAGCGGAGGTACCGAGTGGACCAAGGAAGATGAAATCAATCTCATCCTCAGGTGTGTGTCCTAAATCTTCTCATGACAAAAGCTGCAGAACTGCTGTGGCTGTCTAGATTGACTTTCCTCTTTTGATTTCCATAGATGCCTAATGTCGGAAAAGCATCTTTTCCATAGAGAGCCACTGTTTAAAATCCTAACTGTTTCATATTGAGCTCTTTTTTGTTTTGTGTTTGCTCCTCTTTTAGTGGATTTAGTGCTCGTGCACAGTACCAGGTTGAAGGCGTGGCGACTGCAGTCCCTCTCTGTCCGCGGAGCAGGCGTGGCACGGGCCGCGGCCGTGCGGCTTCCCACTGCCCTGCTGTGCCTCAGGCCCGGCCGAGGGGGACCGTGCTGAGGGTAAGGGGGCTGGCAGTCTCCATGCCCTCAACCCTTGGCTACTGTGCGAATAAGATAACCCACATTAGTTCTCTCCCGCCTTCAAACTGGGCCAGATTAAGACACTTCCATTTCATACATATCCAAAGATAGCTTTTAGATAATAATCCTAAGCTTATTGTTAAATTAGTTGGTCTGTGATTCAGTGGCCAAAAATACCAGCAGGAACTTTTGTGGCTACTCCCTACTGAAAATCAAAATCCTGACAGTTTACTAGAAAACATATAGACCATTAAAACCCCAAATTTAGCTGTATTATTTTGTGTTAATTGTGGGGTTTGGGGTTTCTGCTCAAGCATTGTTTTATCTTTTTATCATTTTCTTTTGAGTTTTATTTTTATTTTTTTTAATATATTTTACTTATTTGGGTGTGCCAGGTCTTATTTGTGACAAGTGGCATCTTTGATGCAGCATGCAAGATAATTTATTTGCAGCATGTGGGATCTAGTTCCCTGACCAGGGATTGAACTTGGGCCCCCTGCATTGGGAGCATGGAGTTTTAGCCACTGGACCACCAGGAAAATCCCTTGAGTTTTATTTTTAATATAGCTTTTCCCCAGCTAGTCATCTTTATAAATAGTTCTTTTCTGAAAGTGAAAGCCACTCAGTCGCGTCCAATTCTTTGCAACCCCATGGACTATAGAGTCCATGGAATTTTCCAGGCCAGAATACTGGAGTGCGTAGCCATTCCCTTCTCCAGGGGATCTTCCCAATCCAAGGATCAAACACAGGTCTCCCACATTGCAGGCTGATTCTTTACTCCAGCCTGAGACATCAGGGAAACCCAAGCCACCTGGAGTGTGTAGCCTATCCCTTCTCCAGCAGATCTTCCCAACCCAGGAATTGACCTGGGTTCTCCTGCATTGCAGGCAGATTCTTTACCAGTTGAGCTATGAGGGAAGCCCCATTCTTTGCTACGTAATTTTATTTTACAAGTGGAAGAGCTCAGATCTAGGAAATACCATTATATAACACACTACAAAACATTATAGAACACTATACAACTAAACCTGTTCTTATTCTGTTCTAACTTTTAGCTCTTCCCTTTCCTTCACAGTTCTGGTTCTGACCATTTTTATGGTTCAGCATATTGGTAGTACCATTAACGAAAGGCTATCACTGTGGTGCATCTTAGCTCTTAGCTCAGGAAGCAGGCCTGCACTCCCACGGTCCATCCTTTCCCATGTACCTAGCTTCTCAGTGACATACCCTGCCATTCCCTTTATTGCCGGTGCCATCACCTGTAGTCAGAGGACGATTCTTGCGGAGAAACAAACATCTCACAGATGCTTATTTTGTAACCTATAGGATAGCAGAACTTGATGTAGCTGATGAAAATGATATAAACTGGGATCTGTTAGCGGAGGGATGGAGCAGTGTCCGTTCACCACAGTGGCTTCGAAGTAAATGGTGGACCATCAAAAGGCAAATCGCAAACCATAAGGATGTTTCGTTCCCTGGTAATGTATTATTTGCTCCTTAAGTCCTTACCTTATCTTACAGTATTTAGTACTCAAGGAATTAGCTGTTATAAGTTCTTTGCCTCAGCTAAAGAGAGATGAATCATGGTAGATTTTTACTTCAACCTCTGTCCTGTTTCTTTGGGTAACAAACTTTCCTTGAGCAGAATTAATATGATTTGTAATTCTCAAACCACCAAGGATAGAATTACACATATTTACACACATTCTTCTCACATAAACTGTGAAGAGGAGATAAATTTCACTTGTGTTTTCATTGCATACAAAGATGTAAGAAATTACATTTAAATCAACTTTTATGAATTGAGTAATTTCAAATTACTTAACTGCATTATTTAGAGAAATTCTGTGGAGATTTATTTTGTAGAACAAATGCTGGGGAAGTTTCTAATTTCATTTATTGTGTAAATCTAGAGATCTTAGGTTTGCTTAAAAGTGAAGTATGGCTTACTTTCCACTTCACTGTCTGCTCTGTACTTAGGCACTGAACCAGGTAGTACAGTCTTTGATTTAGGTAATCAGATTCACTCTCACTGATATAATGCTCCAGCTTCATTTTTGCAAAGGAAAATTAAATGCTGAGGAATTTGGCTTGATGAAATGTGATTTCTTTTCCCCTAAATACCCAGTTACAAATTTACTTTGCATTGTAAAAATTGTAGTATAACCAGGAGAATGAAGGAATACTAAATGTAACAGGAACCCAGCCAGGTGCAAGATCACCTGGGATGACTGATGTAATTTATCACGGTTAGTAGAGGAGCTGGCTCAAGTCATTTGCATACTGCTGTTGGGAAAAGCTCAGCTGCCACTCTGGGGTTGTAAGTTAGATGACAGCCAACTGACTGTTCCTGCAGTGGCTAAAACAGTCAAGTGCCATTTGAGTCAGGGCAGGGGGTGGGTACACAATTTATTACTGAATAAAAATGTTAGTTTTCTTCCTAAATAAGAATTTTATCAAGAAGCCCTAAGACAGAGAAAATGTTGTGTTCCCATGTTCCTTACAATAGCTATTAATGTAGCTTTTGATGGCAAGAATATTCGGTTGTGAATTTTGTAAAAAAATTTTTGATATAGATAAAGTTTCCAAAAATTTCCAGACAGGTTATGGCTTTTAAATATTTTTATTATTATTTTGCTAAGATGTCATATCCTATATACAACTATTTATTCCAAATACTTTCCCTCCTTACCCCCCACTTCCCTTGCTGCTTAGATGGTGGTCTGTCGGAGAATCAATGTTCTTTTTGTCTACCCATCTCCCTTCAGTCTTGATAAAAGGTCTTAAACAGTTACATGAAAATCAAAAAAACAACCCAACGCTTTTGGAGAATAAATCAGGACCTGGAGTTCCAAACAGTAATTCCAATTCCAGTGTACAGCATGTTCAGATCAGAGTTGCCCGCTTGGAAGACAATGCTGCCATCTCTCCAAGCCCCATGACAGCCCTGCAGATTCCCGTCCAGATCACCCACGTCTGTAAGTAACCTCAGAACTCCTTGCTATGTGACCTGTGTGATTTAGTGAATGTGCCTGACACCTTTCAGTCTTCTAGAATTTTGACAGAAATTTATCCAACTTGACAAATTAAAGGAGATCTAAGGCATTTTATGTTTATTAGCTTGATAAATATTTGCAAAGGATGAATGTGTGACAGGAAAGACTGATAACCTACTACCCAGCCATTATAAACCATTTTAAATCATCTTACTTTCTAGATGTTATAAAGAATAAATGGTTAATAGAAAACTACTTAAAATACTGTCAGCTAAGCAAGGACATAGAGTCTCTAGGATAGCACATCATTTGTAGTAATTCACCAGAAGACATACAAATGAGGAATGGATTTGAGGTGAAATGTAGAAGAAATGGATTTTGGTGAGGTTGAAAAAGATTTTCTTTAGGGAGTAAAGACCCAGTTTCCTGCAGGGATTGTTTTGTTTACCTCTCTGGTATAAACAGAGAGGCTTCCCTGGTGGCTCAGTTGGTAAACAATCTGCCTGCGATTTGGGAGACCTGGGTTTGATTCCTGGGTTGCAAAGATCTCCTGGAGAAGGGAACAGCTACCCACTCCAGTACTCTGGCCTGGAGAATTCCATGGACCGAGGAGCCTGACGGACCACAGTCCATGGGGTCACAAAGAGTCAGACACAACTGAGTGACTGTCAACTTTCTCTTCTCCTTAGCCTCTGACTGACATCTTCTTGTGCTTAATGAGATGAGAACCCAGTGAGTTATAGGGAGAGAAATTCATTTTCTAAGATCTAAGCCAAGTTGATCTACCTTTCTTTCTATCATAGAAGGACAGAAAAGGAAAGAATTAGGATAAAAATCTCAGAACCATATTATTTTTTCATTTTTATCTCACTTTTTCCCCCTACACAATGTTATTTGCCTATTGAAAGGCCATTGCTAAGAGTTTTTCAATCACTGAGTGTTATTCTCAATCCAGGGATTATTGGCATTTTGATTGGGACAGTTCTTTGTTGGCAGGATGTCCTCCTACACACTGCAGGGTGTGTAGGGTCCCCTGACGTCAGCCATAAAATGCCAAGCAGTGCTTTCCAGTCAGTGTGACAGATACAGGCAACTTACAGGTTTTCATATGTACTCTATTGATCACATTTGAGAATCTCTGGACCACTTAGTTGGCATTATTAACACTGTATTTCTGGGAATTCCATTAATTATGCTTGTCTTATTCAAGTTCTAATTTAAATGCGCTTATTAATATTAATTAATAAATTAATATTAAATGTGCTTTAGCTTTCTATCAGTATAGTCAAACATGAAGAATTTATTTTCTTTAACCCTGCTTGTTTCGTTTTATAGTCTTGAGAATTGCAAAGCAACTGAAATTACTAATCCACCATAAATATGAGAGAGTCTGTTGACTAAAAATTATTTATGCATGGAGAAAGTTATAATTTTCCTTGGCCACTGGGTTGGTAATACTTATTGAGAAAATAGCAAACATTTTATAGATGGTGCCTTAATATTCATTCACAGCATGCTTTTTTAAGTATTAGAATAATTTTATTTCATCCAGTAAGAAATACGGGTACAGTAAGTTTTACAAGACGCCCATTATTCTTGGCATTTGAGCTAAAATCTCATGGTTGTTTCTTTCTTTATTAGAGGTCAGGGATGCAGACTATTTAGGGCCAGAACAGTAAATGTATGTTAGGCTTTCCAGGCCAAGGCCAGATAGATCTTATGGAATTTTCTGTTTTTGTTTTTACACAATCCTCTAAAAATGTAAAAACCATTCTTAGCCTTGAGCCACATTTGTCCCCAGCCATAATTTGCTTACCTTTGATTTAGGTTATTTATCTGAAATCAAATTATTCTATGTATGATCTTAAGAATCCATGAACTAGTAAGAGAAATAACAGGAATTAAGTGCATTTCTCTGAAACTGAGAAGTATTATAGTCAGAATATAATCAACAATAAACATCATACATTAGAAGTCAATTTCAAATCATTTTCCACATGGATGTACCTACAGGTGGGACTGACAGCACCAAAAGAGCTCACATTTCTGCTAGTTTGCTGTAGTTCTGTATACCTTGTGCAGACACAATGAAGCCTGAGCTTCAGTTGACATACCTGTCTGATCTCTAAAGTACTATTTATTCACCCAGTACAGTCATTTGAAACAGTACTGCATGTATTTAATGTTTTTGATCCTCACAACTACTGTATGAGATAGACAGGGCAAGTAAGTCTCTGAACATTAGTTTGGATTGAAGTAAGTTATTTGCCTGGATTTACATTGCCAGAAGTGATGTCACTAGAACTAAAGCCAGAAGTGATGTCACTAGAACTAAAGCCTAGGGTTCTCGGACATCTCTATATTCCAGACATCTGTACCTTCTTACCAAAAGGTACAGGAAAACTTAGCATTTTATCAAGTTCCTGTATCTTTGCAGGTTAGCCTTAGCGTATTCCTCTTTCTTACTAACTATAATTTTATGATCTATGCCAGGATTAGCAAATTTTGTCTCTGTCATAGCTACTCAACTGCCCTTGTAGTGCAAAAGCAACTACAGAAAATACATAACCAAGCAGGCTTGACTGTGTTCCTATTAATACTTCCATTTATAAAAAACTGGTAGTGAGCTGGATTTGGCCGTGGGTCATGGTTTGCTGACCCTTATCTGTGCCATGCCAGACAGATCCATTAGATTTGTTATCTGTTCAATTTAAATGATTGTGGGTTTCCAGGCCAGTTATTCAATATGAGATGGCCGTCCTATTAAGTACACTAAGGAAATTGAAATTTAGAAAGTGTTTTGTTTATTGTCCTTGTTCTTGCCACAGCTTCAGCAGACTCCACCGCTGCTGCTGTTGACTCGGAAACAATAACACTAAACAGCGGAGCACTGCAGACGTTTGAGATCCTCCCAGTGAGTAGCCGCCTTACAGAGCCTAGTGCGCGAGAGCAGCTGGCGTCACTGTTAGAGATGCTGCATGAGCAAGTGAGATAGGAAAAGTAACCTGACTGTCATTACGTGTAACTCTGCCCATGAGTTTGGAAGCCAACATAAATCAGACTTCTACTTTTTATAATTAATTTTTCAATCTGATATAAACCAATAACATGTTTTTCTTATATAGATGAAAATGACAATGCTAACATGTAGGGTACATGCTACATATTTTTATCGAATTATAAATATATACTTAAAAAGTTCATATTGGTTGAGGAAAAGTTTCTGGAATGAATTATTTAACAGAGTAACACTGCACTAGCCATTGAGGATACAGGGTTTAAAAGTCCTAGTCATAAATGATGTAGCCACTTAGGCAAAGAATCTTGCAGTTCCTTAAAAGGTTAAATATTGTTACCATATGACCCACCAATTCTAATCCCGGGTATACCTAAGAGAAATGAAAACATTATATCCATGAAAAACTTATACATGAATGTTCATAATAACTAAAAAGTAGAAATAATCCAAATGTCCATCCACTGATAAATGGGTAAATAAAATGTAAGTAAGTAAAAAATATGCTACCACAAGGATGAACCTTGAAAATATTACGCAAAGTGAAAGAAATGAGACACAAAATATATAGTGCAGGACTCACATTTGATACATCAAAACTAGGCAAACCTATAGAGACAGAACATAGATTAGAGGTTAACTATGCTAAGAGTTTTTGCGGGAGAGATGGGATATGTCTGCTAATTTAAATGTAATTTCTTTGGGGTGGGGGGTATGAAAATTCAAAAACAGCCCCAGTTCTTTGCCTGATTTCTAAAATAGGTAAACCCAAAATTATTGGCTCAGTTTTCATGAAGAAAAAATGTATTTTATTTAAATTGTGTCAAGATTTATTTGCTGTGAAAAATATAAGGAGTACTAGTGCATGAGTTTATTTATATCCTATACACAGCCAAATCTCATGATGGCCCACAGAGCAAAAGATTCTCTTTTGGAGCTTCTGCTAGGCTGCTTACTTAACCTAAGCCTCGGGTTCCTAATTCAGTGGTCTTCAAAATAGGGTTGTAAAAGAAAGTCATTTGTCACAGGTACAAAACAAATTTGTTTTACCTTTTTTTGCTACTTTCCCCCTGGCCAAATAAATAATGTACACACATATATTTGAGGTATGTGTTCCGGTTTCAACTTATGAGGTCACAATCAAAGATTTAGAGACTTCTGTCCTAATTTATTAATAAAGCATAATAGTGCCTCAGCTCCAAAAATGTATAAGCATTAAATGTATTTAAGTATATTAAAATATGCATATGATATACATGTGCATATAAAGTATTTACTATATCACCTGATGATATGTGATGAATAAATACAACCTTTAGAAAAACAGTCAGCTACACTTTTATGAAGAGGGAGAGGGAAAAGTGAGTTGAATCCCAAGTGTGTGCCAGGCACCATCACAATCATTTCTAATCCTCACCAAACCTTTCTGTGAGAAGCAGTTGTTATCCCTGCTTTCATGTTTAAGAAACCTAGATTCAGTGAGTCAGAAGCCAGTAGAGCTGCTGTGGAGGAAGTCCACAAGACCATGTCGGACTAGAGACCAGGAGATATGACCTTCACCTCCAGCTCTACGTGCACATGCTCTTCCTTCAGTTTTAGGGTAAACCAAACTCACAGTACCATGGAGAAGCTTATGGTTGTGAAACGTGTGTTGCTGTTTCAGTGGTTTTGTTACACTTCCATAAAACATCTAAACATACTATCAGTTAAGCAGTTTTCAATTAGGAATTTTTTCTTTCAGAAGAAGGCTAATTGCTATTTCTGTACCTCTTCTCCTAACATAAAAATTTTCTAAAATTATACTATGAAAAAAAATCTATTCAAGCAAGTAAACACTGCCATAGTGCCTTTTCAAAGATGTGAAGCTTTTTAACTGGGAGACTGCTAGGTTTTATGTGCTACAGAGAAAGGATAAAGAGGGTGTGCTGGGTTACTGCGCTGGAAACAGTGGTTTATGAGGCAGTGTCTTGGACTGAGATTGAGCTGAAACCAGACCATAGACACACAGGGCGTGAAGAGTAGGACCAAGGCCTTGCCTCTCTGTTAAACCTGCAGGCTGTGAAATGACTTATAACACATAAATAGTCCATAATATTATGCTTTTTATTATTTGCACCTTCATGATTGGTACCAAGTACATTTGCACTTGACTAGCAGTAAAGTCCCCATTTTGGATGTAAAGCTAGATGTAGTGAGCACTAAGTCTGCTTACTCAGTGATGCACCTGTGTTGACCAGATTTTTCTTTTTCCTTTAGTCTTTCCATTTACAGCCCACTGGCACTCCAGGCACCTACCTGCTTCAGACAAGCTCAAGCCAAGGCCTTCCCCTCACCCTGACTGCGAGTCCCACAGTCACCCTGGCAGCTGCCGCTCCTGCTTCTCCTGAACAGATCATTGTCCATGCTTTATCTGTATGTCATCTTACATAAATTCCTTGATTTTTCTAGTTTCTGTAGAAAAGACTGGCTAAACTGATAAATGTCACCAGAGATAGAACTCATACCTTGGGGGAGAGGGGAGATATATTTTGAGCTCCAAGACTTCAGGACCTGTTAGGGACCAGAATTAGTTGATACATAATATTAAGAGCCAATACTACTGTAATCCATGGATTTAAACTATTCTTCTACCACTGTTGTCCCAGGAGCATGTTTTACACCTTCACTGGGGTACCTCCCTCATTCCTGTACATGAGATGGACGTACATTAGGGGAAAGGGGCTCTTAGGAGCGCAGAGGCCCCAGTAGGTCAAGAAACAGGAATTCTAGAGGAACATGGTAAGAACACTGCAGATCCAGAGGTGAGAGGCATGGAGGGGACACCAGGGTACCACGTGTAAATGTCATTTGTTGTCTATAACTTTAGGCTGGTATGTACTTTTTCATCTTGCCACTGATTGTTTTCGTTAACATTCTATAGCCAGAACATCTGTTGAACACAAGTGACGTCACAGTGCAGTGTCACGCACCAAGAGTCATCATTCAGACAGTTGCCACAGAGGACATCGCCTCTTCCATATCCCAAGCAGAACTGACAGTGGATAGTGATATTCACTCATCTGATTTTCCTGAGCCTCCAGATGCCCTAGAAGCAGACACTTTCCCAGATGAAATTCATCAGCCTAAGATTACAGTAGAGCCGTCATTTAATGATGCTCATATATCCAAATTCAGTGACCAAAATAGCACAGAACTGATGAATAGTATTATGGTCAGAACAGAAGAAGAAATCTCTGACACCCACCTTAAACAAGAGGACGAACCCTCACCATTAGCCCGGGCTTATGTTACTGAGGTAAGTTGCACTTAAACAGCCTTAAGCCTCAAACCTATAGTTTGGGAAAAGCCTAGAAATTGTTTATGGAAAGATGTCCTCAGAACCTTCCTACCTTCTTTTATTTATTTTTTTTCCTATTTTCTTAGACACTCAATGTGCAAACCTCTCCCTGACAAGTGTCATTCATCCAGCAGGGCTGTGCTCTTCCCACAGTTCCTCACTGAAGCCTTTCCCTCGCCAACCCCCAGTAGATTGAGAAATGCTTGTGGAAACCATCTTCCTGTGGGTGGTTTGTAACAAATCTTTGTGGTTCAGCTTAGGAACCTCATCCCACAGTGAAACAGCAGGACCTGTCACTGAACTGGCTCTTTTAAATTATTTTTTTTGCTAGTATATAAAACATCAGAGTGTGAGGTTATTATTATTTTTGTCTGTTTTAAGACCTTAACTTTGGTTTCTTTATATTCTAACTTTAGGATAATATTTCAAAGTCCTTTCAAGCCTAAATGTGTTTGGGGACTTAAGGGAAACCAGGAATATGAGACAATCTTTTTTTTTTTAATTGTTATTACTTAGGATTTAGGCTCTCCTACCATAGAAGAGCAAGTTCATCAAACAACAATTGATGATGAAACGATACTTATTGTTCCTTCACCACATGGCTTTATCCAGACATCTGATGTTATAGATACTGAATCCGTCTTGCCTTTGACAACACTAACAGGTACTGTAACGCCATCGTATGCCTGATAAATCTTAAGGGGGAAATCAAGCAGTGAGTCTTGTTAAATTTTCACTTTGGTAGAAGAACACTTATTCTAAATTCTTTGATGTGGATTAGACGATATATACACATTTAGGATCAACTTGAAACTTATCTCATTACAGATCCCATACTCCAGCATCATCGAGAAGAATCAAACATCATTGGATCATCTCTGGGCAGTCCTGTCTCAGAAGACTCAAAAGATGTTGAGGATTTGGTACACTGTCATTAGGTAATTCTTAGAAACAAGCCATTCAGGCAAAGTCACACTGTTCATTATATCTCCAAAGAAATAGGAGCAACCCCCAAGAGGCTTAATTTACCATTCCTCTGGCTTTTGAATAGCTGCAGTGCTCAAGCCACATTCAGTGTTGCTGCTATGACTTTTTACCTCTTTAAATATATCATCTGAGGTCTAGTCTTACAACAGTGTGTAGTCGAGTGGAGCACTAGGGTCTTAACTGCAGAGATCCCAGTGATTAGTGTTTCTTGTCAGCAGGGAATTTGATTCACTTTAGCTGAGAGAATTTTAAAATCGCCAAAGCTTAACTACTGTTTAAAAAGCAGTAATATTCATCTCTACAGTTCAGACATGGCACTCTGTCCGGCCTCAAGTAGGCCTGTTTATATTTCAGAGAAGTCACATTAACATGCTCTAGAGCTTCCCAGTGACGACCTGCACAGAGATATCTTCTAAGTAGTTTGAGACTTGAGGTGATTGTGTGGGGGTTATTTGGGTTTACCCATTGCTGGCAGTGGGAGCTGATTTGGGCTGGGTAATGGGAAGAGTATTAAAAGGGTTTAGAAAATTCACTACAGGTTTTTTTTTAATTATTTTTTAAAGGGAATATGGATGAGAGTGGTAAAACAAAATTCACCAGAAGCTAAGCATTTTCATCCCTCAGAACCCACTGTCACCAGTTTACAAAGTTAGCACTTTGAAGTAAAACTAAATGGGAAAGGAAGTACTAAGTTGCCTATCCTGTACCATGACCTTTTATTACATGTTTTGCTATGTAAATTACCCAGGAAATAGCAGAGTATCAGAGTTTGCCGTTCACTTAGTGCATTAACTGGTGGGGGTTTGATATAACTTCTCCCTCTCAGGCAATTTAAAAACACAAAATTTGCTTCTTTAATGAAAGGAAACAAACCAAGAGTCATTCCTATACTAGAGAAGGTTAAGCCAAAATTAGCCTCTAGGGCTTTAATGAATATGACCCCTATAGAAAAAGTTAAAAAAAAAAAAAAGGAAAAAAAACTTGTATAAATTATTTTATTTATTATTGTAATTAGATCTACACAATCAAAGTTGTCTTTTCACCGTCTGTGTTTTGTTAATGTGAAATTGTAGTTATAAGCAAAAGTTGGTTGCCTAGGGAACAATAATTGTATATTCAGTTTAACAGAAATAAAAGAATATTTGTCTTAAAATGCAAGATTGTTTGTTACATAGCCTTGCGCCATGCAATTACTTTATATAAAAAATTTCAAAAGTGAAAATGACTTGTCCTTTAAGGGGTAATGTTTAAGTGCAACATCGGCTCCTTAAAGAAAAAGCAAAGTGATATAGGATATGTCTCCCCTGCAAGAGGGAATTTAGATTTACAATTAACATGAAAATCATGTATCAGAGTTTTGCAGGAGACTCTTCAGCATACCTTATCCAGCTCTTATTCGAGTCCAAATGTATTGCTTTGAAGAGACCTGGTGAGTGTATCTCTTGGCAGCCTCACTTTCCCACATCATGGAAGTACAGATTCGCACATATACATAACATGATGATAGAAAATAAGATATAGTAAATAAGGTTTCTAAATTTCGGTTCTAAATCTCCTTGTCGATACCAGTAGATCTAAAAGAAGAAGAATTAAATAGAAGTTTAAGTAATAGCATTGGACTGAATATTAAAAATTTAAAATACAACTAATTCTTTTCCACTGTGACCAAGTCCATCCACATATACTTTTCCCCCTAAATGAGGCTAAAGCAGCCAGAATTTTATTCTTTGTAATTCAAGTAGTACCAGCTGAGTTTATATCCAAAATCATACTTTATTCCTGCTTTCTCAGTTAACTTTGTTCAATGTTTAAACCAAGAGTCCACCAATCATTTGGTGAGTCATCCAAGAATATATATCTATCTTCTAGAGATATTTTAATTATATGTGAATAAAAGTTACCAACTTTTTAAAGTACTGGAAGGGAGGACAACTTTTAAATTCCTTTAACTGATTCAAATCGCCAACAAAACCAGAGCTTTACACATGCATGCCTCTAGTTTAAACTGTTACAGATCACTGTCAGCCACTCTGGCTCTAGGCGGGGAGTGGGAGAGGAGCTCTGTTCCCCCAAGCTCTCCAAGTCCGCGGGGCCGCTCCTTCCCTCAGGTCAAAGGAACAGAACAGTCAGTGAATTTGAAGCTGGGAAATGTACCCTTTAACTCAGAGAAGCACATTATTATTTATGATTTAAGTTCTATGTGAGTCAAAACAATTATGTTTAAGGGTTTTGATTCTGCCTTTCCTCAAGGGAAATGAAACAGCTGCCAACTAATGATGACTTGGCAGATACCCAACTGAGGATTGGCTACTGTCTTTGTTTCTTTACCATATTATAAAAACTGAACATTCTTGTGAAAAAGATACAACTGTAGCTTTAGGTTTCTCAAGAGGTTTTGGTGTTAATTACTTTCATTTGGGGAGCTAATACTCAAAGATTAAAATAGACTGGTTTTGTAATTATTAGAGGAGTAATAACATTTCCCAAAGACTGTTGGGCTCTGTATGTAGTCCTTGAAGGAAGATGAATTAAATTACATCATATCTTTGGTGACCTAAGTTGTTTGTTTGGTTTTTTTTTGTATCAAGGGAACAGAGTTGCCTTTTAGGGTTACAAGGTTACAACTTTGGGATTTAGGAGAAAAGAAGACAAATTCAAAAAAAAAAAAACACCCTGGGACTTTAACAATGAGAATTGTGACATCCTTTGGGGGAGAGGAGTAGTGGTGTATTAGAGACACCTTTTCATACAGACTTCTACCAGGGCTGGGAATTCTGTCCCAGGCACTGCAACCATCAGCCCTCAAGGATACTGAATTTAAATTCTCAGCAGTACTCACCAGTATGCAGGCAGTGATACTGCTCAAAGAGATGCAGACAGCAAAAAATATATTCAACGGTTTTGGAGGTAGTTGAGGGAAAACAAAAGCACTAATCAGCGTTACCTGTATGAAAAGAAAGTGTGTCAGGCCTCAGGAGTAATTCCAAGACTTGGTTAGACTGGCATCTAGGCAAAGTAACATTATAAAATGCTCCAAATGGTGAAATGGCATCTTATCTACCACCAGGTTTATCTTCTGGAATGTTAATGTTTAATAAAATACTTAAATCTTTTCAATTGTGTTATTCCTTTTAGTACTTCCACTTAATCTTCCCGACCTCCTCCTCTATGAACGGAGACAAACCACCATGAAGCAATAAAACTAGCTAACCTCAAAATAAACTTCTTCATCAACAAAGATTAGGAAGCAGTTAAACATCATTCCCCAGGATTAATGACTATACTGGGGAAAGTTCTAACCTTTTTGTCATTTTGAGTATACCAGCAAAAAAAATATATCCAAAACTGTTTTTCCTTAACATGAAAAATACTAAAAAATAGATTTCTAATACCCTATAAGTTCTCTTTCTACCTTAAATATGAGGTTACCCATTCTTTTTATGAAGAAGTCATAGAGACTTCACCAAAATTCTCTTAGATTTACTAAAAATGTGCCAAAGAAAGGCCATTCTCAGATGTAGCTTTGTTTTATTTTGATAGCACCAAGCTCTAGTATACAGAATGAGAAATTAAAATAATCTTTTAAAACCAAAGGATAATGAACGTACTTTAGGAACAAAATAAATGTAAAGATACCAGCAGAGCTGCGGGTTACATACAGTGGGGAGTTGCTAGTAGCTGCTCACATACTACAGATTTCTTAGGCAAACCCAGGGGGTGAGAGAGGAAATCAGCTAGCTACTCCACTTATACCAAATGCAGTTTTATTCAAGTGTTAATAAGATTGAAAGCATTATTTTAACTACAATTGGAATATTCCATGCTCATGGAAAACCTTAAGGTTTTTTTGGAGAGTTGATTGAACTGCAATATTAAGGTTTTCAAATCTTTGGATAAGACCCTGGCTGACACACAAAGAGATACTTACTAGGATCAGTAAAGATGTTAAGCTGCCAACAACTAAATTGATGATTCGATCCTGAAAAAGAGAGAGTTTTTTTTAGCCATATGATAAACTCATGGCATTTTAGAAAGACACAATGCAAGACAGAATGGAGAAAGCACTACCCTGCCCCTCTGAGCTTCACACAAACAACTGCCAGAAAGGCAGAGTGTACTGCGCCACCAGGTAAAGACAGGGGTTTGGGGAAGCTGGACAGCTGCTTAGAGAAAGTTTCTTAAAGGGACATCGCATTTTTACATGAGGGCCTTTTGAAGATGGGAAACGGAGGCTTACAAATAATCTACTTTTGCTGCTGAGAACAGTATGAGCAGAAGCAAAAGGGACAGGAGCGTGGGCGTGGCCAGCCCAGATCCTTGGTGAAAACAGTCAGGAACCAGACTTAGGTGATGTCTCTTCCATGAGTTTCAACCTGTTTGTGATACAGATGGTATCCTTGTTCATTAATCTTAAGAATTACCTGAATGAGGAGCCTGGGGTTTCTACCTATCGAGATCTCTTATACCCATCCCTGCCCCAACCAACTCCAAAGAATGCTTTGAAAAACTGATCTAATCCAATCCTCATTTTACTGGCTAAGGTAAATTTTGGTTCAGTGCGTGCAGTTAAACTATTTGCCTAAAGTCAGACAGCAAGTTACAATCAACTTGAAACAGGATATCTAAATCAGGGTGACTGGTTAGATGGTTTCAGTTAAAGGAACTGAAAAGTAAAGTAATATATAAAAATAGTATGCACTGGGAAGACCCAGAGGAATCGGGTGGAGAGGGAGATGGGGAGGGGGGATCGGGATGGGGAATACATGTAAATCCATGGCTGATTCATGTCAATGTATGACAAAACCCACTACAATACTGTAAAGTAATTAGCCTCTAAAATAAATGAAAAAATAAAAATGAGCAGAAGAAAAAAATCAATTAAAAAAATAGTATGTACTAATATGTATATTAGGTTGATAGCACTTGGAGACCTTACAGAATGAAGTGACAAGGGTTAAAGACCTGATGAAATAACTATCTTATGGCCAATGAGAATATCAAGTAATCTTAGTTTGGAAAAGTCAAAGCTGAAGTCTTGAATGAATCAGTTTTAAAGACTGTGTTGGTAACGTCTGAGCACTTTAAGATCAGCAGGATATGGAATATGAGCAGCCAATAAACAAAAGCTCAGCGATAGGAAGGGCACAGGATCTTGCACAGAGTTGTCTGCTTCTAAAGATAAGAAGCCAAAGAAGAGTAGGGCAGGCAAAGCTGGGAGGGCGAGAGGAGCGAAGCCAAGTGTTCTCTCCAGGGTGTCTGACCTCACACTCCACACCAAGGCCACTGCAACTTAAATGTCACACAGAACAAAGGAAACAACTGAATACCAAATCTGAGGACTCGGAACAGATCTTATCAGCTAGAGAAGACCACACGGCACACGCAAGAGTGAAACTAGAACCTCTCCTTAAGAAAGTGACCCAGGGATAAAGCGCTGATCACTATTAGTCCTGCACAAGACACATGTGCAGTTAACATAAAATGTGTTTACAGACAACCCATTTATGAGAACCCCACTGTTTCTGCCTTGTGAAAAAGTTTCAACTAAACTCTGGTCTATTCTAAGAAGTAAAGAATATTTGCTCCCATCTCCTTATAAACTCCAGGGATTCTTAAAGGTCTGCATATGTCACAAGAGCTTTTACGAACAGAAAGAAGCCACTGAAGAGGTTCAGGTGACAGGCAGCCAACAAGAATCCCTGTTCTCCAAACGGTACAGCAGGTTTGCCAACCAGGATCAAAACAGGGAGAAGAGGGGGTCTAATGGTGAACAGATGGCAACTATGCCAGAAGCTTTTGTGTATCTTCTAAAAAATTCCAGGATGAAAGGCTAGCATGACTATTTTACAAGTGGAAACACAAGCTCAGGGAAATTGAGAGCTTGCCCCAAATCTCAACACCAAGTAATGGAAACAGGATTCAGTGCAACAGAGTAGATTCCATTTCTACTTTTCACAGAAACAGCAGCGTAGCATGTAACTGCTGGTCTAGACAAAGATTGTTGGTTAGTCACTCAGCTGTGTCCAACTCTTTGTGACTTCATGGACTATAGCCTGCCAGTTTCCTCTATCCATGGGATTCTCTAGGCAAGAATACTAGAGTGGGTTGCCATTCCCTTCAGGGGATCTTCCCGACCCAGGGATCCAACCCACATCTGCTGCATTGGCAGACAGATTCTTTACATCTGAGCCACCAGGGAATTTCTAGACAAAGATAGCAAGTTGCAAAGAACAAGCCTATTAGCAAAGTACAACAGTACTACAGTAAAGTGTTTATCTTTCAGGAATGAAAATTTCCTCATAAGTGATTGTTTTAGATTGGTGAACTTAACCATAGAAGCCTAACCGGTTTCAGTCATTCATGAAAATACATCTAAACTTTAATGACTTCCCTATTTGCCTTCTAGACAATCTACTGTCTAGAATCTCAACTCCTCTTCATGAATATCAGGTATTCAATCATTAAAATGCAGTCTCTCTGGGGCTCAGTGGACATGAGTTTGAGCAAACTTGGAAGATGGTGAAGGACAGGGAAACCTGGTGTGCTGCAGTCGGACACAACCGACTGACTGAACAACTAGGACTCCCAAGATGGGACAAAGTATTTAGAATATAGCACAACTATTTCTCACAGTCTCCTTCCTCCAAGCCAAGGTCTTGGCTTCAGGCCTTCGGCTATTGAAGTAACCTTGAATGCAGGCCAAAGAAACAGCAGAGTTAACTTTGGAAGACCTCCCACTTCGGTCTAAACTCTTGCTATGCAGAGAGCTCTGGCCCTGCAGCACTGGTCTCACATGAGAGCCTGTAAGAAATGTGGAATCTCAGGCCTTGCCCCAGACCAACTGAATCAGAATCTACATTTTAACAAGAGCCTCACACTATCTGTGTGCACAGCTGTAAAGAATCTAAACCATTTAGAACATTGCTAAATTCAAATCTTAGAGACCCTCCCTAGGCCCAGAGATGATTTTTCAGAACTTTAGCAGCTCCCCCCACCCTCCCAGTCTCCAAAGATAGAACAATAGAGAATAATTAAATTGCCCTTAATTAGCATTTCAAAGGGCAGTGTTAGGGCTAATATGTTCCAAGTCAGAACAGAGTGCATGGAGAAAAGGGAATATTGCATTTAAATTTGCTGTTTATGGAATGACTTGAAATTCAGATTGTCTCCATATCAAAAGCTAGTTTCTATTAACTCAGCTACTCTGTTCCTCACAAAAACTAGCTCTGTTTCTTCCTCAGTTTTATTACTGCTGTATTTCCATCTAACAAAACCATTCTCCCCACCAGATCTTTACACTTTATACTGTTACTTATTTTCACTCCCCAAGAAAGCTCAGCAGGATCAGAATCAGCCCTGATCTTTACCCACGGAGATGACAGGACAGGTTGTCTTCCCTTCCCCTCAGGGCTTCCCTCATGGCTCAGACAGTAAAGAATCCGCCTGCAATGCCAGAGAGCTGGGTTCAATCCGTGGGTTGGGAAGATCCCCTGGAGGAGGGCATGGCAATCTACTGCAGTATTTTGCCTAGAGAATCCCCATGGACAGAGGAGTCTGGCAGGCTACAGTCCAAGGGGCAGAGTCAGACACAACTGAGCGACCAATCAGCCCAGCACAGCCCTTCCTCAGACATCTACTCGGCAATTAGGCCAAGAGACTGTCTTAACTCATATGTATGAATTTATGAGCACATAAACATAACAATATACAAACATACATAGTATAGTTTTGACTGGGATTCTTCATATATTGGGCTTCCCTGGTGTCACAGTGGTAAAGAATCTACCTGCAATGCAGGAGACAGGTTTGATCCCTGGGTCAGGAAGATCCCTTGGAGAAGGAAGTGGCAACCCACTCCAATATTCTTGCCTGGAGAATTCCATGGACAGAGGAGCCTGGCAGACTACAGTCTCTGGGGCCACAACAGAGTCGGATTAAGTTTACTGACTAAACAACAACTGCGTATCTGCATATATTACCTCTCGTGTGCTTAGTCGCTCAGACGTGTCAGACTCTTTGCAGACCTAAGGACTGTAGCCCACCAGGCTCCTCTGCCGAAGGAATTCTCCCAACAAAAATACTGCAGTAGGTCACCATGCCCTCCTCCAGGGGATCTTCCCAAGCCAGGTACTGAACCCACGTCTCCTGCATGTCCTGCATTGGCAAGCGGATTCTTTACCACTGAGCCACCAGGGAAACCCATATTCCCTCTTAAGTCATTTATTTATTCACTTAAACATTATCTCAGTTATCTCAATAAATGCTGGAAAAAAAAGTATCTTCTACATCGTAGCTCAGGATGAAGGGACTCCATAGAGACCTGGGGAGAACAAAGGTCATGACAGGGAAGAAGCTGGGCTGCGATGCACAGGTGGAGACGGCAGCCCAAGCCCAAAAGAGGCACGTCTTCCTTTGAAATAATGAAGGAGAGAAAGACTGCTGTGGCTACAGTGTCTGTTCCTGGGGTGAGACAAGGTAGCTCTGAGCAGCAGTAAGGAATATGCTCTCTCCATTTACCAGTGGGAACTGGGTTCAATTAAACCTATTTGCCCAAGGTCATACAGCCAGGTAGTGGCAAAAGTCTCCTCCCCAAAGCTCTCTGCAAAATGCAAGGCTAACAAGCAATTCAAAAGGTCTAAGAATCCTTAGACATGTATGTGGTGGCCCTGAAATGAGAGTTGAGACCAACGTTATCACACTGGCTAGCCAGAAGGCTTCAAAAAGACCCCTTAACCCACTTGGGTCTATCAAGTGAGAGGACTGGGCTGATATCTGGTCCTTTCCAGTGTTAACCATTTATGGTTCTGGGTCATCAGCCTTAGACAGCACCTGGGCCAGAGGAGAAGACCGATCCCTCAGCAATCAAAAGGCACAGGAGCCCCCCAGATTCCTTGGTCACTCATTAACCAGCATCCTGATACAAAACAGAGAACCCCAAATTCACTTCAAGTGCTCAGGTGGTGAGGTTCTGGGAACATCCCAAATAACCAAAAGCCGGCCTTTGTCCTCAAGCAACCCAAAACAGCCTGCTCAGAATGCTGACGGGTAAAATCATGCTTCCAATGCCACAGTAATTTATGCTCTGCCTTATTCCAAAATGGACCTGAAGCTTGTGCTATCTTAGCAAAACCATAACCCATTCGAATAACAATAAAAAAGGCAAAATTTCTAAAGGGATTTGGGGAGTAGAAAGAAGGAGTAAAAAGATTTATGAGGGAAAAAATCTGACCATGGGACTTCCCTGGTGGGTGGGTGGTTAGGACTCGGAGCTCTCACTGCCAAGGGCCCGGGTTCAATTCCTGGTCGGGGATCTAAGATTCCACAAGTCAAGTGGCAGAGCAAACACTGAAGAAAACCTTTCTAAGTTCAAATGTTAGCTCTAAGGTTCCGAGCAGCCAAGAAAGAAGTCAAGTGGATTTCAAAGCTCTCAGATTGATGACAGTAAACACAGTGCACGATGAGAAGAGGCAAGCTTCTCCTGGGTCTGAGGAGAGTTTGTTGCAGGGGCACCCAGATGCAGAAAGCACATCTACTTCATACATAATTATTTCTCTTATTGACATATAAAAATAGCTGAAGGCATAATGCCCCCAGAAGAGTGAGCTGCGGGGTAAGAAGTGGGATGGCTGAAATGCCACACACCCAATTTAACTGCTCTTCCTTCACAGCTCAACTCAAACATCGCCTCCACTGTAACTCCCATCCAGACAGCTTCCTCAGGCACCCCTCAGGATGGGAGCTGTCCCTGTCTCAGGTCTCCAGGATCGCACGGTCCACATGTGACCCTTCTGTATTTATTGCCTGTCGCCTCCTCCACTAGGACTGGCAGTTTATTAACCATGGGGAAGGTAGCCTGGCGCCCTGCCGGCCAGCGCCCTGTGAATGATGCTTAAAGAACACAATCATCGACAGAAGTGGCTGATGGCATTTTCCTTAGAGCCTCTCACCAGGAGAGGCCACTCAGCGGGGGCCTGACTTTGAGAAACCCCAGCTTCCGGTCGCTGCTGTAGGACAGACACACAGCCGCGCCACAGAAGTCACAGGCTGGCTCTGCAGCCCACGAGGTCAGGCTCTCCCCAGCTCTGGGGGCTGAGCCCTCACACTGCCTCCATGGTGCCGGCGACCCCATGGAAATGCCAGGAGTGAGCCTCGGGCACCTCCACGTCCAGGCTTCCTAAGCCTGAGGATAAAAGCCTGGTCACTCATCTCCTGCCAGAGCAGCACCAGCCCTAGTTTCAGAGGCATGACAGCAACTCCTGCCCAGGAACTGGTCTGCATGCCATGCTCCTTTGCACTCCCAGGCAGAAGCCACAGAAAGCCCCTTGAGGGAAAGGAAAACCCTGGATGGATAATGCCAGGAGAACATTCCCTGACATGCTCTGGGGGGAGCGGGTGGAGGTAAGGGAAGGCTAAGAATCCCCCTTTCTCTGCGACTCCACCCAAGTCCTCCTCAGACATCCCCAGAGGCAGCCCTACAGACCCCATCCCTCCCCAGGTGCGCTCCAGCTCCATCCTCACCCCTCACACCCGCCGACACCGGTTCCATGGGAGCCAACCTGGACACAGAAAGTTCTCTTGAGCCCTGATCTCCCCTGCAGCCTCTGCCTTTCAACTCTCTACCCAACAGAGCCTGTGCCACCTACATACTCCCTCCAGGTTCACTGGGCCAGGAAGGAGTCGGGACAGGGCACATCCTGCTTCCCAAGCTGGAGAGAGATGGCAATTTCAGTAATACCCTCTACTATGTTCACAATGTTTGTGTCCCCCTAAAATTCTCAGGTTGAAGTCCTAATGGCTAATGTGACAACAGGAGGAGGTGGGGCCTCTGTGAGGGACGTGGGTCACGACAGTTGAGCCCTCATGAATGGGACTGCATGCATCCTAAGTCACTTCAGTCGTGTGTGACTCTTTGCGACCCGGTGGACTGTAGCCAGCCAGACTCCTCTGTCCATGGGATTTCCAGGCAAGAATACTGGAATGGGTTGCCATTTCCTCCTCCGGTGGGTCTTCCTGACCCAGGGATTGAACGTCTGTGTCCTGCGTCTCCTGCCTTGGCAGGAGGATTCTTTACCACTGAGCCATCTGGGAAGCTGACAGACAAAAGCATCGTCTATTTTTAAGACACAGGTCCCTGGCAGTCTCATGCCACCTTCTTCCCTTCCTCTTCCAATTATTTCAGCACCTGCTCTGCCAGATCCCTCTTCTCCAACCCTCTCCTCCTCTGCTCCTGAGCCTAGTCTTCATCTTCATCCACTAACTAGATCACTCCCAATCTGTGTCACCAAGGCCCTGACCGGACCAGTTTGAGCATCCAGAGTCCCCCTGCTCTCGATGCTTTGACAATCCAGTCCTGAGTCACCCCCAAGCCCCCCCAATCACTTCCAGACTCTGGGGCTAAGCCTTGCGGTGGAGCCTTTCAACAATCCTACCTGTAACTGTTCACTCATCTGTCTTCTCCTCCACGCTGTAAGGCCTGGAAGGCCGAGGGCCACGTCCCCCTTGTTCACGGCCAGGCTCTGGGCCACTACCCATGGCTGACTTCCAGCTCCATGGTGCCCTCTCCAAACCGTGTGCCCCTCTGTGGGCCAGTGCCCACCCAGTGCCCACCCAGAGGCGGGAGAGCTCTGTCTAACTCAGACCAGGCCAAGCCATGTGGTTGTGGGAGCTGCCACCACCCAGGGTGGAGACAACGTTCCTCTTAACCGAACAAAATGCCACCGCACCAGTGGGCGGGGATGCGGGTCATTCCCCTTTTATATATTCCTAGCATATACGAGATATTCAAATATTAGCTGAAAGAACAAACTAACTGGTTTACTACAAGTTCACATGTTCACGGCTGGGCCTTCGCTGTATTTTCATGGCCTTTCATTTTGGGTTGATTGTCCCTGTCTCTCTCCAGGAAGCAGACTGAAGCTCCACCTCATCTCAGGTTTACAATCTCACTCTTGAAGCCTGTCCATCAGCAGAGATCCTTATAAAATAAAAGATGCCCAAGAAAGAGGATTCCCCCCCATTCCTCCAGCCTGAAGAGGACTGGGGGGCAGCTGGCTCCTCTGCCAAACCCTGGTCTTATTAGTTACCTCTATCCTACTCTCTGTGCTGAATCTCTCCCTGGTGGAGTCCACCTCTGGCCCCCAGATCTCAGCTCCTCCAACATCAGAAGAACCTTCTGTCCACCCCGCTCTCCATTCTGATGTTCAGCATCCATTCTCCACCCTTTTCACATGCCAAGTGTGAGGAAGTCAGGAACTAAGACAGGGTGAGTAAAGAGTGCTCAGGGTGGAGTTGGGGGGCTATTTTTAAAAAAGAAGGTCAAGGAATCCTCCTGTTTGAGCAGGGACCTTTTTAAGAAAAAAGAACGAGACACCCGAGGATCTAGGAGACGGGTACTGCAAACCAGGCAGTATAGCACTTGCAAGGGCCCTGAGGCAGGTGTCAGCTTGGAAACTAGAAGAAAACAAAGAAGGCTAGGATGACTGAAGCTGAATAAGGAGGAGAGAGGGAAGAACAAGGACTTGTTTAGCACCTTTCTCTCCTCTATGCAGTACACACATGCTCCATAAGAAAAGATACACTCTCGGGACTTCCCTGGTGGCCCAGTGGTTAAGAAGCTGCCTGTCCGTGCAGAGGACGCAGATTCAATTCCCAGTCAGGGAACCAAGATCCCACATGCTGTAGGGCAACTAAGCCCACATGCCACAGCTACTAAGCCTATGCACCACAGCGAAGACCCTGTGCAGCAAAAAATAAAATTAAAAAAAGAAAAAGAAAGGATACACTGTAGCACACAGCACACTCCCTGGGACACAGTATGCACACAAAGCATACATCACATGCACATCACATGCACACTGGACCACTGCCAGCCTCCAGAAGAGAAGTGTACTTCATATAGCAACTCCAAATTCCAGAGTCTGCTCACAGTGGAACACTAGGTTCCCTCCCCTTTCTGGCATTTTCCTGCTCCCAACCCTTCAACCCGGCTTGGGATTCCCAGTCACCTCCTCCTGTCAAATCTGACTCACGTTCCTGGGCCTAAGAATCGAAAGTCCTTTGTCCTGATGCCCCCAGTAGAATAAATATCCCCTTCTTCCGTGCTCCCCGGAACTCTATGCCTCCTGTCCTTACAGGGCTCCACCCCACGTCAGTCCTCCTAGCTCACAAGACCCTCAGGTCCCGGAAGGACGATCATCTTTTCTTGTGAGGGAGAGAGGAGAAAGGCAATCCAGTCACCACGCATTAAATATACCAGGAGCCCACACTTCCTCCCACTGTCAACTGGGACTGAGGGATTCAGGCCCCGTGGGCCGCATCCTGCAATTCCGCGTGCAAAGGTTTACATTTCGCATCACAGCTTTGTGTCCTGATACCAGAAACCAAAGGCCAATTCGCGGAAGTGATTTCCCTTTTCTTCTTCCAAGTCGCAGTGGAAAACATCTCGTCAGGAAAGCTGTGGCAGTGGCCCAGTCAGAAGCCCCAGGGGCAGTCACGTAGGGACAGAGACGCTGAGAGGACCTGACATGTGGGAGGAGGTTTGGGTTTGGTGGAAGCAAGAAAAGTCAGGCCCTGCCGGTGGGTCTCCTCGGGAACCCCCACAGCTGCGTGGTCCTGAGGAGACAGGAGTGTCCCCCAAAGCTGTGGCCAGAGGCAACCAGCATCCCTGGGGTGAAGCCAGGGGCCAGTCAGCCTCCCCGGATAACTCTGGGAAACGGGGAGCTGCGATCACAGGGCTGCTGTCCCCAGGCTTCAGAGAGAACCCCAGGGGCAGAGGCACGTGAGGAAAGCTTATGAGACTCACACACACCCACACTCGCCAACTCTCCTGCTCTGAGCGCCGTCTCAAACACACCAGGGCCTCCACAGCCGCCTATAGCTCTGAACGCCCACTTCTGCCTCAGGCCCTTCCAGAGAAAGGAGACATTATGGACGCCTTGAAACATCTCCCCTATTTCACAGATTCACATTCTGAAGCATCTTTCACTTGTGAATATTTCTGTGATACCCTTCCTGCCAGATTCTCCTCCTCACTGTGAGGCACACTTGAAATATATTATTTTCATTGAAACATCACTTAGGGAAATGAGATCACAGTAAAAATAGAAAACAGACCTACTCCACATGTTTAGGGGACAAAATGATCCCTAGCGCTGGTACCATAGGAAGTGCTGGATCCTTTTCTTTTTTTTCTTCTTCTGTTTTTTAGCCTCACCACACAGCATGCAGGATATCCCAGATCACTGATGGAACCCATACCCCACCCCCCCAAGAATTGGAAGCATGGAGTCCAAACCACTGGACCACCAAGGAAGTCCCAGAAGTGCCAGGCCTTTATGTGCTCCTACCTTCAGAACTGGGAGACCAAGAACAAGGGCGAGGACATCAGGATCATGACAGACCCACTATCTGTGTTTTCTCCTGCCACATGCCTGCCTATGACCTCAGGTACATCATGGAACACTGCAGCCAAAGTTTCCATATTTGTACAACAGTTTAACATGCGGGGATGCCATAAAGATTCAGATATATTACAGTAAAGTCCTAGAACAGCGTGACATTTACAAGGGTCAGTAAACGGCTGTTGACATGCTATTAGTATTCTTTCCACCATGTCTAATGGGGTGTCATTCACCAATGGGATTAGGTCCTCAGAGATGAGTGTGAGTTGAGTGGGTCCCAGAGCCTGGCCCCCCTTTCAAGAGCAACCCAATTTCAAATGCATTCCATCATCCCCACCGGGACACTTAAGTTTGTCAACCCAAGTGTCTCCATGGCAGCACAAAAAAATATGGTCATTATGGGTGCTCAGTCATGTTGTGTCCAACTCTCTGCAACCCGGTAGACTACAGCCCGACAGGCTCCTCTGTCCATGGAATTTTCCAGGCAAGAATACTGTAAGGGGTTGCCATTTCCTGCTGCAGGGGATCTTCCAGGCCCAGGAATCAAACCCACGTCTTGTGCGTCTCCTGCATTGGCAGGTGGGTTCTTTACCACTGAGGCACCAGGGAAGCCCCATGGTCATTATATCTACACACAAACTATGGACTGAACCTAAGGGGAAAAAAAAAGACTAGTAGACCCAGTCTGTTGAGCTGTGAAAACCTTGTCTACGGAAAGAAAAACACAGCAAACCACCAGCTTCTGAGAGACCAGGCCTCAGTTTAAGTTTTTACATAGTATTGTAATATGTTTATGGGCTCAGCAAGGAGAGGAGAGAGTGATGCCCTTAACTGCACAAGAGCCTGTTGGTACCCAGCACCCCAGGTTTCTGAACACCAGACCCCATCTTCTGCTGATGGTTCAGGAGGTCCCAAGAAAGTAGGTTACTTTTTGGTGATGCTAGATGCTCACTTCACTTAAAACTTAACATACCCAAGAACATAAGAAGAAGCAGACATAGACAGAGAGAACAAACTAGCATTTACCAGTGGGGAAAGGGAAGGAAGGAGGGGCCAGACAGGAGTAGGGGATGTAGAGGTACAAACTATGAGGTATAAAATAAGGGATATATTGTAAAATATGGGGAATATAGCAAATATTTTACAATTGCTATAAATGGAATATAACCTTTAAAACTGTAAATTTCAGGACTTCGCTGGTGGTCCAGTGGCTAAGATTCTGCACTCCCAATGCAGGGGGCCGGGGCTCCAACCCTGATCAGAGAATTAGATCCTGTATGCTGCAACTAAGACCTCGCACAGCTAAATAAATAAGTTAATTAAAAAAAAAAAAAACAAATAAAAATTGTAAATCTATTGCATACCTGCAACTCACATAATATTGCACATCAACTAAACTTCAACAACAACAACAAAAAAACATAAAATCCAGAACTAGGTAAGACATTGTGCCAAGCACTAAAAAGGCTGGAGAAATAAAGCAATTGGCTGCTACCCTCAAGGAGTGTAGACTCTGGCCGGGAAGGCAAGACCTATATGAACCCCTCACAGCACAAGCAGAGAATACCAGGAGGCATCTCTGACCACCAGGCTCAAAGGAGAGAAGCATGGATGTAGGCTGGGCAGAAAGGAAGGCCCTAAGGTAGAAAATCAGACAAACCAGGATGCAGGTATTTGGGGGCGAGAGTGTGCTACAGAAAGTAGAAGAGACCAGGAAGGCAGCCCACGCACAGAAAGAGGCCCAAGGAGAGGGGCCAGCCCAGACCGGGCATCAGAGAGCAGAGTTAAGACCAGGGCTGTCAGCCTCCTTGTGCACCAGCATCCTTGGATGAGCTTTCTCAACATACAATCGCCTGAGCCCATCCCTCAGAAACCTCCCAGTCCTGGCATCTATCACCTGGAACCATCTCTCTAGCACAAGAAACGGCAACTAAAAGTGGTTTGGCAGGCTGGGTGAGAGCCCCAGGGACAACGGATCCATCCTTGGAGAGACTAGCTCCACTTTGAGGGAGAGGAGACAGGTGTGCTCAGAGAATCACCGGGAGGAGGCTGTGTCAAAAGGCAAGAGTCGAGAGGCCCTGGGGCCCTGGGCAGGGGGAGGGCGGCAGGCAGACCCAACACCCCTAACCACGGCTTTGTCCTTAAGGAAGCAGCAACCCTCACCCCCACCCGCAAAAGGCAAGAAGCGACCCTAACCTTAACACAGTTATTTGCAAAGTCAAATGCTCCAAATCTGAACTGTCTGAATTTGACTACAGGTCATCAAAAGACCCGTTTTTCACTTTTTGTTTTTTGACTTCTTTTGCAAGGAGGGGAGGTAAGGATTCAGGAATATGCAATAGAACATGAAACTTTTTGCCTTTGGTACTAAAGACCTGAGCCTCAGTACCCACTCACTTGCTCGCTACATGGAGAGCCCCTCCATATTATGAGGCCAGTGTAGGCGCCTTCCTCCAGTATCGCTCACTCTTCTTACATCACATCCAAGTAGGAACAAAGGGATAGAAGGGTCACCACCCTTCTTAGAGGATGAATCATTTATTATTAGTGAAAACCAACAGAAGAGGCTGGTCCAGGAACTGGCTTTTGCTGCATTCCATGAAGGGAATGCAGCTAATTTCAGTAATATACTTTATTTCCATACATCTAAAATACTGTCATTTCAGTACGTACTCAATATGAAGAGTGGAGAGATTTTTACATCTTTTTTTGGTACCAAGCCTTTGTAATCCACTGTGCGTTTTCGCTTACCCCTTCCTTCCCCCCTGCCAGCCTCCCACCCCGGCCCACTGCACTGGCTGTGGGAGGCGGGTTTACCTTCCACCCCAGACAGAACCATCCTCCTTGTTCCCACAGCTTCACCCATCCACTGGCTAAAACTGATTTCACATGATTCTGCAGCCAGCTAGCAAATCAGGAAATCAACATCAACGCACAAGCCCTGAGGATAACTCAAAGCATTTCATTACCCAGACAGACAGATGGCCCAAAGGAAACTTTTTACAGGCAGCTGTGGCCAAGAGAGGGACAAATACCTCCAGGGTATAGTTCATACTAGGAAGGGAGGAGCAAGGAAGAGATTCCTAGAGTGACATTTCCTGAAGGGAGTTCTGTAGACACTCAGTTCAAATCTGCGGTGGGTGGAGGCAGGCAGGGTAGGACTCCAGTAAGGCAATGATTGTGCCAATGCTAAGAGGTCAGCCACCAAAGGAGCACGATGTACCATCCCCCTTCTCCAACTAGACTCTCAGGGAAAACGAGCACATTAAAGGTTCTGAGAAGTCCCGCGGTAAAGAAAAATGTTTCACAAACAGGACTGTGGAACTACCATGACTAAAAATTCACTTGCTTTAGAACTGCAGACTGAAGTACCAAGCTCCGTGTGATTACTGAGGAGCTGAAACACAGCTATTCCAAACTGAGATGGGCTCTGAGTGAAAATGCACGCTGGATTGCAACGGCTTAGTTCAAAAAAAGTATGTAAAAATGTCTCCACCTTTCATATTGAGTACGTACTGAAATGACAGTATTTTAGATGTATGGAAATAAAGTATATTACTGAAATTAACTGCATCTGTTTACACTTTTTAAATATATGGCTATTAGGACACTTAAAATCTCATACATGCTTCACCTTATATTTCTATTGGGGTAGTGCTCAAAATTCAGAAAATGCTAATCAACAGCACACGCTCAGAAACCTCAGACACATCATATTATCGTATCATTTGTGCCACATTTGTTTTTTTCCCTGAAAGAGATGTACTGCATCCCCGAACTGGGGATGAAATAAAAACAGATGAGAAATACACCTGGATATTCAGACCAGGGTGGGTAAGACAGCCCACCTAGCAATATAAAATTCCAAAGGTATCAAGGAATGAGTATCTCGGCTTTTGTCTATTATCCCTTAGACATTTATGTAACAACAGAGAACTATTTCGCTTTGCCATTCACTCCAAGGCTGTATCTATAAAGTTATTGCTATAATATCATGCTAACAACTGAATAAATCCAGGGTTTGGTAACTGAAAACAGGATGTAAAGACAGAAGTTCCTTTAGGGACTGCCCATGCGGGCACTGCTCCAGACCTGCTGGGTCGTGTATTTCTTGTTCTACGGCAGATTCTAGTATCTTTCACTTACTCCATGACTTTGGGCATATATATTCACCTATTTCCTGTGAAAGGACCAAGTATGTGAATGCCCACAGTGCTTCCTGGAGCATGTGACCCAGACTGCGAAAGTCAACATTTACTGTCCTAGTCAACTCATGACACATCGCCAGAGGAGAACCAGTTGCGTGACTGAACACATAGCCTGCTTTGTAGTTCAGCTTCCCTGCTTGCGAAAGGAGTGACAACATCCATCGCACAAAGGAACTGGGGGATCAAACAAGGTGACGCTGGATGCAGGGCACGCTGCCTGGCCCTCAGGAAACACCACTTCCCTCCCGACTCCGCTCTGTGGGCTTCAGTCATCTTGGCCACAGAGTTAGAGACTAGACCTCAACCTCTGGTCCTTTCTAGGCTTCAAAGTGCGAGGCTATCTATGGTCAGTCATTAGAAGGCAATGAAGAGGACTAAAAGCTCAGAAGATCTGTCAGACTAGGACAGAAAGTGGGCTTTCCCTTTTCTGGATTTTTTACTCAAAGGCGACAGTTCATTAATGAATTGGCTGTTGTGTCCAGTTTCCAGGGAATCTCTGGGAGCAAACTCACACAGCGGCCATCAACAGTTTCCGAAGGTCCCCAGGAAGCCACCCGGCTGGCAGTGACTGTCCTCCATGGGAATGGCTCCACTGTAACATGTCCTGTCCTTTCACTACTGAGGTCCCATCCTGTGCCCTGCTCGCTCACATCCCAAATAAATCATTTGCCATCATTAAAGACAGATGCCTCTTCTTCCTCAAATACGACAATTTATATGAAACATGATGTTTCTTCCTATCCTAAGGCCAAAGTCTCTCTCCTTTCTCCATTCTGTTTAATTTCCATATGTCCAATCACCTTGTCAGCCCTACAGAAGAAGCTAAAGGGAGGAATTCTGAGAGATCTGGAAATATATATTGTTCTTAATTTTTTTTTCTCTGAGTAGCTGGTCCTACTGTTATGAGATCTAAAACTGATTTTAGATAAGTAATGCTGAGAGTATACGCTATTTGATTAAATAAATCTGTGATAAACAGATGTATTTGGAATAGTCAAATTCTTGGATGGATTTCAAATGGATCATAGGCAATTTTAGTATATGTGCTACCAAAGTGAGCAGTGGATCATAGGCAATAGGGAAACTTATAGTCATTGACTACTTAGGCCCAAGTGAGTCAGAAAACATCAATATTTCTAAGTGTCTCTATAAATCAATAAGTCCCTTATCGATTCCTGTACATCAGTATTAAGGGGCTAAAGGAGGTCAGGTCTGCATCACCAGAACCCCACAACCCTTTGTGCACCAAGGTATGTGGAGGAGAGACTGAACCTCTTCATTCTCAGGCCAGCTGGGCAGCCACTGGGTAGTCCAGTGGCTAAGACTCTGCTCCCAATGCAGGAGACCTAGGTTTGATCCCTGGTCAGGAAACTAGATCCCACATGCCCCAACTAAGAATCCTGTGAGCTTCGAATATGACCCCGCACAGCCAAATAAACAAAAAAATATTTAAAAAAAGGGGGGGGGGCAATCTGATCCCTTCAAGCAGTCAGCTGCCTCTACCCTCCAGGCCCCAAATCCTCTTCCAGTCAACCCCCAATGTAGGGGCCTTCATATCTGAAAGCTAAAGGCTACCAAACGCTCAGAATGGAGAATTCTGTCGGGAGACGTTATGGGAGGTCCCGCCCGTGACGAGGTCATGAAGAAAATACCGGGCAGGCAAGGCCGTCCGGGACCCCATCCATGACGAGGTCACGAGGGAAATACCTGACAGGCAAGGCCGTCTAGGATAAGGGACCCTCCAGGTTGGCCTCGGCCTCTACCCTACCCTATATCCTCCACCCTTTTCTGCTGTTGTTCTTGTTTGCCCTGCTGCGGATTCTTGTGTTGCCTGCCGAGAGCTCTCCTGCTCCTCTTTCACTGAATGAAGACCAACTTAAAACCCTAATTAATAAATCTCCGGGACGCTGGTACCCTATGAAGGGGCCAGGGATGAAGGAAATGCTTCAGTTCAAACCCTTTTGCTGGCATTCTGGCTTGTGTGATAAGTGTGTGCTCTCATTGCACAAAATGCTCATGATTGTTCTAAACATCCTAAGCACAGTACGCTAACAAAAGAAACTATTAAGCATAGGCCCCTTCGCGGGGTGAGAAAAGCTCCACAAATATTATAGCCACAAATGTGCCTAATAGAAAATAGTTTAGATAGAGATTAGCTGGCGACTTCTTGCAGGTAATTAACTTTTAGACTAAGAGCCTGTTTTGTGCCATATCTGCTGTTTTTGCAATCCTTTGCATTTCTGTTCTGTAAAAATGTAATCCTATCTAGTTCCCTTGGAGATGACACCTAATAGAAAGAAAATAGATTAACCACAAATAAGACAGGGTCGGCTACTGAAGTTGCTTAAAGTTGCACCAGGTGCAAGCCATAAATTGTCAACAGGCCTGAAGGCCAAAAGATATTATACATAGAGATTAACCTTAAAAAAGGCCCTAATAGGCACAGAGCCCTTTGAGGGGTGAGGAAGCCCTATTAGAAAATACAAAAGATATCGTTTTAAAAGTGGTTATTAGATCAACGTTTGATTGATGTTAATGTGCTGAGGTTGTGCAGTGGAAACTATTGTTAATATAGTTAAAGATCTAGTAAAATAAGAGTTTAGCCCTAGTGTAAAAACAATAAGATAATTGTCAATTTTAACCAAGAGTGCTAAACAGGGGCTGCCTCACCAGAGCCGCAGAGTCTTTGTGTGTTAAACTTTTTAGATAAATTTAGCTGAGAATTTCTGCAAAAAGACTGATTTTTATGTTAACAGGATTGTATTTCTATTATGTTACAACTTGCTGTACCATGAGACTGCCACTTTTCTGTTTTCTGCTAACCTCAAGGCCAGAAGATAATGTACAAAAAATCTATGGGAAAAGACTCTCATAAACAAAAAAATACAGAGCACACCTGGTTTCGTGAAGGACAAGCTGATATAATGTTAAACTAAGTCTGTATACTTATCTGCCCCTTAGAAATGTTCCAACTTAGGGTATAAAGGCTACGATGAAAAATAAAGCAACTGCCAGACTCTGCTGCATATTCCTGGTCTGGTCTCTTTCCTTCTCTCTCTCTCTCTCTCCCTCGCAGACTTGGCCCTATCAAGGCCGGTCCTACGTGTCTCTGTCTCGCCGACACCATTCATCCTGAGGGTTCCCCTGGATCCTGCTGGGGCTGGACCCTGGCATAATTCCATCCTCTAAGATCTTCCCAAGCTTCACAAATGGACTACTATCTCCCCTGTCCCCTAACATGCCCCCTCTATGCCCCGTCATAGCACAGATCCAGCTGCCTCACGTGTGCTTACATATTTCTGCCATCTGCCTGGATTCCTTGGACCCTACCCTCCCCCCGCAGGCCTATCACAATACTGTTAGCAGATGGGAATTCCATGGCAGTCCTATGGTTGACTCCTCAGTGATGAGAGAGCACCTGGGTTCAATGCCTGGTCAGGGAACTAAGATCCCACCAGCCATTCGGCCAAAAATAAAATAAAAGAAAAACAATGTTAGCAGAAATAGGAATATCTATTGGATTCTGGGATTATGCAAAAGCCACACAATAAACAAGAAGCATCTTCCTAGACATCAAGCTTAAAACATTTTCTTGTAAAGACACTTAGAAGAGAAAGCAAAATCCACAGGGAGGCAAAAAAAAAAAAAAGCAGTGGTCTCCTGGCAGACTGGAAGCTTCCAAATTCAGGGTCATGCCCCAGGTTGTCAGCTGGACAAGCTTTCTGTCCTTTCTGCTAAAGAGGTCCCTACCTGAGCGGAGAAACCCAGGAAGCTCTGAACTCCATGTGCCCTACTTTCTAAGAGAGACTGAGAGTACTTTGCCAGGGGTCAAAGATCACCAATGTCGCTTTCTAACTGAAAAAAAAAACAAAAAAAAACAAAAACAGGCTAATCTTGCCCAAACAACTCAGAAAGTTAATGCTGGGGACAGGAAAAGAGCTCTCTTCAATTACTGGCCCACGACATCACAGGATTAAGCTTGTAAGAGGACATTATACTTTTTTAAAGCCTGAAATATGGCACTAGAGCGTGTATGGGTCTGAGACCCTTTGATCACTTCCTGGAATGGAGCCCCATCAAAGGAACCCTAATTTCATGCCTCTCCTCTTTTTCTCTGCTTGGCTGCCTCAGCAGTAAACCCTTACGGGCTCTAGATAAACACAGATCAGAAGCACCACTCTTGGGCCCTTACGGAAGCCTCAGAAGCCTCTTGAAAGTCAGCACGCCAGGTGGACCAGCGGATGTGCAAACAGCCTGACCACCCAGCTGGGAGGCGAGGCAGGGAGCGAGCTTCCGCACTCCGGTTTAGGGCCCCTAATAGTCCAGAACTTTCTGAACTTTTCTCCACCCTCAATCTTCAAAGGCTTTCGGCCAATCCTGTCCCAAAGAGGGAGCCGAGGGGCAAGGCGAGGATCCTGAGAGGGATGAAGGGGGTTCTTGCTGCAAGTGCCCTCCAGGGGCCCGCAGAAGGACCCCGCAGGGCTCCGGGTCCCGGGGGCGGGGAGTTGGACAGACACGCCACTGAGCCCCGCGTCCGGGGCCGCACTCACCTTGGCAGACGTCTCTCCGAACAGAGGTCTGTTGTCCAGGCCACTTGTGCCGTAGGTCCTGGTGGAAAAGTCCTCCATTTTAGGGTTTCTTCACTGTCCCCGAACCAGCATTGCCTCCCGGAGTCCCGGGTCTACGACTCGCGGCGCCGCCGGTCACCGAGCGCTCATCGCCGAAGCCCAGGGAGGCCGGAGTCCCGGCGGCGGGGGTGGGCGCTCAGACCCGCGGGACGAGGCCGCTCCGCCCGAGCCTCTCTCCCCTCCTCATCGTGAGCAGCTGCCGCAGGAAGTGAAAGGAAACAACACCTCGAGGCCGCCCCGCCCGGCCGCTCCCGCTTCCCCCAATCTCAGCGCCCCGGGCCGCCCGGCTGTCTCCGCAGCTCGCGATGCAAATCGGCTTGGCCGGGGCTCCCCGCTTCCCCGCCCTCGCCGCTCCGCTCTGGGACACGACCATTTCCCGAGCTTTCTAAATGTTCTGGGGAGCAAAGATCCCTCCACGCTCGAAGGCGGGGAAAAGTTTTCCCGGGAGAAGGCATTACCAGCCCTCCGCACCGCTCCGCCCCTCTCGCCCCCGCGGGCAGCGGCCGGAGTAGTGAAGCTCCGGGTGCAGAGCCCAGCGCTCCGCCTGCCCCTCCCGCGGCGCTGCGGGATCAGGTCGCGGCCGCGCCGAGCAGCTCGGATCCCCGCTCAGGTGTTGCCGGCACCCCCGGGCCGGCGCGCTCTCGCGGCGGAAGACGGGGATCCTGCCTCGGCCCGCACCGCTGGGCCACCCTCCGGGAGCCGCCCCGCGCCCGCAGGCCAAACCTCGGCGTCTCCAGCCGCCCGCACGCTCGGGAGTCCTGGCCGCACTGGGGAGCGCGGGTCCCGGTCCACGTCGGCGCGGGGATGCGGTGCCAGGCGTCGGGGAAAGAGAGAGACCTTCCGCGCGGGCGGCGAGACTGTGCTGCGCGGCGGGTCCCCGGTCCGCTCCCACGGCCGGGACCCGCGGCCACTGTCGCAAACCGACTCGGCCCGCCCAGGCCACGTCACGGCCGAGGCCGCCAATCCCGCACGCCGGGGCGCCGCATTGGCTACGGAGCCTTATTTCTAGAGGTGCCTGTTTATTCCCCTCGAGGCAGCGGATCTCCCGGCTCCCCGCTTTCTCTGGCTCCTGGTAATTAGCGCTTGCGCGACCCACGTGGGCAGAGCACATCTCGGGAAGATAGCCTCGCAGTGGGCTGAAATCTTCTTAAAAACAACCAGCCTGCTTTAACCACGCCGGTCTTTGCACCACTAGGATGGAAAGGGAGTGGTTGATAAATTAGTTGTTTATCATGTTTGTGTGTTTGTCTGGTTTGTTCTGTGATAGGGAACCTATGTCGTGGACAGAGAGGGTCAAGAGGTAATCCGTGCTTAGGTTTTTCTTCGACTTGTCCACTCATCCTGCTGGTGATGCTGCTGAGAAGCGTATGCGTAGCCGCAGAGGAAAAATGCGTCGTATGTCAGCCTCTTCGGGTTTGAAGCTGGAGAACCGGAGGTGGACAGGCACCCAAGGCAACCCAGCGTCACTCTACATTGGGAGCCTTTGTAAGTACTAGGGAACAAATGCAACCACGCTAGGGAACCCGGACACTACAGCTGCTACACTGAAGCAGCTTAGTTTGTCCGCAGGGAGAGCGCGTGTTGGAACACTGTAGCCCTGTAACACTTAGAATCCAAGCCAAATTTCCACGTGGTCCCTCTAGAGTTTAGGACAAAGGATTAGGATAAGGGATGGACTAAGAACCACAAAGCTACAGTAGAATCAGGTGTGGAGCGTATCGATCTACCAGCTGTGTATGTTATGGATCTTCTCTTTGTCAGGACTTTTTGTTCTAAGAGGAGTGCTACACAAGCTTGCACCCAGTTCTATTAGACGTTTGACCCAATAAGTAGTTTTATTCACTCACAGGCGGCCACATTCATTCAACAATACTTCTGAGAACCTGCTCAGTACCAGGCAACCACCAAATAGAGTAATACAGTCATCAGGAGACAGTCATGGTCCAGCCATGAGGCTGGAGTGGCATAGAGAGACACGTGACACAGTGGAGTGACTAATAGCACAAGCTTTGAGGTTGATTATATCTGCCCTCAAACCTTGATGTCACCATCTACAAGCTATGTAATCTTGGGAAAGTTATCTAACATCTAACCTCTCGAGCTCCTTCTGATATAAAACGTGAAGATGATAATAGTAAATGGAACTAGAATATCTAACTTCACTCTTAAAAAAATAATTGAATAGAGAATATTTAAGACACCTGGCAAGTAAGTTTCCAAATGGTTGCTTGTTTGAATGCTTCCTCAGTCATGTCTGACTCTGTTACCGAGTCCAAGCTTGCTCTCCTCACTGCAGGATAGGCCAATGAATCCGAGAGACGAGATGCTGCGGCAAGGAAGAGACTAATCCGGGAGCCGGCAGACTGAGAAGATGGCAGAGTAGCGCCTCAAAATAGCCATCTTTTGGGGTCTGGATGCCAGGTTCTTTTATAGATCAGAGAGAAAGAAGCAATGAGGAACTAAAGTCAAAAAGCAGACTAGAGAGGGAGAGGCAGTGGGAAAGTAAAGTGAAAGTTTCTTCAGTCTTGCAAAACATCTCCAAAGGGATGTCCAGCCTTTAGAAAGGGTGTGTTAATCTCTTCTATTCACAGGTGGGCAGGGACAAACAATCTCTCCTCAAACTGAACAAAGGCACATTAGTTTACAGTCAAGCAGAGGGGCAGGTTCCTCTAAACAAGCCATTGAGTATGATTATAATAATAAAGGCAGGTCAAAGAAACAGTTTCCAACATGGAGTCAGAATTGGCTTCCTCCCTGCAACATTTGCAATCACACGGATTGTAGCCCGCCATGCTCCTCTGTCTATAGGATTATCCCAGCAAGAATACTGGAGTGGGTGCCATTTCCTTTTCCAGGGGATCTTCCTGACCCAAGGATCAAACCAGTGTCTCTGGCATCTCCTGCATTGGCAGATGGATTCTTAACCACTGAGCCATCAGGAAAACCCCAGACTATGGAGATGCACTCACCCTATTCTGGTGGCAGGGAAAGCCTCCCCAAGGAGTGTTTTAAATCAACACCCCCCCTCCCAAAAAAAGAGCATACATTAGCCAAGGTGAAGAGCAGAGTCAAGAAGACAGGCCAGAGAGACTAGATATTCATGTAGGGTGTATTTGAGGAGGAAGGTTGAGTCAGGAATAGTGACCCTCTGGCTCTTTAGCTGCTTATTCTCTTGTCTCGTGTCATTCAAGGGAGCATTCAAGCAAGCAACCATTTGGAAACTTACTTGCCAGGTGTCTTAAATATTCTCTATTCAATTATTTTTTTAAAGGGTGAAGTTAGATATTCTAGTTCCATTTACTATTACCATCTTCACTTTCTATATTGGAAGGAGCTCAAGAGAGGTTAGATGTTAGATAACTTTCCCAAGATTACATAGCTTGTAGATGGTGACATCAAGGTTTGAGGGCAGATATAATCAACCTCAATTGATGAGGTTGAGAATTTTCTGTGCCTCTGTTCCATTCCTTTTCCTAAAACCCAGTTTCCTCATGACTGCTACTCACCCAAAACTTCAATAAACCAATGGCTTTAGTTTGGGTTTGTAGCTAAACTCAGGGAAAATGGATTATAGCTCCAGTGCCCACCACTGCTTGGGGGGCTCAGTCTCTCGTCTTTGAGTTCAGATTCTCATGAGAAATTTCAATGGGCTCAGTCCAGATTATAGACTGATCTCTAGTTGCATAAGGTCCTCCATCCCCAAGAGTCAACAGGTGGGACCACATAGAACACATTTTCTAGGGACCACCCCCTTGAGGATGGTTCGGTTCATTTCAGTTGCTCAGTCATGTCCAGCTCTTTGTGACCCCATGGACTGCAGTATGCCAGGCTTCCCTGTCCATCATCAACTCCTGGAGCTTGCTCAAACTCATGTCCATCAAGTTGGACGTGCCATCCAACCCGTCTTATCCTCTGTCATCCCCTTCTCCTCCCACCCTCAGTCTTTCCCAGCATCTGGGTCTTTTCACATGAGCCAGTTCTTTGCATCAGGTGGCCAAAGTATTGGTGTTTCAGCTTCAGCATCAGTCCTTCCCATGCATATTCAGGACTGACTTCCTTTAGAATTGACTGGTTGGATTTCCTTGCAGTCCCAGGGACTCTCAAGAGTCTTCTCCAACACCACAGTTCAAAAGCATCATTTCTTCGGCACTCAGCTTTCTTTATGGTCCAACTCTCGCATCCATACATGACTACTGGAAAAATCATAGCTTTAAGTAGACGGACTTTTGTTGGCAAAATAATGTCTCTGCTTTTTAATTTGCAGTCTAGGTTTGTCATCGAGTTTGTCAGTGAGGAGGGTAGAAGATTGTTTAAATAAAGAAGAGACTATGTCTGTATCAGGTCAATGATAGGATTTTCCAGTGTCTTGCTGCTCAGGGTGTGGTTCCTGGACCACAAGCAGGGCATTACCTGCTAACTTCTTAGAAATGCAGAGCTTCAGTCCTCACCATAGATCTACTGAATCACAATCTGCATTTTAATAAGATCCCCAGGGGACTCAAAAGTCCCCTGAAGTAAGAAAGGTGCTTTTTCATACACCTCCATTTTTACAAATTGGCCACATAGATGACACAGCCAATAACCATCACTTCTTATTTATTGATCTTCATTGTGCTTCAGCCACTCATTCCAATGCAACATTCTGGACTTTGGCAACACCCAGAATGGCACTGTATTTGAAATAGGCCCAGATGGACCATTTAGTAAGCCTCCTCCTCCAATCCCTTTAAATCTCTCACTCCTGGTCAGTGCCTCAGTCCCTGGGTCACTTCAGTGTCTCCGACTCTTTGGTCTCTTGACTCCTTCTCGGTGGATCTCCTCTCTCGCTTTCACTTTCTTCCAGCTTAGATTCTGTGTTCTATCATTGCGGTCAATCTTGTGAAAGTATCTTCAGTTCTCTTATCCCACACCTGGGCAGAAAGTCCCCTAAAATACTAACCCTTCTGCTTTCTCAACACCTGTGGCCAGGTGTCTAGTGCAGCTGGAGGGGGAAAAAAACATAAATGTCCCTAATTAGAGTAATTTTAGATTTAAGGCAGCCAACCTCAACTATGCCCTTAAAAACCATGTGGAAGTCCTGTGTTGCCTGGACAACTGTGCTGTGTGTTGTCTACACTCTCTGGCCCTCAGCAGATGACTCAGCTGCCTACTTCACAGGGAAAAAGCCAAAGCCATTCCATGGAAATACCCTCTACTTCCCAGCACACCTACGCACTCACCCGTCCACCCTCTTCTACTCCTCCTTCCCTCCAGTGAAAATGGAAGAGATGCCTGTCTGTTTCTCATGTTTTATGTTCCACTGCACCCAATAATCAGAGGCACCTCACAGCTATGATTATAATTTTTTCTGTGAAAAGCATTTAAACATGCTCAGTTTCAACCATGTTAAAACAAACAAGCAAAAACCTTGCATTAAACCGGTGTCTGGCTACCACACTCCTCCACACCCTCCCTGGAACTCTTGGTTGCCTTGGTAGGCAGCTTAATCCTCCCCTCTTCTCCCTGGAAAGCAGAGCTACCTCCCATTATAAAGGGGAAAACATGCCAGATGTACATTTGTAGCTGGGGGAGTGGAAAGTGAGTGTTAGGGCCACTGAATCATTAAGGCAAGTCTGCTGGGGATTTTTAGGAGGGTTTTGTCTCTGATAAAAGGAGGGAAGCACATGAAGAGAGCTGTCCCTCTAGACGTTGTCATGTGATGAAGTGGCATTTGGAGATGCTTCTACCATCTTATGACGTGAAAGGTGGCTAAGAATATCCCAGAGAAACCAACTGGAGTCTTAAGTTGTGTGTTTCTTACATGTTGTGTGCGGGTCTGTGTGTGTGTGTGTGTGTGTGTGTGTGTATTGAATGGGAGTGACTCTATGGTCTGAATCATTTTTATCTGGGTATTCCCATGCTCATAGCTGAAAGTGTATTGACACATTTTTAAAGCCAAACTTTCTGAAAAAGCTCCGTAGAGATCGTATCCACTTCCTCCCTTCCCACATTTGCCTCAATCACTGAAATCTGGTTTAGCAGCACTACTTCCTGGGTGTTCTCTCAGGAAGGTTCTCATGAGAACTTTTTTGCTGAATCCACTGGACCCTTTTCAGGTCTTCTCCCACCTGACCTTTCAGTGGCACTTTGCCTTTTAAAATGCAGGAAGTAACCTTTACTATAGGTCTTCTGCTCTTCCTCTGCACATCTCTTAAATATACTCCCCAGGGCTCCATCCTTCACCTTTTCTCTTCTCACTACATGCTTTGCAAGGGCCATGGCTTCAATTTCCATCTCTATGTTAAGGACTCCCAAACCTATATAAATGGACTTCCACACTTTGCCAGGAGAGAGATAATTTATGAAGAAAGTCACTTGTGAAGTTAAATAACTCCTTTATTTCAGATATAATCGAATCATGCTTCTCCCCTTAGACTGTCTCTATAGTAAAGTTTCCCTAAGAGAGCAGTGCCTCTCCATTCCGACTGGACATTAAATACTTAGGACTTTTGAATACCCTGGTGTTTGGGGCCACACCCCAGGCCAATAATATCAGAATCTCTGGAGACAACACTCAGCAACAGTATTTTTTCAAAACTCCAGACAATTCTGATATGCAGCTAAATAGAGAATCACTGGTTAAAGGGCAAAGAATTGGGCTCAAAATCTGGGCCCGAAGTTTCACTGTGGATCTTCATTCTGTTAGGGGAAGCACGCTTACTGAAACTGCCCATCCTCCGGGCACCATAGTAACCATTCGCATGAGTTGTTTTACGACAGGAGGTCCTGGTAAAGAACACGGAACTAATAAGCCATCGCCAACCTGGAGAGCTCAGGAAAGGTCAAAAAGTGTCACCGCGTGTCCAGCCACTCCCAGAATCCTTCTTGCTGGCATCCTTCTTGGCCAAACAAGCATGCACCACCAGGAAGGACTCTGAGTCAGAAAGACTGGCTAAAGACAACACAGAAACTAATCCCATCACCATAAAACCCAAGATTGCCAGCTACCGTGGCAGAGCAGTTCTCCTGGGTTCTATCCTACTGCTCTCCGCCCACACACTCTTTCCCAATAAAATCTCTTGCTTTGTCAGCACATGTGTCTTCTCAGACAATTCATTTCGAGTGTTAGACAAGAGCCCACTTTCAGGCCCTGGAAGGGGTTCCCTTTTCTGCAACAATTCTATCATCTGAGAAGCCAACAACACAGACTGCAGAGCTGGCAGATGTGGGTTTGAAACCTGGCATGATTTTTTTATTATTATTATTGTTATTATTATTATTATCCAGCTCTATTTTTATTTCCTGAGATGCCGGGGTCCAGCCTCGGCAGGATCCAGGGGGTACCCTCAGGATGAACGGTGTTGGCGAGAGATAGAAGACACGTGAGACCAGCCTTGATAGGGCCAAGTCTGTCTTTTATTTTTTGACAACAGTTTATATACCCTCACTCAGAATGTATCCAAGATACAAGATGCTTACTCATGTTTATACAGGGTTAGTTTACATTACATCAGTTTGTCCTTAAGGAAGAACAAGATGCTTTCTGTATTTTGTTTCTATAATAAATCTTTACACATTATCTTTTGGCCTTGGGGCTATTAACATTTTATGTAAGTCAGGTGAATGTAAACCTATTTTCTGTTTCTGTGGTGATCTTAACAGAAGAGTTACAGTCTCATAGGGCAACAGTACAGCATGTCACAACATAGTAAATATATGACCCTGTTAATACCAACATCAATTGTTCTGAAAAAGTTGTCAGTTAAATTATCTAAGAGTTTTACCCCATACAGACTCTGCAGCTTAATAAGGCAGCCTCTGCCTACCACTCCTGGCTAATAATTAACAACTATTTCACTGTTACAACACTAAGGCTTAGCTCTTATTTTTCTAGATCTATAAGTATATTAACAATGGTTTCCAATAGCACAGCCTTAGCACACTAAAAGCAAAAACACAGCAAGCAAACGTTAACCCAATAACCACTTTCATAATAATTTTTTCTTATATTTTCTAATAGGGCTTCTTCACCCCCCAGAGGGCTCTACATCTATTAGGGCCTTATATGTTCAGGTTCTTTATGCTAATTAAAATAATATAAGCAGTCATGCATATTAGCACCAAGGGCATAAACGCATTTGCCAAACAAACTAAAATATCAGCAAAGGAGTTTAAATTAAAACACTCCTTTCACCCTAAATAATCTCATAAAATACCACCACCCAAAAAACTTATAAAGTTCTAAATTGATTCTTATTTGGAAAGAAATCTGGGAAGGCCTTCTGCCTATGTTACAGAAATTAGGGAGTAGTCTATTAAAGCAAGCATCAGAAGAACAGATACCATCTTTAAGGTGAGCGCCGGGGGCAGCTTTGGGGCAGCTTTTCGGAATCCCTGAAAACCTGATCCGCCTTGCCCGTCAGGCTTTCTCCCCATGACCTTGTCATCGGTGGGATCTTGTGAGCTAGCCTTTTCGGAATCCTTGAAAACCTGATCTGGCTTGCCCGTCAGGCTTTCTCCCCATGACCTTGTCATGGGTGGGATCTTGTGAGCTAGCCTTTTCGGAATCCTTGAAAACCTGATCCGCCTTGCCCATCAGGCTTTCTCCCCATGACTTTGTCATGGGTGGGATCTCTGTGCTGGCTCCCGGCATCGAGACTCATTAGTGGGCTTTACCAGTGACATTTACATAATTGGTGAACTGGTTTGAGATTGAGCCTCACTTGAGGGGTCACTGGTAGTCCTAACATCAAGTCCAATGATTCTAAGTAAACAGAATAGATTTCGTGATTTTGAGCCAAGTTGGGTCTCAGTTTGGACTTTCATGAAATTACAAAAACAATACTTTCCCTGTAGCATTTGGTAAGAATTGAACAAAATATTTTAGACACCTGACACATAGTTAAAACTGTGAATTATGCATATTATGCATTTACTACATGAACATAATAAAGATTGTAACAAAATGGGGAAAAAAATGACAATGTTAAGGGAAAAACTAAACATAAAGTATTAAATATAATCTTTATTTATACAGTTAACCCTTGAACAACACAGGTTTGAATTGTGCCGGTCAACTTATTTGTGTTTTTTTTCCAATAAACATGTATTTCACTATCTGTGATTGGTTGAATCCTCAGATGCAGGGCCGGGGATATGGAAGCACGGCCAACTGTAAATTTATTAACATACACAGAATTTCCATTGCACAGAGTGGGTGCCACCCCTAACCTTTGAGTTGTTCAAGCATAAACTTTGTGTAAAATACCTTTGCATGTGAATCAAGACTGGAAAGGAACATGGAAAACAAACAACTTTTTAAAAAAAAAATCTTTCTCTGTTTTCCTGAATGGTTGTGATGGTCCATGCTTTTGGAGAAGACAGAAAGATTGGAAAGGATACATTCATGCTTCTTTCTTGTTTTCCTTTTTCCTTTCTTTCCTTAATATACGCTCAGTATCAAAGGGGGAATAGCCAAGAGCAACAGTTTTCAGAAACTGAAACTAGACAGAGGTCAGGAATGGGTCAGGTGAGAAGTATCCAAGGTCAATCCAGGAAGTGAGAACCAGGGAAAAAATCAGAATCCGATACCTGTCAGCAGGAATGAAGTAATTACCCACGGGCAGCCTTTGTGGTATATGGGATGATGTGGGACAGCCGGAGGGACCAGGGGTCACCCAGATGCATTTGAAGAGGGTGCTTCTCCCAGTTCCCAGGGCTCAGGGGTGAGAGGAGGGCACACTGGGGACCCCGTGCCTGAGTATGGTGGGACTGGATGTTTCTTTAAGGGCAGGGCAAGGGAGAAGCACATGTTTTCCAAACCCTGCTCTGAGTGTGACCCTTGCAGCCTCACTGAGTGGACTCCAGACAAAAGGTAAGGGGGTAAAACAAGTCAAGATGGAACAAAGGCTGCAGTACCAAAGGAAAGCAGCAGCAGAACACAAAGGAGGGAGAAAGTGTCTTCCTGCAACATGGGTGCTCAGCTGCTAAGTCATGTCCAGCTCTTCATGACTCCAGGGACTGCAGCCTGCCAGGCTCCTCTGGCCATGGGATTCTCCAGGCAAGAATCCTGGAATGGGTTGCCATTCCCTCCTCCAGGGAATCTTCCCAACCCAGGGGTCAAACCCGAATCTCTTAAGTCTTCAGCATTGCAGGCAGGTTATTTACTACTAGCGCCATCTGGGAAGACCAAAACTCAGGGGCGGGAGCTAATGGAAATAACTGCTGGGGGCCTTTTCAGGTTTAAAAGGTGACAACAGGCCCCTAAGGGAGTCACTTGTACTTCACATCCAACCCACAACTTGATAATAACCTAATTGCAGTTTTGACCCCCCAGGAATGTCACCTTTATCCTGGGATGACTGGGCCAGCACCTGTGAGGTCACCCAGCAAGAGGCCCTATGCTTCCCCTCAGGAAGGCGACCTCACCTGAAACAGTGCATTTCTTGCTAACAATTTCCTTTTTCAGCCACCTTGACAGACCTTGACTTTTCTACAACTTGGTGAAACTCTTTTCCACTGCTACACGGGAGGCTACCTGATTCAGAAATCATTGAATAAAGCCAATCTGAGCCTTAAATTTACTCAGTCGAATTTTTGTTGTTTAACAAAGGACATATAGTTGGAGTAGTCACATGATGGGAAAAATGACTCACAAATATATTGAATTTAGGCATCGAAACAGATTGCACCTATCAGTCTGAATATGCTCCCAGGAGCGGATGAGATATGTAGCCTTACTGCTATCATTTTTTTTACATAGAAGGATGAGATTTCTACACACTCCCTGCAAATCAGGCAGGTGTTGTGAAAGAGCCAGCTCAGTAATCAGGAGTCACCAGTCTGGTCTGAGCTTTAAAAAGTTCACTTGGGCACCAGTCTCCTCAACTGTAAAAGGAAAGAGTATATCCTACCCTGACAGGTCTAAAATGCTAATAAATTGTGAGAATAACTGGAGGATCTGTTTTTTAAATATTTTTCTATTTTGAAATACTTGTAGATTTATAGAAAACTTCTAAGGGTAGCACAGAGAGTTCTAGTACATACCCTTCACCACCCACCTTTCCCCAATGTCATGTTACACAACTATGGCATATTTATCAAACCTGAGAAATTAATGTCACTCTGATACTATTAATTGAATTACACACTTTATTTTGGAGTTTCCTAGTTTGAAATAAGGCTGATGTGTAGTAGAGAACTGTGGTACTGAACATGTGTCAGAGGCTCAGTTTTATATCCATTAAAAACTAAAGGAAAAGAAATTTCCCCAGAGGGTGTGAAAATGAAATGAGATATGGTAGATGAAGCTGATTTTTATACTCTAAAGTGCTATTCACTGGAATGAATCACAAATGATAGAGAGTCATTTTTAGATGTTTTTATAATTGATTTGGCATTGTTACTGAAGTGGATAAAATATGAAACAGTGGTCTATTGCCCATAGCTGGAGCATAGTTCTCTATTTGAAAGTGCAAAATTTGCACAGAGAAATTAGAGCAATGAAATAAATATGCTAATTTAAGCCAATCCTCTTGAATAGGATCAAATAGATTTTTTAGCTGAGGAACAGTTTACTGAAGTTCTTACAATAAATTGTGAATTTTAAATTTTGTGTATATTGCTTTTAATTATTTCTTTTTTTAAAAAATTATTTCTTAATTTAGAAATCTGAAATTAGTTTCATGGACAAGGTAAAGAATTTTTTAGGTTTTGAACTATAATACATTATTTTATTTTATTTATTTGGTTGCTGGGTCTTAGTTGCAGCACACAGGATCTTTAGTTTTAGCATGTGAGATCTAGTTCCCTGACCAGGGATTGAACCCAGGCCCCCTGCAGTGGGAGCCCAGAGTCTTAGCCACTGGACCACCAGGGAAGTTCTATAATACATTTCTTAAGAAAGCTTAGAAAAAAATGATGGGAATGACAGTAGGCAGTTATCTTTTGTTACCATTTCATTCAAGTTTTAGGATATCCCTGAAAATGATACTGAGTAAATTAGTTAAAATTCAGGCATTTAGCTTTAGGAGTAGTGTGTACTAAGTCTTGGCTTTGTCACTAATTGCATCACATTTAGTTATTTATTTAACCCTAAGAGTTTCAGTTCCTCATTATAAATGAGAACGATTGGAAAGATTGCTTTTTAAAGATTTGTGGCACTAACATCATGTGACTCTTTGGCCCTAAGAGAGGAAAGACTGAAGTTAAAGAGGAGAAAGAAAGGAAAATATAAATATATATGTAGTTTACAGATGCAGTGTAGTTGTACTAGCTTTTTATACAATGACATTGGATATTTTTGATCTTTTTCTGGGGGGGAGGGCAGGCCTAAGATCTTTCTCACAAAGGTGTTTCCTCTGTGACAATTAGATATTTTTAGGGCCGTCACCACAGCATCACACACTCAAGGCCTAACCTGCTCGCCTTGCTGAGGGGGTCCTTCCCCTGTGGCTTCAGTTGTCCTCTACATAGACCTGACAACTGGGTAATCACACTTCTTTTCTTAGAATAATGTCACTTTAATTATTTTAAGGGAGACAAGACAGGAGTCCGACTATCTCATTGCTTAGGAATCCACATTCATAGTGAAAAACATCTAAAGAAGTAAATGGTATCATTTAACAAACTATGATGTCTCTTGCTAATTATGGGAAATTTATCAAATTAACTTTTTAATTGTAACAATACAGAAAAGTTTTCAAAAATGAAAAAGCTAAGCTTTCATCATTTTTACTTCTGACTTGTTAAATAAAATAAATAGGACATTACAGAATAGATTTCTTTTCCAGGGAAGAACTTTGGGGAAGTTGGTTTGTTTGGTTTTTTTTAAGAAGCACATTAAGATCTAGAATAAAACAATTAAATAAATAACCACCAAGGTAAAGAAACTCTCATGCGACCTGTCCATCCAACAGCACACACAGTTTTCCTTCTTCAAGAGTCATTTATATTCTCCCTGGTGAAAATATTAGCACCACTTCCCCTTTGGCTGGGTTCCCTGACACTCCCTACAGTGAGAGCAGACATCTGTTACTGAGCCTCTATTCTGGGAAAAGATATTAACACTCAGAATACACATAGGAAGAAATCTCATCGAGAACACCCGGTGTATTTTTCAACCCCATCCCCTGAAAGAGTGATAGGAGCAGAACCTCTGAATGTCTGATATAATTAGCCAACAGTGCCTTCCGTTCCCCACTGGTGGGTTTCATTGTGGATTCCCAAAAGATGTTTACCAAACACCTGTGACTGTAACCTTATCTGAAAAAAGGATCTTTGCAGGCATAATCGAGGTAAGAATCTCGAGATGAGATCATCCTGGAATAGCATGGCCCTACATGCCATGACGAGGGTCCTTGTAAGAGACGAAGGCCAGGGGAAGACAGCCTGAGGCTGTAGCGCCAAGGGATGCTGGCAGCTACCCGAAGCTAGGAGACAGGCAAGAAACAGATCCCCCTCAGAGCCTCCAGAAGGAAATAACCCTGCTGACACCCTGATTTTGGACTTCTGGACTCCAGAGTTGTGAGAGAATAAATTTGTGTTGTTGTCAGCCACTCGGTTTGTGGTTATTTGTTATAGCAGTCCTACAGAACGAATACTGGCACTTCTGGGAATTGCTCCTTCTCTCACTAGAGATGTTGCAAGAAGTTAATAAGGTTGGCCAAGCTTTCTCCTGAGGTAAGTCCCCTAGAAGAACCACTTGTTCCACAGTGAAGAGGGTCCTAAGGAAACCATTAAGTAGGTGTACAGAGAAGGAAGCCTATTGCCTGCAGAGTAGGACACTTACCTATCAAATAAAGACACTGAGTTTTTAACAGACACACAGAACTTCAGGATCATCCTACAATGTCATCCTTACACGCTATACCTGATTCAAGCTGCTACCTTCACTCACACTTTTTTTTTTTTAACTTTACCACATGGGATGCGGGATCTTAGTTCCATGACCAGGGATGGAGGTGGCACCCCCTGCAGTGGAAGCATGGAGCCTTAACCACTGGACCTCCAGTGAAGTCCAACAATAGCATTTTTAAGCAAAGATATAAAATACTAGCATATCTCCATCTCTACTGCTGGCATTTCTGTCAGAACTGCTATACTCGTTAGGTCATAGAGATGCAGGTGACAATACTTCTCACCCCAGCAATTCTAAACCCAGGATTGTAGAGGCAGCTCTAAACCAACACGGTAAGAGACTTGTGAGTTTCGAGGTAGCATTACTTGTGATAACAAAAGAGTGGGAGCAGCACAAATGTCCGTTAACAAAAGAATGGATAAAGTCAGTGGACCAGATCTATACAGTGGAATATACCAAGGAAAGTGAGTGAACCACAGTTTAATGTTTCAACATGCCGACATGGATGAATCTCACAACCATAAGGATGAACAGTAACCAAAAAAAGTAAGTTGCAGAACGCTCATGAGTACATAGCAAACATTGGAAGTGCCCTGCTCATAAACGCTTAGGCCTTATCATCGCAGCACAGGCCAATCTAACCCCTAACTGTCAGTAACTTAAACCCTTTGCCGGGGGGGTTGCTCTGTTTGCAAAGCCCGCTCTGCCTGCACACCAGGGCAAGCGGGAATGCCAGGAAGTTCACACCATCCAAGAGCCAGCCCTCAGCCAGTGATCCACAGGGCTTGGGGAGAAATTCTTGGGAGGAATAGTTCCACTGTGTATCTTCTACTTTGGCTCCTCAATGCAATTAAGATATAGATGTCCACAGGGGTCGTAACTTCTTTCTTGGCTGCTTTTTCTTCCTTGTCTCAGGTTCCCACTCCCTTGCTGGGCCTTTGTGACTGTGATGGCTGATTTTATGTGTCAGCTGAGCTAAGGGATACCCAGATGGCTGGTAAAACCTCTCTGGGTGTGTTTTTGGCGGGGGAAGCCATGCCTTGGAAAGACATTAGCATTTGAATGAGCAGACTAAGTCAAGACGGTCCCAACTGGGGTCACTACCCAGCTGGGGACCTGAACAGAACAAAAAGGCTGAGAAAGAGTGAATTTGCTCTCTCTGCTGAGCTGAGACACCTGTCTTCTCTGCCTTTGGACACTGGCGCTCCTGGTCTGTGAGCTGTCGGACTTAGACCAGGACTTACACTCTTGGGCCCTGATTCTCAGGCCTTCAGACTCAGGGTGAATTACACCTCCCGCTTTCCTGGTTGTCCAGCCTGGAGACGGCAGATGGTGGTACTTCTAAGCCTCCACAACCATGCGAGTCAACTCCTATAATAAATACAAATCTCTTCTTATATGCATCTATATATATCCTATTGGTTTTATTTCTCTGGATAACTCTGACTAATACAGTGGCTCGCCTCTCAGATAAACTACTTGTATTAGAATTCATATCTCAGAGAGTGCTTCTGGGCAAACAAAACTACGGCAGTAGGGCTCTATTTGTATGCAATTCAAAAATAAGTAGAATAACAATCTGTTGTTAAGAAGAGGTGCAGCATGTAGTTAAGGGAACAGAAGCTAGATTGGACAGCCTGGGTCTGAAGTGTCTGCCACTTACTAGCTGTGTGCCTCTGAGCAAATCTCTAAACCTTTCTGTGCCTCAGTTTCCCCATCTGCTGAATGGGGATGGTAACAATATTTATCTTTAATGATTGCTATGAGGACTAGACTTAAAATATGGAACAAATTTAGAATACTGTCTTAAGAGTCCAAGCTCTAAAAGAATGTTATCTATTACTACTGCATTTGCAATAAAACCATAAGGGAAATTTTAAACACAATATTCAGAAGGGTTGTAACTTTTCAAAGCAACGAGTTTGATAGGTTCAGAGATGGGGATATGGGGGGTCGCAAAGGTGCTAGTTAAGTTCTATTTTTTTAAGTTGGGTAATGGATATATCTTTGTTGTTTTATTATTACACTTTATTTTTTTAATTTTTTAATTACACTTTATAACTTACATGTAAACTGTCTTTTAAAATATCTATCAAATAGTGCATAATTTTTTAAAGGTGAAAAAATAATCTCCACCAAATATATTCAAATTTGTGTCTCTTATGATCTTAGGGTACTCTCTGTTTCAGCTAAGGTTGCCCCTCCCCCACTTTCCTAGCACTCCCTGGAGGTAGTGACCTTTCAGACTTACCTGAGTGGCCCCTTTCAGGAGACTTTCCCAGACACCTGCACCCTGTGAGGCCCTGGGCCCAGCCCACATCACATGATCCTCCTGGAGTTATTCAGCAACCTTGTACTGTTATCTTTAAACGTATCTTGACTTTTAAAATTCTATCCTATTAAATGAGCATCGCACTTGAAACATTTAACAATTAGTGTATGTTTACTTTGGGCTTCCCTGCTGGCTCCGTGACAAAGAATCCGCCTGCAATGCAGGAACTGCAGGAGACACAGGTTCGATCCCTGGGTTGGGAAGATCCCCTGGAGGAGGTCATGGCAACCCACTCCAGTATTCTTGCCTGGAGAATCCCATGGACAGAGCAGCCTGGCGGGTATAGTTCGTGGGGTTGCAAAGAGTTGGACATGACTGAAGCCACTCAGCACATACACATGCACACATATGCTTACTTTAGGAAAAAGATGCTTGTGCAAAAAAAGAAAAAGGTATTCTCACAATATCATCACTCAGCTATAACCATGGTTAATATCCTGATGTCTGTCCTTCAGCACTTTATATTCTATTATACATTTAAAAACAAAATTACATTATAAAGTAGTGCTACTAAATGATATCCTTTTAAAACTTAATATACTGGAAACATCTTTTTCTTTTTTTTTTTGAGAAGACTTCATTGCAGGAATAAACAGAAGAGATTCAACGGCTGCCAAGTCAACAGAAAAGAGGCAGAGTTTACTATAAGGATGCCTGGCACTCAGGAACACAGGACCCACGAGACCCTAGAAGGAAATGCAGTTATGACAGGCCTTACAGAGCCATGAGCTCTGGGGACACTGGCAGCAGGAGTTTGAGAAGCTCCTCTAGGGCTCCACCATTAAAATGATTACATGTCGCTGTTTATCCGGGTGTTCTCTTCTCTATATTGACAGGCTTCCTTGCCCTAGGTATCATTTTTCAGGTCCTTAAATTTTCTGCTTTTTCAATTTCTTCTTTCTCGTGACTTCAACTTACTGAAACCTTTGGCTTTTTCGTGACCCATTATTACCCTTTCAGACTCTCTTTATCTTGTGGAGTTTCACCTTTAGCCTCACTCTGCCAATCACCTAAATCTCTCTGCAGTTTCTATTTCAGGCTCAGGAGACTCAGATTCTGATAGACCTTGACAGTCTCCTTAGGGGCAGGACTTCCGTCTCAGGACTTGAGATGAGTCAGTAGTCTAGAGACTGGCTGTCCTTGAGCCGGGTGTGCACTCCTGGTCTACCTGGCTGTGTTCTTCCCCTGCCCCCATCAGTGCAGTTCAGTTCAGTTCACTAGCTCAGTCATGTCCGACTCTTTGCGACCCCATGAATCACAGCACGCCAGGCCTCCCTGTCCATCACCAACTCCCGGAGTTTACTCAAACTCATGCCCATCGAGTCGGTGATGCCATCCAGCCATCTCATCCTCTGTCGTCCCCTTCTCCTCCTGCCCCCAATCCCTCCCAGCATCACGATCTTTTCCAATGAGTCAACTCTTGGCATGAGGTGGCCAAAGTACTGGAGTTTCAGCTTCAGCATCAGTCCTTCCAATGAATATTCAGGACTGATCTCCTTTAGGATGGACTGGTTGGATCTCCTTGCAGTCCAAGGGACTCTCAAGAGTCTTCTCCAACACCACAGTTCAAAAGTATCAATTTTTCGGTGCTCAGCTTTCTTCACATGGCCCTCCTTTATTTTTTCCTATAAAATGTGTCTTGTTAGAGTTGTGGTGCCCTCTTGTGGAAACTCTAGGTATTTAGTGAAAGAAAGTGTTGCAGTATCCAACTCTGCAACCCCATGAACTGTAGCCCCCAGGCTCCTCTGTCCACGGAATTCTCAAAGGCAAGGGTACTGGAGTAGATTGCCATTCCCTTCTCCAGGGGATCTTCATGACCCAGGGATTGAACCCACAGTCTCCCACATTGCAGGCAGATTCTTTACCGTCTGAGCCACCAGGGAAGATTTTGGGTATTAAAAGTACCATCATTTTCTTCTAAAATTGTTTTCAAATTATGGGTACATTAATTTAAGGTGATAAAATCAACTAGAGGGCTGGCAACTAGAATTTTAAGAGTGGAATAGAGTGGAACGAAATGGAACAGAACAGAATGGAACTGAAAAGAATGGAACAAAGCAGAATAGTGTAGCACAGAAAAGAACAGAACAGGATAAATGAGTGTATCACGCTTCCTATGATTGAGTACTGTTTCATGAAAACTTATTTCAGGTGTGTGTGTGTCAAACAATGTATATGCTGTTCAAAAACTTTAAAAACTGGCATGACATAGGAATAGACACTCATCATAAATAACTGGTACAGTTGAACTGGTGAGAGACAGCTGCTCCTCCACCTGTTATGGATGGGCATGGTCATGGTAAATGTGTTTATTTATTGATATCCGTCACGTCAAAAGAACTTGAAAGACACTGTTCTGGGACTCAGTATAGTTATATATCAGAATTTTAATGATCATCCTATTTGTACAAATGTGCTACAATTTATGCAACCTAGTGGTCGTCTCCCTTTTTTCACTCCTCTTTAATCCCAAGGAATATGAAACAGTCCCACCACTAAGAGAGGCCCTATGTGATTTGGATACATGCTCATGACACAACTCTCCAGCATATGACACACATATTCATCCTCTCACCCCTCTCTCCTTTCCTCCTCCTCCTCCTTCTCTCTTTTTCTCTCTCTCTCACACAGCATTACTATTTTTAACTGTTTTCCTGTTATTGGAGCAGTGGTAAAGTGGCCTGGTTAAGAGTGTGGGCTCTAGAGGTAAACTGTTGGGGTTAAATCCTGACTGTTTCATCTACTGGGTATGTGGACCCATGAATTAACCTCTCTGTGCCCCAGTCCTTCATCTGCAAAATGGGCATAATAATAATAACAGAGTTGTCTGGGGAGGCTGAATGTAAAGTCCTTAGAAGAGTGTCTAGTACATAGTACTCAATTCAATGATAGCTCTTATCATTATTTAGATTGTGTCCAGTGCTTCACAATTACAAGTAAAAACATTGACTCAGTGAGTACTTCTGTAGCAAAATCTATGGAAAACGGACTTAAGTCACCTTAGGGAAATAGATTGCTAGGTGAAACAGATAAATTTTTAATTAAAGCTTTTAAGAATTTTGCTAAATTATCTACCTGAAAGGACTTTCTTCCACCAGTGTTTGAGAGCGTGTTTCCCAGAAACTGTAGTCAACACTAGGAGCTATGATTTAAAACAAAAAACCCTGCTAACCTGATCAGGAAATATGATACTTATCACTATATCAATTTGCTTATCTTTGCTTACTAGCACAGTAGAATAATTTTTCAAGTGCTTATTGGCCATTTATGTTGACCCTCCAGCAGAGCATCTTGAGAATGTGTTTTGATGCTGGGTTAGTTTTACATGAGATTACATCCCCATTAACCTGTAAAACTCTCACATTCAAATCTTTCACACCAGCTGAGCACAAGTCCTGTATGCAATTGGTTCCAATACAGCTTAGCTGAATTTAGTATCACAGCTACCACATCTGATTTCTGCAATGAATTTTTGAGTCTAGCAATCAGAAAAAGGAAGACATCAGATTGATCTACATTGCACTGTCTTACAAATAGCCTTGAACAAAGGAAGGCAGTGTCCTTCCTTTGTGAGTCTGAGAACTGGGTGACTACATGTTGTTCAGTTGCTCAGTCATGTCTGACTCTTTGCGACCCCATGGACTGCAGCACATCAGGCTTCCCTGTCCTTCACCATCTCCCGGAGCTTGCTCAAACTCATGTCCATTGAGTCAGTGATGCCATCCAACCATCTCATCCTCTTTCGCTGCCTTCTCCTGCCCTCAAACTTTTCCAGCAACAGGGCCATTTCTAATGAGTCAGCTCTTCACATTAGGTGGCCAAAGTATTGGTGATTAATAAGAGCATTTACATATATGTTTAATTACTGTTTCTCTGTGGAGGTTATTTGTCAAAACGTTCCTCTTCTCAAAGAAAAGAGAACTGTTTTCATATTGACACTATGCAAAGACTATAGTTCCAAATGGGACAGCCTTTCCATCATCTACAAATGTGTATAAGGCAATTACTGTGTGCTAGGTATGGGAAAGGAGTGTGTGTGTGTGTGTGTGTGTGTGTGTGTGTGTGTGTGTGTGTGTGTGTGTATGCTTATGTGTGCAAGGGCAGGGGTGGGTATGTGTACAATGCTCAAAACACACGCCCTTCCCTTGGGAGACTGGCCTTTAGTTGGTGAAGGGAGTAGCATGGCATGAAGAGAATGATGCTGAAGGGAATCCAGAATCGGGCATCCTGTACCCAAGCAGCTCGAACTTACTTTGTCAACTTGGGCAAGTCCCTTAACCTCCCTGCACTTCAGTTTCTTTACCTGGAATTCATTACTAAGAGCAATGAGACTGTGTTTCTAACAACCTCCTGTGAGCTATAGAGTATAAAGGGATGGGACGAGACAAACACAGAAGACTCATAAGTGGTCGCTGTCAGGCAGTGAGAGGTGGGCCAGGCAAGGGAGCAAGGTTTAAAGCAGGGGGATGGCATGTCCGGGTGGGGCAATCGAGGGTGATTTGTGTAAAAGCTACATCTTCGCTAACCTGGTGGATAGAGCAGAGGGCGTGGGCAACAAAATTGGGGGAACAGCAGGAGCAAGGGACAAAAGCTAAGGTAAGAAAGTGCCAGACATCTCCATGGAAGGAGAATGAGCAGTTTGGCTGGAACTCAGGGTTCACGCAAGCAGCCACTGAGATTTCACTGGGAAAATGAAAGAGGAGCGGGGAAGGGCCTTGGCCTGGCACAGGAGTTCACCCACAGGGTTCTGGGCCAGAGGCAGGAGGAGTGTCTAAGGATTTCTAGGAGCACCAAGATGAGAGAGGAGCATGCAGGGGTCTCTTAATGCATGTGTGTGGGTAAGAGCGATGGGGAGAGGGGCTTCCCTGGTGGCTCAGTGGTAAGGAATCTGCCTGCAATGCAGGAGACACGGGTTCAATCCCTGACGCAGGAAGATCCCACATGCCACTGACCAGCAACATTTGTGCGCCATAACTATTAAGCCTGTGCTCCAGAGCCTGGGCATCGCAACTACTGAGCCTCCATGCTGCAACTACTGAAACTCATGCTTTGCAACAAGAGAGACCACAGCAATGAGGAGCCCATGCACCACAACGAGAGAGTAGCCCCTGCTCAACCCAACTAGAGAAAAGCCTGCTCAGCAACAAAGACCCAGTGCAGCCAAAAATAAATAGATAAAAGTTTTTTTTTTAAGAAAAGAGTGAGTGAGATGGGTCCATGGGGCATGGTCATTCCAGCTATGAGTTGTGGGACAATGTGAAGGTTTTTTGAACAGAGTCAACAAAGAGCAGTGTTCTAGGGCAACTAACCTGGGGGAAATATAGAGTAGGCTGGAGAGCTAAGAGACTGGAGAAGGGAGGCCAGTTAGGAAACTATTAAAGAATTCATGCCCTCGGGCCTAACTCTGGGTTCTGGCAGTGAACAGGAAGTAGTAGTTATGGCTACAAGAGCTTCTGAGGAACTGCTGACAGAAAATTCCCCACAGGAAGCTGGTGATGCACACTGAAGGTGGAGGTGAGAAAGGCCCCAGTGAAGGGCAGACGGTGGAATCACAGAGCCTGGGAGCACAAAGGAGGAGAAACGCTTGCTCCTCTGAGCTGGGGAAGAAGATTTCCAAATGGAGGAGAAAGAGTTCACATCTCTGTTTTTTTCTTTCTTTTCAGTAAAGTATGGTGCAGTGGGAGGAGGTCTCCTGAGTAGTTTGGGGAGGGAGTTTTGCAGCCAGACAGACATAGAATGATTTTTAGTTAGTGGCTCTGCCACTGACGGGCTTCCCTTGTGGCTCAGCTGGTAAAGAATCCACCTGCTATGTGGGAGACCTGGGTTCAATCCCTGGGTTGGGAAGATCCCCTGGAGAAGGGAAAGGCTACCCACTCCAGTATTCTGGCCTGGAGAATTCCACGGACTGTATATATATATATAGTCCATGGGGTTGAAAAGAGTCTGACAGGACTGAGCGACTTTGACTTTCCACCGCTGACAGAAGGGATGACAATCCGTAAGGTTATTTTAATCTAGTTAAGATTCTGCTTCCTCATCTGCAAATGGAGATGTTAATGATACCTTCTGACTAGGCCCCTTTCGAGGTTATTGACCTGGAACAGAACAAAGATAATAAATAATCGCTATTGCTTAAACCATAATTATTATTTTCATGTATTTCTATTTTAATATATAACCACAGGACTAGTCCAAACTAGCCCTATCTTATTTTTAACAAGGTGCTGAGCTGGTCTTCAGAGACAACAGAACAAAACTCTAAGTCATGCTGCCAAAGCATGAGCAGAGGAGAAAGTGTTGACCTCAAACAAGACCTGGAACAGAAGTTTCTCCCCTCATAGACCCAAAGTACCGGACATGCCAGAGTACTGGAACCCTTTCGGAAGCGGAAGGGCCGCTGTCCAGGAAGATCTAGTGCTGAAACCCCATTCCCACACCTGACCGCAAAGGGCCACTTTCCAAAACCCGCCCGCCAGTACAACCTCATAACAAACTCCTCACCTAACTCAGAAATGGGTGAGAAAATCCCTGATGGGGAGAGAGATTTGAGCTTTACCTCCTGTCTCCTTACTTGGCCGCCTTGCACTAAAGCCCTTCTCTCTGCGAAGACTGTTCCCTCAGTATCGATATCGGCGCAATAAACCCAGCTCGCTCTGAGACAAGAATAGAAGGGGTTCGGCATTGTGACTGGAGGCTAAAAAAGTGCTGAAAGTTAAACAACTCGTGAGGGAAAGGAAAATGGGGATTTTTGTGATCAAGTATCTGGATTCTCCTTTTTTCTCTCTCTTTCAAAAATTTTTACTAAAGAAGTTTTCAAATACTAATGAATCTGTATACAAAACAAAACAGACTCACAGACATGGAAAACAAACCTGTGGTTACCAAAGGGGAGAGGGATGAAGAGAGGGCTAAATTAGGAATATGGGATTAACAGATGTAAAACTACTATACATACAATACAGAAGCAACAAGGACCTACTCTGTAGCACAGGGAACTATACCCAATATCTTGTAATAACCTTTGGAATATAATCTGCAAAAAACAAACAAACCACAAATTACTATGCTCTACACTTGAAATTTAACATAATATTGTAAATCAACAGCACTTCAAAAAACAAAAGGTAAAGATATTTTCAAACACAAAAGTAGATGCATCATGAACCTCTTTGTACCTAACACCCAAGTTCAACATTTTGCTAACCTGCGTTATTATTTTTTGGATGAAATTATGTTAAAGCAAATCTCACATATCAATCAGTTCAGTTCAGTTGAGTCACTCAGTCATGTCCGACTCTTTGGACTGCTGCAGGCCAGGCTTCCCTGTACATCACCAACTCCCAGAGCTTGCTCAAACTCCTGTCCATCGAGTCGGTGATGCCATCCAACCATCTCATCTTCTATCGTTTGCTTCTCCTCCTACCTTCAATCTTTCCCAGCGTCACGGTCTTTTCCAGTGAGTCAGTTCTTCAGGTGGCCAAATTATTGGAGTTTCAGCTTCAACATCAGTCCTTCCAATGAATACTCAGGACTGATTTCCTTTAGGATGGACTGTTTTGATCCCCTTGCAGTCCAAAGGACTCTCAAGAGTCTTTTCCAACACCACAGTTCAAAAGCATCAATTCTTCAGCACTCAGCTTTTTTTATAGTCCAACTTTCACATCCATACATGACTATTGGAAAAAACATGGCTTTGACTAGATGGACCTTTGTCAGCAAAGTAACGTCTCTGCTTTTTAATGTGCTGTCTATGTTGGTCACAGCTTTTTTTCCAAGGAGCAAGTGCCTTTTAATTTCTTGACAGCAGTCACCATCTACAGTGATTCTGGAGCCCAAGAAAATAGTCTTTCACTCTTTCCATTGTTTCCCCTTCCATTTGCCATGAAGTGATGGGACCAGATGCCATGATCTTAGCTTTCTGAATGTTGAGTTTTAAGCCACCTTTTCCACTCTCCTCTTTCATTTTCATCAAGAGGTTCTTTAGTTCCTTTTCAATTTCTGTCATAAGCGTGGTATCATTTGAGTATCTGAGATTATTGATATTTCTCCAGGCAATCTTGATTCCAGCTTGTGCTTCAGCCAGTCTGGTATTTACCATGATGTACTCTGCATATAAGTTAAATAAGCAGGGTGACAATATACAGCCCTGATGTACTCCTTTTCCTGTTTGGAACCAGTCTGCTGTTCCATGTCCAGTTCTAACTGTTGCTTCTTGACCTGCATACTGATTTCTCAAGAGCCAGGTCAGGTGGTCTGGTATTCCCATCTCTTGAAAAATTTTCCACAGTTTGTTGTGATCTACACAGTCAATAATCAATAAAGCAGAAGTAGATGCTTTTCTGAAATTTTCTTGCTTTTTCTATGATCCAACAGATGTTGGCAATTTGATCTCTGGTTCCTCTGCCCTTTCTAAATCCAGCTTGGACATCTGGAAGTTCACAGCTTACATACTGTTGAACCCTGGCTTGGAGAATTTTCAGCATTACTTTGTTCATGTGTGAGATGAGAGCAATTGTGCAGTAGTTTGAACATTCTTTGGCATTGTCCTGCTTTGGGAATGGAATGAAAACTGATCTTTTCCAGTCCTGTGGCCACTGATGAGTTTTCCAAATTCGCTGGCATATTGAGTACAGCACTTTCACAGCATCATCTTTTAGGATTTGAAATAGCTCAACTGGAATTCCATCACCTCCACTTGCTTTGTTCATATTGATGCTTCCTAAGGCCCACCTGACTTCGCATTCCAGGATGTCTGCTCTAGGTGAGTGATCACACCATTGTGTTTATCTGGGTAATGAAGATCTTTTTTGTACAGTTCTTCTGTGATTGTTGCCACCTCTTAATATCTTCTGCTTCTGTTAGGTCCATACCATTTCTGTCCTTTATTTTGCCCATCTTTGCATGAAATGTTCCCTTGGTATCTCTAATTTTCTTGATATGACTTCTTGTAATCTTTTTAAAAGAACATGAAAATCAATTCCCAGTAGTATCATGGATGAGCTTTTAATAATCACGGATCTTTAAGAAACACTCCACTGATTTTTTTTCCCCCCAGTGCTGAATTAAATATGGGCAAAGAAACTAAAATGCACTGAAGAGTTAGCAAGGAAGAAAAGAATTCTCAGAGTCAAAAAACTAAAACTAAAAATCAGAAAAGTATGCAAAGAACTAAAACTAGTTTTCACTTTGAGAATTAACTTCACCCAGCTGTGCATGACTTTCCATTCTTACAGGTTTTCTAAAAGTGCAGACGACAGCACCCCAGGCCCAGTGTCCACAGAGTGGGTGCTCAGTCACTCAGCCATGTCTGACTCTGCCACCCCACGGACTGTAGCCGGCCAGGCTCCTCTGTTCACGGGATTTCCTGGGCAAGAATATCGGAGTGGGTTGCCATATCCTCCTTCAGGGAATCTTCCAACCCAGGGATTGAACCCACATCTCCTGCATCTCCTGCATTGGCAGGCAGATTCTTTCACCACTCAGCCACCACTGATGCTGGGGTGCCATGGGGCTACCTCCTCGGTGCAAACATAAAGGAGAAATAATCAGTTTCTTCACAAAGCAGCAAGAAGATGGATTGTCTCAAACCTTGACGGGGGGGGGGGGTGGGGGGTGGGGGGGGGAATGGGGGCGGGGTGGCAGGGGGGAAGAATTTATAACCACGAAATGGCCTCACAGTAGGTGTTCAGTCCCCAAAAAGCTCTCTCAGTGTACCATGGAAAAAGAAAACCCCTCAGGGCAAGAATGTAAAATGGTTCTGGCTTGGCAGTGCCTTCAGGCTCTGAGAAAAACACTTAAGTTCAGGCCTCCAAGAAGTCCCACCGAGAAGGCTCCAAGAAATCTGGATTCACTGTCAATAACCACAACACTCGTAAGGAAACAAATAACCATAGATGAGAGCTCACAGGAAAAAAACAGGCTCCAGAATCAGAACCACAAAGGCAATACAGGATGATCAGACAAGTATCAGAACAAAGTATGTAAAGCGGCGAAGTAATTCCCCTGAGGAGAGAACTGGGCAGTAACAGAGCTGAAGTTTCTAGCCACAGTCTGAAATCAGATTTATCAGATAATAAGACATTTTCTTTTTTCTTTTAAAGGTAATACTTAACATGCTCTGTATTTACCATCCTCAATTTTGCCAACACTCAATTATGTTTGCTGCATAATTTTTGTAAAAAATTAAAACATATTTAATAGATAACTTTGAACGCCCACTTATACCTCTGAGCCATTTCATTTCTGTCCTTCCCTCCCCAGACGTTTGTCATACTTCCCAGACTTTTCTAACTCTTCTTCAATTTGTTCTTCCTTTGACATTGTTTTGAACAGTGTACCTATCATACGTGGGAGATGTTTGGTATAACTCAGGGTAGGAAACAAGGAGTCTCTTTTATCTTGTTAGATTTAGCCAGTGGCTTTCCAGAAAGATTTTATGCTCCCACCAACCTTGCATCAGAGTTAGTTTAGCTCCACATTCGAACAAGGATCAGTTTTATCAGCTGTTTTAATTTTTGTCAATACTGTGTGTGCGAAGTCACTTCACTCACGGCATGTCCGACTCTTTGCGACTCTATGGCCCACAGCTCACCAGTCTCCTCTGTCTATGGGATTCTCCAGGCAAGATTACTGGAGTGGATTGCCATTTCCTTCTCCAGGGGATCTTCCCAACCCAAGGATCGAACCCGAGTCTCTAAAGTCTCCTGTGTTGACAGGTAGGTTCTTTACCATTAGCACCACCTGGAATATTATAGTTCTGATATTGTGTCTCAATGTATTAATTTGCATCCTCCTGAATATTAATGAGGCTGAACCTCATTTAAAATGGGTTGTCTCCTTACTAACTTGCCTGTTCAAATCTTCTGTTTATTTTGTGACTGGTTCCTTAGCCCTTTTCTGGTTGATTTGTAGGAGTTCTCTGATACATGCTGTTTACCAATTCTCTGTAAATACGAGTGCTGTGAATATCCTCTCTCAATCCATGGTTTGTCTTTTCACATGTTTAAAGGTTTTCTCTGATGCCCAGAAGCTTTAATTTTGGCATAATCCACGTGTTAATATTTTTAATTTTTTCTTTATGTCTTGTTTATAAAAGCATTTTTCTATCCAAAGTCATAAAGATACTTTCTGATATTTCATTCTACATAATATTTCATTCTATATTTCATTCATCTCATCCAAAAGTTTTGCTTTTCACTTTTGAATCTTTAATCTATGTGGGCTTCCCAGATAGCTCAGTGGTAAAGAATCTGCCTGAGAAGCTGGAGACCTGGGTTCCATCCTTGGGTCGGGAAGATCCCCTGGAAAAGCCAATGGCAACCTACTCCAGTATTCTTTCCTGGAGAATTCCATGGACAGAGGTGCCTGGTGGGCTACAGTCCATGGGATCACAAAAGAGTTGGATACAACTGAGTAACTAACTTTAAACTGTAAGGGGAACAGTAAGTAAAGAGTAGTTCAGTTCAATTGAGTTCAGTCGCTCAGTCATGTCCGACTCTTTGCGACCCCATGGACTGCAGCATGCCAGACCTCCCTGTCCATCACCAACTCTTGGAGTTTAATCAAACCCATGTCCATTGAGTCGGTGATGCCATCCAACCATCTCATCCTCTGTCGTCCTCTTCTCCTCCTGCCTTCAGTCTTTCTCACCATCAGGGTCTTTTCAAATGAGTCAGTTCTTCGCATCAGGTGGCCAAATTATTTCACTTTCGGCTTCAACATCAGTCCTTCCAATGAATACTCAGGACTGATTTCCTTTAGGATGCATTGTTTTGATTTCCTTGCTGTCCAAGGGACTCTCAAGAGTCTTATCCAACACCACAGTTTAAAAGCATCAATTCTTCGGTGCTCAGCTTTCTTTTTAGTCCAACTTTCACATCCATGCACGGCTACTGGAAAAACCATAGCCTTGACTAGATGGACTTTTGTTCGCAAAGTGATGTCTCTGCTTTTTAATATGCTGTCCAGGTTGGTTATAGCTTTTCTTCCAAGGAGTAAGCATCTTTTAATTTCATGGCTGCAATCACCATCTGCAGTGATTTCGGAGTCCAAACAAATAAAGTCTGCCACTGTTTCACTGTTTTCCCATCTCTTTGCCTTGAAGTGATGGGACTAGAGGCCATGATCTTAGCTTTCTGAATGTTGAGTTTTAAGCCAACTTTTCCACTCTCCTCTTTCACTTTCATCAAGAGGTTCTTTAGTTCCTCCTCAATTTCTGCCAGAAGGGTCATCTGCATATCTGAGGTTATCGATATTTCTCCCGGCAATCTTGATTCCAGCTTGTGCTTCATCCAGCACAACGTTTCTCATGATGTACTCTGCATATAAGTTACATAAGCAGGGTGACAATATACAGCCTTGATGTACTCCTTTTCCTATTCGGAACCAGTCTGTTGTTCCAAGTCCAGTTCTAACTGTTGCTTCTTGACCTGCATACAGATTTCTCAAGAGCCAGGTCAGGTGGTCTGGTACTCCCATCTCTTGAAGAATTTTCCACAGCTTTTTGTGATCCACACAGTCAAAGGCTTTGGCATAGTCAATAAAGCAGAAATAGATGTTTTTCTGGAACTCTGTTGCTTTTTCAATAATCCAAGGGATGTTGGCAATTTGATCTCTGGTTCCTCTGCCTTTTCTAAATCCAGCTTGAACATACGGAAGTTCTCCATTCACGTACTGTTGAAGGCTAGCTTGGAGAATTTTGAGCATTACTTTGCTAGCGAATGAGATGAGTGCAATTTTGCAGTAGTTTGAACATTCTTTGGCATTGCCTTCCTTTGGGATTGGAATGAAAACTGACTTTTTCCAGTCCTGTGGCCACTGCTGAGTTTTCCAAATTTGCTGGCATATTGAGTGCAGCACTTTCACAGCATCATCTTTTAGGATTTGAAACAGCTCAACTGGAACTTCATCACCTCCACTAGCTTTGTTTGTAGTGATGCTCCCTCCCTAAGGCCCACTTGCATTCCAGAAGTCTGGCTCTAGGTGAGTGATCACACCATCGTGGTTATCTGGGTCATGAAGATCTTTTTTGCATAGTTCTTGTGTGTATTCTTGCCACCTCTTCTTAATATCTTCTGCTTCTGTTAGGTCCATAGTGTTTCTGTCCTTTATTGTGCCCATCTTTGCGTGAAATGTTCCCTTGTACACACCAGGAGCCAGGAGAAAGGAGCAATGTCCCCACAGGAGACTGAACCTGAGGGAAGGCCTCCTCAAAGGGGGCCCGCCGGCATGCAGTACTCACATGTGCCAGCAGGTGCCGCTCCACCACAGCCGGCCCCTGCGGGAGAATCAGAACCACTCCTCACTGAATCTATTTCTTTAAATCTGCAACCTGGTAATTAGTAACCGGGCTGTTCTCAGGTGTATTATTTTTGCCATGTCATTACCAGGAGGAGATGTGTCAGGTCTTTAGATTACTTCTTGAAGGCCCTTTAAAATTACTTTCTTTTATAGTCAGGTATTTGACGATTCTCGGTAAGTGATGTGTTACATGCTGGAAACTTTCCCAAAAGTGGACAGCAATGTATGTTTTGCTTTCATTCAAGATTGAGTCATTGTAGGAAATATAGTCTTAGTAAGTAATTCTGTCAAAATGCTAAGAAAGTTAAGCCTACTTTTGGCATTAGGTGGACTCTTTCAGAGGCTGAAGCCACTTGGTCTCACCACCTGTGCCAGAGGGTCTGATGTGGTGAAAGCAATAGTTCTCAGCAGTGGGCAGGAAACAGGCTCGAAGGCACAACTGACTGTTATCAATGTACATGGTAATTTTGCTTTTGATTACTTTCTTCCCTGGGGGGAAAAATGGCCACAGTAAATGGCTTTCATAAACTCCACAGAGGTTCTGCTATGGAGGGAAAAGAACCCTGGGGCTCTCAACCCGGCCCCTCTGGGAGCACTCCAAACCGAGGGGACAGCATTCTTTAAACTGCTCCTCCTCTGCTAGTAGAGACTTGTGTCCCAGAGCTAGATCTGGTCCAAAGTGAAGACAAACTGATGATCAGCGCTTCTATTTGGACTTTGTACGGCTAAAGGGGATGCACTAGGATTATACTCTCTATTGTTTGAAGACTAAAATGGGCCTATTTTTTAATATGAGAATATTAATAGATTTCTGGGCAAATTCTGGAAGCAGAAAAATGAACAAAGAGGAACTGACACGGTGGAGAGCTCTCTCCCTTGAGCAAAGGGGCGTTTTCTAGTGAGGCTGCATTCGTAGCAACGACTCTCATCCTTCATATGGGTTTAGACTCTGCTCTTTCTCACAGCTTTCCCTGAAGGGTGCATATGTGGGGTGGGGAAGAGGTCCATTAGGAACCTGCCAGAGAATGGAAGAGGTGCCCCCCCATTTCACGCTCGCAGAGAATCCTCCAAGGAGACCAGAAGACTTGGAGGATCAAGTCCACATGGGATCAATCTGCTAGAGTACCTCCTACCATTCTATGTTAAGATTTGAAGACTCATCCTGTGGGCAGTCGTGTCTCCAAGATGCCATTGGGATTTATTATAATAGAGTTTTGTTCTTAGGAAATACCTAGTTTAACCACAGCATTTAGCAGATAAGGCAAGTAAAGTCTGAAGAGGAGAAATGCACTGCCCAACGTCATTCCACTAATTAGGTAGTCAGATTGGCTTTTCTTATTCTTGCTTATATTAGTATATTCCATCCCTTCCTTAAGTTATTGAAATGATATTTTCTAGGGAAAGTATATAGTGTTTCCAAAGCTCTCTTATCATCCTCATCACATGAGAAAAAAGTTCCAGAAAACCAGAGCTTACTGTTTTTTTCTTTCACCACTGTTGGCTCAGAGTAAACACTCAACAGATCTGTACTGAATAAATAATACTGTAATGTTAAAAAAAAAAATATGCTGTTAGGGATGAGATGGGGACTCAAACTTTAGCTGTGTTAGGGGTTTTCCTGAGGAAGTATGGGGTGCAATTTGTACCATGAGATACTGAAGTATCTTCTCTCTTTCTGAAGAGGTGAGTGAATACCAGGACAGGGAAAGAGGCCATGTCCATGGAAGGGCTTAACTATTTTTTTTAAGACCTGTGATGTGGGCACAGTTATAATTTGCATATGATTTAAAGTTTTTCCCTTACATTGAAATTTCTGTAGTCATGGCTCTTCAGCAAAGCCAGTTACAGGAGCAACAGTTTTATAATGGTGATGTCATCCTTTCCTCTAAAGTTCAGGACAGCTGAGGAATAAGGCATTAGAAAGAGATGAACTCTCAGCTCCCTTACCAAAACAGTGACCTGGAGAATGGGGCTGGCCTGAAGAGCCTGGCCAGATCACCAAATCAGGAGTAGGGAAATGATGAGCTGGCTCTTGAGCTACAGAAGCTTGGTTTTGGGTGTGGTTTTTTTTTTTTTTGTAATAATTTCATTTATTTTGGCTGTGCTGGGTCTTTGTTGCTGCATGGGCTTTTCTCTAGTTGCAGGGAGTGGGAGCTACTCTCTCGTTGCGGCATGTGGGCATCTCATCACAGCGGCTTCTCTTGTTGCAGAGCTTGGGCTCTAGGGCACGCGGTCTTCAGTAGTTGCAGTTCCTGGCCTCTAGATCACAGGCTCAGTAGTTGTGGCACCCAGGCTTAGTTGCTCTGTGGCACATGGGATCTTCTAGAACCAGGGATCTAACCCACGTCTCCTGCACTGGCAGGCAGATTCTTTACCACTAAGCCACCAGGGAAGCCCCTATAAGAACTTGTTTTGAAGAGAAGTGGGCCTGGGTTGGATCCTATAACAGGCAGGACAATGTGAAGACACTCTGGTGTCATTGTTGGCCTGGGTTGGTCTTGGGTCCCATGAGTGAATGAGGATCATGGGAATTCCCAACCTGCCTTTTATAATTGGGTCTCCTTGCTTTTCTAAGGTTGTTCCCTTTTAACACTCCTCATCCTGTAATGAGGAGGCTACAAGTAAGCACTACCCAAAACTTCAGTTTCTGGAGTCCAGCTCTGCTGCTTTCAGTGGCCAGATGTGGAAGGCCAGGAGTCAGGATTCTCACTGCTTGAGTAAGGAGACAGTCAGTGAGGCTGCTGCTGGGTTTAGGTTGCTATGAAAATGAATGCTGAGTGCTCGCTTCGGCAGCACATATACTAAAATTGGAACGATACAGAGAAGATTAGCATGGCCCCTGCGCAAGGATGACACGCAAATTCGTGAAGCGTTCCATATTTTTTGTAACTCTGTGAACCTCTCTGGTTGTCCCTCACGGTGGAGGATCTTTTCACCATTAACCTAGAAGTTTTATTATCAGTGCTGTATAGTTGGAGAAGCCTTGAGACTACTGGAAGAATAAAACTGAAATCCAGAGGCAGGAGACTTAAGCCCAAATCCTGAGAACACCAGAAAAATCCGGACTAAACAGAACATTAAGTAATAAGAGGCCATCCAAAAGCCTCCATACCTACACCGAAACCAACCACCACCCAAGAGCCAATAAGCTCCAGAACAAGACATACCACGCAAATTCTTTAGCAACGCAGGAACATAGACCTGAGTGTCAACATACAGGCTGCCCAAAGTCACACCTAACACATAGACCCATCTCAAAACTCATTACTGGACACTCCATTGCACTCCAGAGAGAAGAAATCCAGTTCCACACATCAGAACACTGACTCAAGCTTCCCTAACCAGGAAAACTTGACAAACCAATCGTCCAACCCCACCCACTGGGTGAAACCTCCACAATAAAAAGGAACCACAGACCACCAGAATACAGAAAGCCCACTCCAGACACAGCAATCTAAACAAGATGAAAAGGCAGAGAAATACCCAACAGGTAAAGGAACATGAAAAATGCCCACCAAGTCAAACAAAAGAGGAGGAGATAGGGAATCTACTTGAAAAAGAATTTAGAATAATGATAATAAAAATGATCCAAAATCTTGAAAACAAAATGGAGTTACAGATAAATAGCCTGGAGACAAGGATTGAGAAGATGCAAGAAATGTTTAACAAGGACCTAGAAGAAATAAAGAGTCAATTAAAAAATGAATAATGCAATAAATGAGATCAAAAACACTCTGGAGGGAACAAACAGTAGAATAATGGAGGCAGAAGATAGGATAAGTGAGGTAGAAGATAAAATGGTGGAAATAAATGAAGCAGAGAGGAAAAAAGAAAAAAGGATCAAAAGAAATGAGGACAACCTCAGGGACCTCTGGGACACTGTGAAACACCCCAACATTCGAATCATAGGAGTCCCAGAAGAAGAGACAAAAAGAAAGGCCATGAGAAAATACTCAAGGAGATAATAGCTGAAAACTTCCCTAAAATGGGGAAGGAAATAG